>NC_046659.1:9741565-9768121 GCF_010883055.1 Belonocnema kinseyi | reverse complement strand
TTCAAATGTATTTACACATACATATACATATTTCAATTAAATGAGTAAGCTCCTTGTAGTTTCAGGGGATATGGTTTTTCATGCGTTGCGAGAGTTTCCAAAGCCCTGCAAGGATTAAAATTTCGTGGAAAAATATGAAGCTATGGTTTTTGATGTATTTCAATCCGTAGTAATCAAATTTGTACTTAGATCATTTTTCATTGTTTCGTTTTCTAGTTTTGAAAACCCATAAGAAAAACATGAAAACCATGTTTTTTACATTTTTCTCGAAAAGTAACGGGGAAAATCCCCAATCTGACTTCGGATTCGGATTCAGCAACGAAAAATACATAAGAATACACCTGTCTGATGTTCTGCTCAGAATACTTTTTCCTTTTTGTAGGCCTGTGTAATATGTGCTGATAATCGAATAGCTAAAGTTAAAGGACGAATTATATTTCTAACTGATTTAATTATTACTATAAAAGGTATTAAAATATATGGAGTCCGTTGAGGAGTTAAATGAACAAATATATGGAAAGAATTTTTAATTTATACAAATAATAATAATAATATATTAATTGATAATGAAAGAACTATATGTCTTGTAGAATTCAAAATATAAGGAAATAAACTAACAAGATTATTTAATACAATGAAAATAAATAAGGATTGCATATAATATTCTCAATCAATTTAATGAAAGATTTATTCTTCTACCAGGATCAAAAACGGAAAATAGATTTTCTATCATTTAAATTTTATGTACTTTAAATTATTGTTAAAAAATTTCATAATTAAAAAATATAAATTATTATGTATGAAAATAAATGTAATAGTTAAATATAGTAATAAGAATAATCAATTTATTGATTTTATTTGAGGAATAAAAATATATTAAAATAAATTAATTATTTTAATATGACATGTTAATGTTATAAAATTCAACAATTTTTTATTCATTGTAAGTATTTATATTTATTATTTATCACTATAAATGATTTAAAAGATGATTAGTTTGAATTAAGATATCTAATGATTTTTAAATTAAATTAATTCAATTTAAAAATATATTCCAGGCAGTTCATTCAATTGCAAATGGTATAAATCTATGATTAACTCCACAAATTTCTGAACATTGTGCAAAAAATAAACCTGAGCGATTAATTAATAAATTTAATTGAATAATTCGTCCAGGTATCCCATCAACTTTAATTTCTATTGAAGGTACTGTAAATGAATGAATTACATCATCTGATCTTACTAATATACGAATTTGTACATTTATTGGCAAAATTAAATGATTATCAACAGCTAAGAGTCGAAATTAATTTAAAGAATCTAAATTTTTATAATATAAGATTCAAAATTTAAATTTTTGGAATCAGGAATTTCATAACTTCAATATCATTGGTGGCCAATTCTTTTAACTGATATAATAGAATAATATATTTCATCATATAAATATAGAATTTTTGATGAAGGAATTGATATTAAAACTAAAACATAAATTTGAAAATTTGTTCAAAATATTTCAATTATTTAATTATCAATATTTAAATTAATAAAATTAGTAAAGAAAATTCTTATCATTACATAAATAATAATAAATTTTGTTATTAAATTAAATATTAAAGTATAATCATTAAATTTAATTAATCATTCTATTAATGGAGAAGTATAATCTTGTAAATTTAAATTTAGTTAAGTATTTATTAATTTAAATATTTAAATAATTATTTAAATATTGTATAATTATATTAACTTCATTATAAGAATGTTTTAACGGGGGTATATTATTTATTCACTTAACCGATGAATTAAAATAATTTTCATATAACATTAATCGAAAGGAAACAATTCTCTCTCAAATAATATAAATTAATAAAAAATTATAATTAATGATAATAGTGAACCAATTGATAGAATTGAATGTCATAATAAATATGAATCAGGGTAATCAGAATATCGTCGAGGTATTCCTCTTAATCCTAAAAAAATGTCGAGGGAAAAATTTTTAATTTACTTCAATAAATATTGAATAAAATAAAATTTTTAATCATTTTTAATTTAATGTTAATCCTGTAATTAAAGGGTATCAATGAATTATTCCTCCAATGATTCCAAATATAGGTCCTATTGATAAAACATAATGAAAATGAACAACTACATAATAAGTATCATGCATAACAATATAAATTGATGAATTAGCTTATGTTACTCCAGTTATTCTTCCTATAGAAAATGAAAAAATAAATCCTAAAGATCATATAATTGATCAATTAAAATTAATTTCAGATCCATATATTGTTGCTAACCATCTAAAAATTTTAATACCTGTAGAAATTGCAATAATTATTGTAACTGAAGTATAATAAGCTCGAGTATCAATGTCTATTCATACAGTAAATATATGGTGACCTCAAACAATAAATCCTAATATACCAATAGAAATTATTACATATATCATACCTAAAGTCCCAAAAGTATTTTTTTCTCCACATTCTATATAAATTATGTGAGATGTTATTCCTAATGCTGGTAAAATTAAAATATAAACTTCTGGATGACCAAAAAATCAAAATAAATGTTGGTATAAAATAGGGTCTCCTCCCCCTATTGGGTCAAAAATGATGTATTTATATTTCGATTAAACAATAATATTTTAATAGCTCCAGATAAAATCAGTAAAGACAATAATTCTAAGATTGTTGTTAAAGAAATAGATCATAAAAAATAAAGGAATATTACATATTTCAATTACATTAGGTCGTATACTTTAAATTATTGTAATAAAATAGTTCATCCTTAAATCAGAAAAATTCCATATAAATGTAAACAATAGACAGTTAAATCAACAGAAATTCCTGGATGTCCTAAATCTTATTTTTTAATAAAAAATTTAATGATTAATCAATAAAATATTTTTTAAGTCAAAGTTTAAAAGCTTCATTAATATTATTTTTCATTAATATATAAAATTGCGATTTTTTTCTTTTAATTATTGGTATTTAAATATATTAAATAGGTTATCTTGAATTAATTTTTCATTTTTGATAAGAATTCAAAAAATGGTACCTTTTTTAACCATTAGTTATTTATTTAAATTAATAAATTTTATCAATTATTTGAATTTAAAAATATTTATTGTGTTATTAATTTATTAATCATTATTGGATCTTTAATAAGTATTAATTCACTTTATTAATTAAATTTAATTAAATTAATCATAGGAATATATTTTATTAACAATATAATATGAATGTTGTAATTTTAATAATTAATCAAAAAGTATTTAGATTTCATTATATAATTTATGCAATAATTTTATTAAATCTAATCTTTTCATTAATACATTAAAAAGCTAATTTTGTAAATCATTTAAATTTATTAAATAATTTTTTACTTAAATGTATGTATGTATGTATAATGTTAATAAAACTATTAACCTTCAAGGTAAAACTTATAAATTATTTTATGAATTATTTTAAATTTGGCTAATATGACAGAATAGTGTAATGAATTTAAACTTCATAAATAAAATTTAATATAAAATTTATATTACAAAATGATATGCCTGAATAAAGGATTATTATGATATGATAAATTAAGTAATTAAAGTTTTAATTAACCTGGCGGACCGAAGGAACCAAAAGGAGCCTCTACAAAGTACCTATAAAGACCCCACTGAGTACCCCTTCGGTTCCTTCTTTTAAAAACTCAAAAAACAGCAAGATATACTTTTAAATTGTTGAAATTTGAATTCTACGTTAAAATTTGCATCAGAAACTCACGGAGTAATCCCAATACTTTTTCTTGCAGTGTTAAAAGCTTTAAAAAATAAAATACCTGTCATTTACATGGCACGAAGGCGGCTTCAAGTGTATCTTGTTTTAGTAGCAGTTAATAAGCGTTTCGTTAGTAACTTCAAGAATTTTGTCTGGATGCTAGCGCCACGCAGTGGCAACGTCAGCCAACAATGCTGCGATGCAAGTGGGAACAGTGAAGCACTGTCCTTGAGGTTACGAGACGGGATGGCAGGACTAAAGATAAAGAATTTGTTCAAATTTTCATTTTTCATATTATACTTATTGGAGAAGGTATTAAATTTGTGTAAAATTAGACATATAAATTATTACATATATTTATTTACATTTGAGCACGTAAAAGCAAAAGGGAGGCTCTTGCGGGCTATCCGGGAAAATAAAACTGCAACTGGTTAAGCGCGAATGCGAGTCACATAGGTTGTTGAGAGCAAAAGAGAAACAACTTTTCGATAAGAGAAAAATGTATACTTCAGGAAGTTGTGAGGGTAAAAGAAATGGATATTTGTTTCGTTTTTACTCTCAAGTAAAATGCCTTGCATTATTGCTCTCACATTTGTCGCGTTGCATTTTTACTTTTCAGGAACATTATTAAAATAGTATACAACATTTTCCCGTTCTTCCAGCCAACACACTTCATAATAAATAGTTTGAGCAATTGAACGAAGGGCTCCTAATATTGGATATATGGAGTAACAAGATCAACCTCTAATTATTATTGAATAAACTCCTAATCTCAAAAAACATAATAATAATAGTAAATTTTAATTTAAATAATGTGAATTGTAATAATTTGGTATAATTAGCCGTATTATTAATCTCTCTAGATGGTTGTAAAATTCCTATATATCTAACTTTATTTGGCCCTCTCCGAATTTGAATGTATTCTAATAATTTTCTTTCAACTTTTAAATGGTTGAAATTCGGATTCTACGTTAAAATGTGCATTAGAAACTCACGGAGTAATCGCAATACTTCGTGCGCAACATACTACTTGAGCTATTATAGATCCGAATTTCAGCAATTTAAAAGTTAATCTTGCTATTTTTTTTTAGTTTATTAAGAAGGAACCGAAGGAGGACTCAGTGGGGTCTTTGAGGGTACTTTGAAGAGGCTCCTTTCGGCTCCTTCGGTCCGCCAGGGTTAACCACCCTTGACTAAGGATTTACACTCTTTCACTCTACATTCTTTCAAGTCTTTTGAATTCTGCAGCATTCTCTCCATTTCTTAGACTTCACATGCAATCTGTTGATTTTTTAACAATATTTAAAAAAAAAACATAACATTTTTTCATCTGTATTCTTGACTGGGGAACAGGAAAATGATCGGAAATTAAATTCAAACACCAGGAATTTACTTCTGATCGTAGTTAAAATCAAGTTTTAGTTATTTAAGTGATTTCGGTCAATTTAGAACAGTGATTTTTACCTTATCTACTGTTTAAGGGCATGTATGTGAAAATAGTTATTTGTTTACTTTAGGACAGGGAGTTTCGGTAATGGAATATAATTTACCTTCGGACAGGGAATTTTTTACATGGAACGGGAATTATAAAAAAAAACTGGAATTGAGAGGAAAGGAGTTTAAAAAATCCCTGTTCCAAGTCAAAATTCGTCACAGTTTTAACGTTCCTTTATTTGCGGTTTAAAAAAGAAATTACTTCAAGAAATATTTCTAAATTTTCGGGTGGAAAATCGACCTTTTGTAGTTTAAATTTCAACAATTTAGATGTTTAATTATTCTTCCAAGTTGAAAATTCATTTATTTCGTTAACAATTCACGTACGTTGTTAAAAAATCGAAATTTTTGTTAGAAAATCGACTTTTTTGGTAAAAATTTAGTTTTTTCTTTAAAAGTTAATCTCCTTATTAAGAAATTATTTTATTTTCAGTTGAAAATTCAAGGATTCCAGTTGAATATTCACTATTTTAGTTGAAAATTCATCGTTTAGCTTAGGAATAAATTTACATGTTTGAAAAATAAACTTGTTAGTCGAAAAGTAATTTTCTTATTCATTGTGCTAGTTTAAAATCAAATTTTTTCCTTTCAGATTTAACTATTTGATTCAAAAATGTTCTCCTTTGATCAAAAGTACAACTATTTCGTTAAATTTCATCTGCATATTTTGTTGAAAAATTTTTTTTGTAGAAAATTAATGTTTTTGTTTAAAAATTTGTCTTTTTGTTTTAAAATTAATCTTATTGTTTAAAAAATTCTCCTTTCGGTTGAAAATTCAAATATTTCAGTTAAATATCCATAATTTTAGTTGAAAATTCATCTGTTTCGTTTAAAATTACACTACTATAGTTCATTTATTCTGTAATGTTTTGATCTGTTTTATTAGAGGATGTTTAGAATGAACGCCATCATTTAAAATAGATGTTTGAGTTTTGCTACAAACATAAATATATTACATTTGGTTTTCTGTGTAAATTAAAAAACTTGACCTGGAAACACTTGGAAATGACCGGGAATTGGAAATCGTCCGCTAAATCACCACCCTGATCTTTGAATTCTCTTGAATAATTTATGATATAACGTAATTAATTTTTTGTTTTTCGAAGCAAATTACCGGTTTTTTAATTAACATCCCTGTAATTTTCCGGTTCTTTCTCCGGCCAATAAAATTCCCAGTTAATTTCCTGTCTTTCCCGTTTCCCCGGTCCAGTCGCAACCCTAACGATCTTTAAGAGAATTAAAAATATTACCAATTAATTCTAACAAATCGAGAAAAATCTGCAAAATTCGAAAGACTAAGGAATTAGAATATTAATTTATACAGAATTTTTCTGAATTAAAAAAACGTGCGCTCCCTAATCTAGTAGCAGTTTATTCGTCGAAAAAAGTTTCTGAATTTCGAAATAGTTGAAAAAATTGCATCTTTTGAATATAATTCAGAAAACTTAAAATAAATTAAAATATGTCCTAAATATTTCAGGAGAATTATATCTAAGAAATGGTGAGAATTCTGCAGAATTCAAAAGACTTAAAGGAATTTACAGGGATTCAACATGAATTCTAAAGATTGTAAGAAAATTTGGTATACGCGATTCGCATAGAGCGAGATACTTTAATAATATAAAACTTTCTTGCATACGACAGTTATCCATTCAGAAGGCTACCATTCAGATAATAAGTCCTTAGGTCTTAGAGTAAGCGAGACAGAGAGAGAAGTGACGTCAACCATAACGTCAGCGAGGCAACGGGGCCCGATGCGCGTATCTCCAGCCACTCGATTCTGCCCTCTCCATAACGGCATCTCATGAAACTCTCGGGGAGTACGGATATAAAAACCGGGAAAAAGCGAAAATCAATAGATCAGCTGCAGCTAGGTATCCCATTAGCGGGAAACATAACCTGGTAGTGCGGATGTAAACTTAGAGTGAATTGTACAGATGGTATGCGCACAGTGTTCAAATAAAGATATATGCCACCCACATCATGGTAAGTGGTTACTCTTATTGAATATGTACGGTAACCTCTATTAGACATGGCAGAGCCAGCATACCGGCTGTGACCATCAGACAATCTCGCTGCACGAGCGTCTTTTACTCCCTCTCTATTTTCTCTTCTTCTCTTCTTCTCTCCTTTGATCCGATATGCGAGACACCGGCTATCATCTCCGGTCTTTTTAGGCGTCTCTACCTACCACATCCGCTCACCGACCACGAAAGACACTTCAGATATAATCCCCAGCGCAAGTCGACTATGTCACTCGCTGTTTCAGAGAACGTGGCGCCGCCGTCCCATGATGACACCTCAGCAGACGTAACCCAGTCTTTAGTTCTCTACATCTACTAACGAGGAGGAAATTATGTTATAGGTTCGAAGAAGTAGGCAGAAACGCTCAGAAAAACGGTCGATGAGTAACAACAGCGGTCAGTATTAAAGGAACGAGGCTATGCAACTGAACCGATTCGTCTACAGTATCCAGGATGAATCTGACAACGACCGCGATTCGAAACCGAACTAGAAGCGTTACTTTTCCTCGGCGGTTACAGCACTCGCCACCGAGACTGCCCGAATGACGTCCCTGAGGTCCTACCTAGTCCGGCAGAACCCGACAAGTCTCATTGTCTCTGAAGGGAACTTTCGCCCGACAACGTACTACCGCGATTTTTAGTGAGGTCGAGACATCAGTAAGCAGCTCACCATGTAAAGATCGGGATTTCTCGGATCTCATATGATTTAACAAAAAGGCTTCAAGATTCCTAGTAGACCTTCCTCATCTCGACCGTTTCCTTTAAGACTAATAACCTGAAAGAACTAAATTCCTTTCCCCTTTTTCCTTTCCTATTGTTTTCCTATTGTTGTCCTTTCCTCAGCAGTCCGCCATCTTTTTCGAGAAGTCCCTGATTGGACTTGATTGGACCCGTCCTGTTGAAACTAGCCAATCAACGGAGCTGACGCAGAAATCCTACGAGTTAAAGGGAAGACTACGACGAAGGAAAGATTTTCGTCACATGGTAATATTGGCTCGACGGTGCCCAGAGCTCCCGGGAAGACAGGCTAAAATTGCTATTCCTCGCGCGGTGTGACCACGCCCGATCGCGTGGTAGTGAAGTGTCATTTTTCTAAGGATAGTTGGTGCGGCTCAAGACCGCGCTCAAGACGCGACATTACAAAGATAGGGCTCGTGCGACTCCGATTATGACCTCGGAAAATCGAGGTGGGAGACCCTAATGAAACTTAAAAATACATGTGATTGTGCGTACGCGTAATGGACGCTTCACAGCGATAGTATGCACGCGGGGGTTTCGGGCGGCCATACTGGGCTGGCTGCGGGTCTCCTAATGTAAATTTTCAAAGTTTCTGTCCACGTGTCTCATTTTGTGTGTTTTTTTTTTCAATTGGTTTCAACATAGTAATTTTTGTGAATTCCATTAAGTGAAGATCGATGTTTAATCGCGAAAGACGGTACTCTCTCACTCAAACGATCCCACCCCTGCGTCCTATCTCATTTAGGTTAAGAGTGTGAAACTTCGGGTCACTTGTCAAATTTTAAGGCATTAATGGTGCCAGCAAGGCTCACATAGGGGCAAACCGTTCTGGCACCTGTAAAGTAAATTATCGAGTTTCGAGGGTAGTTCTCGAATCGGAAAAGCGTGATTCACGAACACGGTAATTCCGGCGATGTTGAGCGAGCAATTTGGCAGGTAAGTGGAGCTGTTTGATTATAATTAGAGTTTTCGTTTTGGGCCTCCTCTAGCAAGGTGGGAAATCAGAAAAACTGGAAAACTCGGTTATAATACATACCAGATGTCTAGTTTCATACTTTAGTCGCACGCACCGACAGGAGTTGCTTTTACGCCTGCGCAACCTCTTCTGCGCACCTACTCAAGTGCAACTACATTTACGCCGAATGCACCCTCGTCGTTTACCGTCACCCCGTTAGAATGGGCATATATTACGCTCGCTCTTACATGTCTATCTCCCTCTGTCCAATTCCGTCCATAACTAACTCGCCAACACCCTCTCGATATTACCAAGCGAAATACTACATACAAAGTAAGCTAAAGGGGGTAGCCGATCTACTGGGCCGATTTCATTCAAACATTTTTGAAAATATTCTGAAAAGACTTGACTATCGCATGAACCTCGGTCTTGATTCTTCATGAATGTTTATTAACAATTTGATCTAGTTAATGTTCAAATAAAGTGAGAAAAAAAGAAAATAACAAAAATTTTCACAATTTGTTTATTTGTGCTCTTTACGAAAAATTTTGGTTTTTGTGTTTCAGATGACGCGAAGTTAAAAAATCATCGCGACCGTTTTTCAACAAAGCGTCGTCAGATCGCCCAGAAATTGGCCGGGTATTGATGAAAAATAAATAATAGATTTTTTTCGTTAGTTAATAATATGTCTTACGACATACTAAAAAGTTTTAAATTTTAATTAAAAATAAATAACAAAAAAACGTTGTTGAGTAAATTTGGTGATAATTGAGAGAATTCAAAACATTTGATTGAATTCCGTATAAATCAGGGTTAATAGTTCCGACGGTCTTTGATTATTAGCAATAATGTACGAATGATATAGGCTCACTGAAAATATTTGTATTACCCTCACAAAAATTCGGTGAACCTAGTTACATTCTTATTTTTCTATTCATCGAATTTCGGCGAGGCACTATTGTATCTCGAACACTTTTAAATAAAAAAATTGATGTTTTCAAAAATTCAACTGAAGCCCACCCGATTTAAAAAGACAAACACATTTGTAATGTTGCAACACTTGCAACTAGGGGTTCACCTACATATAATTACAATGCCCTGTGACACCCAAAAGTTGCATCGGACCCAACAATTTTCGGGGAATTTTCTATTTGAACTTTTATTTCTATCCGCAATTCGGAATGAGATATTCTGACACTCTGCACGCGCGCATCCAGAGCAGGATTTTGGAGGCTTTTAGAATCATTCAAAATTTAAAGATTACCATTTTTTTGTTGAATACATTTTAAATTTGAAGTTAAATTATTTTAATTTAAATTCGTTGAAAATAAATAATTGTTTGATTATTCTTTATACATTCAAATTTGTGTTTAAATATTTTAAAACATTTTCTTAAAACTATATTTTTTTACTGAAAAGTCACTAACTTTTTCCAGGAACCTTAAAAAAATTAATTTATTATTCGGAATGAGATATTCTGATACTCTGCACGCGCGCATCCAGAGCAGGATTTTGGAGGCTTTTAGAATCATTAAAAATTTAAAGATTACCATTTTTTTGTTGAATACTTTTTAAATTTGAAGTTAAATTATTTTAATTTAAAGTCGTTGAAAATAAATAATTCTTTGATTGTTCTTTATACATTCAAATTTGTGTTTAAATATTTTAAAACATTTTCTTAAAACTATATTTTTTTACTGAAAAATCACTAACTTTTTCCAGGAACCTTAAAAAAATTAATTTATTATCTTGCACCCTTAGAAAATCCTTAGAAATCTACATAATTTTATTTCAATCATTTCAAAAATCTACATTTTAGTGAACATTTCTTGGAATCTTCACAAATCTTAAATTATCTTTGAAAATTTTTTTAAACTTCTAAATATCTTTTAAAATGATTAAATTTTTCCAGAAACTTTCATTAAATCCTGTGAAACTAAACAAATTTCCTTAAAGTCTTGGAAATGATTAGTTTTTTCTTATTTTAAAAAAATCTGTTCTATCTTTATTTCGTTTCACATTTTTTAACATTCTTTGAAGTTTTAATTTTCTTTTCAATTCGTTCCAAACTTCTGGCTAGGGTATATTGTAAACAAATGCTGCTCAGGAGTCGACACACGTAATAAATGACCTGTAATCTGATACATCACCAAAGCCAGACTAGGTTGACGCCGAAATCCTAAAAAACTGTACAAGCGTCGCTACATCTTTATTGAGTGACATCAAGAATGCCTTGTCGGCAGAAGAAAAATCACGTGGGATATACTTGTTATTGTATTTTGTATTGTGAGCGGGTTGGGGGGGGGGGGGTACGCGAGGGCACCCCCTGACTCTCAGGCAATGACCTGGTGTATACTTGAGATGTATGTGAAATTTTATCACTTGACAGGCATCGACCACTAACCGGTAATGACCTCAGCCAAACCGCTATTGACCGGACTAGAAGTACATAGAATACCGTGGCTCTTTGAAAGTAGAAATTAGGCTAGTGATAATAAAAAGTTACATATCGTCTTTGGGACATTCTCTGGATATCCTAAATTATAAATTAAGAATATTCCATTTAAAGAAAATTGGGATATAATAAGTGCATCCCCGAAATATCCAAATTTATTCCGTGATCTCCTTGCATAGCTCTGTTTTAATGCTGTATCTGATGTGAGGAAATTAATTTGGCTTAGTCGTACATATCGATCAACCGATACGATAAACAGCCGATCCGATCAATATGCTCAGTCTATCTGCGCAAACTTCTCGTCTCGAAAATGGTGGTGGATATGACATTCATTTTTTAATTTCAAACCTTCAAATAAATCGAACTTAATCAAAAATATGTAGAATTACCAGAAATTGGATTTCCGTATCTTTAATGGTCGTTTTATTGTCACGATCGCGAAATAGCAAAAGAAGGTACATTGAATTTTAATTGAATTGAATTTTGTACTTTAATGCAAAAACTATACGTGCCCTAACGAAACGTTTATTTATAAACTGATTTAAAATTTTTAACATGTATCTTACGTTTTATACAATGAAGACTATGCTTACCACGAACTACGATCTTTTTAGGATCATTATTACTTGCACCTCTTCCTGGAAGACCGTTGTTTCCATTTAATGACTCATTTCCTTTATCTGCTCTCACAAGATCATTAAGAAAATTTATATAACCAATAGCGAGTTTCAGAGTATCTACTTTCGAAAGTCGTTTCTCGTATGGTAACGTAGGTATGTGAGCTCTCAAACCCTCAAATGCGTCATTTATGCTTTGCATGCGTCTTCGCTCCCTCATGTTTGCAGCTTGTCGTTGTTGAACAACCTGGCGAGGGCACTTTCCAGTTCCAATATATCGGCGAAAATTCTGAGGCTGCCTAGAAATATAAAAAGTAGCGATATACTAACACAGTATTCACTATTTTATTTATTGCATAATGGGTTTAAAGGAATCCCTTATAACGAAGAAGTATTATAAAAAAAACTTCTCACTCTTACGTTCTTACGTTCCGTGCATATATTGAACTCAAGTACCTGCGCTCGAATACAGTCTGAAAAAGAAGATACAGCAGACAAAATAACAAAAAACGAGAGTAAGCATTTTATTTTATTTTCAGAAGTCTTCAAATCAGAGCTCACTAATTTTGTTACGTTTTGGCTGACAAGACAATTTTATGCCTGGCAGATACTTGAGATGTCGTTTTTTCTTCGTTTTCCATCAATCTTACGCAGGGTTACGGTCACTACGGTCAATCGATCTGTCCTCCTTAGCAGAGGGTCTGCACTTTATTACTCAAATTTACCATGTGTTTTATTTCAAATATTAATCAACTTTTAATATTGTAAAATTGATTAATTTTATATCCCGATAAAACTTTAAATTAAATTTTTAAAATGACAAAAGTTTTGGACAGAGCTCAATGAACATCTATAAATGAGAGCGACAGAGGATGAATGCTTGAAACACTTCTCTTAGTTTCCTTTGTTTCTCTTTTCCCTTTTAAAAGCTTTACATAAAAGTAAAAAATATTGACCTAAACTAGTTGAACTATGAATTCGGTGAATTTTGCCTGACTGATCAGTAAAAATAGTTGAATAGAATTTCAGGAACCTTTTTTTTACTAAAAAATCAGTGAAAAGCTACTGACGTTTTCGTGAATAGTAACTGATTCTCAGTGAATGTTGACTGTTTCGAATAGCTAGAAGTATATGACTGGAATTAAGACATACAACATTTAGTATTTAATTTTCAAAGCAACTTGTAACGCGTGGGCTTATACAGACTCTGATTAACGCAAGTCAAACTCACATTACGAAATTACATTTAGGCTCTTGCTACTATATTTAAAAATAGAATCCCTTAACAAGCCTGCTCGCGCGGCGAATTTCCAGTGAAAGTAAAGAGAAAAAAGACCTCTTCTTATCAAGCAGAGTGAGAACCTCCAGTCAATTAGGGCATAGCGCGCTCCACTGGCATGGAGAGACAGTAGAGCTTGCCATCCGAATTCCCTGCTACCCGAATTTCGTCCAAGAATCCAAGATGGAAGGGTCATCGGGTCGAACCGTCTGATTAATTGACTTTTTTCACTTGTGCGTGGCGGGAATATGGTTTTTTGGTTTATGCTCCAGAGGAGAACGATCTCGCGTTGTGAAGTGTAAGTATTTGTTACCCGCTACGGGCTTCATATAATAGTTCAGGAATTCGCAATAGTGTCTCGTGATTGAGTGATTTTATCTATTTAAGGGATTAACAAAATGGTTTGTTTGTGCACTAGTTTTACTTTTTTGATTTCAATGAACATTTTTTTTTTAATATTCATTAATGTGAATAACTGTAGCTAGGTGTTTATCAATGAAATATTAACCTTTGCCCAAAGTTCCTATGGTAAACAGTTTGAAGCTATCTAAATCCTTGGTGACCAGTCCATTCAGAAATTCATTTAAATTAATTCAATTATCAGGGTAAACTAAGAATACAGATTATGAGTATTTGACCTGATATTAATAAGTTTTAAAGTAATCAAAATAAAATAAAGCCATGGTGCTTACCGATACTTTCTTAAGGGCATGTGATATTTACAGTTTCCCCGGCTTTCTTCCACAAAAATGAAAATATTTAAAAACTGAATTCGGAGATGCTATAAAATATCATAACGGACGTCCCCGGACTCTTTTTTGAGGGATAATAAAAAAAAATTATTGTACTAAATAAAAATTTTATGCATATGCATTATTTTGTGGTTACGTCATTTTCCATCTCTGCCTTTCGATAATCTGGATATTATTTATGAAATAAACTTTTTTGATTGCCTGCAAACAAGGTTAGTTCCGGGAGATTAGTTACTATGTTTATTTGTAAGTCCAAAGTTTTCGGCCAAAAATATTGTGTAGTTTGGAAGTAACGCTCGGGTCAATTGTAACACACATAACCTCGAAATATACACGCACGTTGTTAGCAATATCAAAAACTTTTGGATAAAAAAACACAAAAAAAGTGTGTGGGGACGTCCGTTAGCATGTTCGCTATCATTTCCCAACTTTTAAAGACAAAATGTTTATTATTCTAGAAAAAAAGCCGGGGGAATCTAAAACTGGTAAAATCGACAATTTTCTATGTATCACATCCCCTTAAAAAGAAATTAAAAGGTAATTATGATTTTACAATGTTTGAAAATATGCTATTAATGAAGGTTAGGAGCACCGATTTTTCTGGCAATTGCGTTGATTGTCCAAAATAGCGCTGCTGTCTTGAATTTATAATTTTAAAACTCTTGAGTCACTATGTACTATTCACACTAATTTATTCTAGTGAATTCTAGTTGACGAAAAATAAATATCTCAATTCAAATTCGAAACAATAACTGGTTGTAAGTTTCTTTTTTAAGTACTATTTTTTTTTGGTTGTGAGATTTTCATCCTGAAATTTTTGAATCTAGTGGCGACATCTTCGTAAACCCCGAAAATTAAAATAAAAAATTTCAATAAAAATACGGTTATAATATATGGTAATAATATAATAATTATTATATTCATTTATTATTGTGGTGTATACGTATAAAATTGAAATGTCACAAGCCACTTTAAATAACTTTTTTTAATGGAATAAATATTCCACAATATTCCTGTGTTAAAAAAAATCATTTAACATAATTTTTATTTTGTTAAGTCCCGAATTTGGTAAACTTTTGAAATGCCTAGATGGACGTAACTCAGATTGTTTCCAATATTTCGCTCAGAGTGCGCTCTGAGTTCGCGGAGGTGTTCATTCTATTTTATGTATACTGCAACGATATAGATTTTTGGGGTGCTAGAGCCCTCAAAACATATACGTTTCGTTACACAAGGTGTACCTCGAAAGCTAGTATCGACTAGCTAGATATCGATTCGATATATCGATTGATCGATGTGTGTGTAAATTCAAATTAGAATTTGAAGTTTAACTAATAACCATAACTTAGAAATTATAGAATAAGAACAATTTAGAAGAAAAATTCATTATTTTAAAACTCTCTCTCTGTCCTGAAATAATAGAAAGAATAAGAATTACAGATTAATTCGATAACAGGGAAATACGTTTAGACTACGACGCAATAAGAATAGGTTAGATTCGTAGCATTCCTAAAGATGAGTCACATAGCTATTTTTAGTATCAAAACGTGCCTTAGAACGAATTTTGACAGGAAATGGTATTATAAACATCCGGTCACAGTTTGAAATTTGTACCGAAATTGTTTGGATATGTCAATAAACGAATTGGTCATATTGCGTTGTAAATCTAATAGGTGGAGCCATGCGACCTAATTTTTTATTTGTAAACTGACTGCTAAATTCAATGACGTCAGCGATTTTATTGGCTGAAAAGGGAAAGTGGAAGATTTCTCCGCCCAAAACAGAGTTTATAAAAACGCGCGCACAACGGAAAAACGCCAGATTTTGCATCTCCGAAACCGCATATTTAATACTAAACCTGCGACACTTGATAGTGTATAATTGAGTTTTTTTGGACTCAGAAACTTTGTATTGTGTTTGAATTTAGTTAATTCATTTGAATAGTTGTTAAATAATAAACTGTTATAAATAAGATCAATTGTAAAACGCGAAACGGGACGCCGCGATATAAATAATTGTGATTTGTGACTTCTGAGATAGTGATGGTGGAAATGCATATTTAATAAATTGTGAATAATCAACTGTTAAATTAAGTGTTTTTATTTCAAATAAGTTCCTTTAAATGGTTCTCGTTTCAACGAATCAGCGGCAACAACGATCCCGTTCAGATGTCCAATCAGAGAGCAGTGAATTGTCGATAGAAAATCTAGGTGAGATTTGGGCATTACAATTGGTGACAGTGGTGGAATGTGTTGCACCATAAATAAATAAATCAAATAAATTGAAGAAAAACTGGGTCACTGAACTACTGACTCACTGATTGAAATTCAAGGCTGTTCGTCTTACCACAAAGCTGACTACTCCACAGATAAAAGGCGCTGTCTTATGAATCTGAAAAATGAATGGAACAGGATTACCAATTTATAACAATAAACATTAGAGAATAAAAGCCGCAATCTCCTACCAGAATTTTGGGGTGGTTTTATACCCGATAGCATAGGGTGTCGACAATAGCACCAAGGTTGTTAACGGTTAAATAGAGACCACCAAACTATTCCTCAATAACCGTAGGCCTAAAAGGATAAAATAAATTTTTAATAAGAAAATCCATACCTCAACGTGGAAAATAAAAAATTGATGCTGAATTACCTGCCCGAAACGGAAGCTCAAGCAATTCAGAAAATTTTCCTGGAGCAATGAAGAATTGAGTGAATAAATGTGAAAAATTAAGGTTAACAGTGTTGTGAATTTTATTCTGCACTATTAAATGGATTATTTGTCTGCAAAAGATTGTCGTCAAAAGAGTAAGTCTTTAGAAATTTTCTTTGTAACATGGCTCCGAATAGGAAATGTCGTTTAGATAATAATGCGAAAGATGTAAACGAAGCATCGCCACCGAAAAAAGCTAGACGAGACAAAAATGAGAGTCCTGATGGACCACCCGCCATAGATACTCAAGAATTGCGATCCAGATTAGTAGTGAGCGAAAATCCTTCTGATAGTGATAGGACAAATTCTTTGAGTTCAGATCAAAGTGGCGACGGTTGTAATGATTTGCAAAGACATGAGACTCAGGTCCGGGACTCCCCCTCTGTTCCTTTATTACCGTTAAATCTTATTTCTGGACCCGAGAAAATTTCGCGAATAGTCAGAGATATGATACCGGAATTTACAGGAAAAAATATGTCAATTAAGTTATTTATGAAATATTGTAAGGCTGTTATTGTTATATTGGTATGAACGATCCTGGCGATGCACCTTGCTTAACTATGATGGGCTTGAATAAAATTACCGGCGAAGCGCGCTATCATATTCAAGATAAAAGCGATTTGGAACTTAATGACATCTTAAAAACTCTGGAACGTATTTACGCCCAGGAAGAAGATGTAAGTCAAATTTTACAGACTTTAGCTAACGTTAAATGGAAACCGGATAAGTCAATTCAAGAATATGGGGCTCGCGTTAATCAAATTTTCAATAAATCAACTTCTCAAGTAATGGAAAACACCCCCGGAGTAAGAGGTATGGGCCGTTGTAAAGCGTATAAAGAGACCGTGATTGGCAATTTTTAGGCGGGTTAGATTTCAACATTTATATGGCCATTCAATGATAAAGAAATTAACACTTTGGATGGTGGTATTGCATTAGCCATTGACGCCGATCAAAAAGTGAAAATTTGGAGAAGAGTTCATGGATCTCTGTCTGGCTCCATTCCATCTACTTCATCGGGATCTAATTTAAGGAATAAAATAGGGCAAGAATTATTAAAGTGTGTAGTTCATATGCGAGTAGAGGATGATACTAAGCCTGTACGAAATTTAGAGTCTATGCAGTGTTATCATTGTAAAGAATTTAGACATTATAAGCGAAACAGTTCAAAAAAGATTAAAAGAAATGTAAAGGACAAAGAGAGGAAGGATTGTAGTTATTGTTGTCGAAGTAACATCATCCTCTCACTCGGACAGTTTAATGAATTCGATCCAAATGCGACAGTAGAATTTGATAATTTTTCTTTTTCAATGAATAAGGTGATCTTTTTAATTGATACTGGCGCTGGAGTGAAGTTAATTAAAGAAAATGTGGTGAGTCCCACAGTTTGGATAAATAAAAAGCGAATAATTCATTTGGTTGGAGTAGGCCCGGAAATGGTTTCCACTATCGGTGAAATCAGGTTGATCATAAGGAGTCTCGAAGCTTCTTTCGTATGAGAATCATTTCCCATTCCACAAGAAGGTATCCTTGGTATTCCTTTTCTCAAAAAACACAACACCATTGTAAATTTTGAAAGTGACTGTCTTCAAATAGGAAATGTTAATTTTCCGTTTGACTCCCATAAGACAATCAGTTTACCTGCAAGAACAAAGAAATTAGTAACAATTCAATTAAAAGATACTAAATTAAAAGAAGGTTACATACGTAGAATTCAGTGTGGCCCTGGAGTTTTCGCTGGTGAGTGTTTGATTTTTAATAAAAACGGAACTGCCAAAGTCTTCTTTATAAATTCCAATAATCAGCAAATAAATTTAATAATACCACCAGTTGAACTTGAAGAATATTTTGAAATTGATTCTGAGGATTGTAAACTTTCTGCTGATGAAAGAAAACAGGCTTCTAGATTTTCTGAAGTTTTGAAAATTCTAAATCTTTCTGATTCAAATGATGAAGAGAAAGAAAGTCTCTTCCCAATATTTTTTGATTATTCTCAGCAATTTTATCTTCCTAGTGACAAATTGGGATCAACTAATGTTTTTGCCTATAAAATTGTCACTTCCGATAATAAACCGGTAAATATAAAAAATTATCGTCATCCACCTATTCATAAAAAAGTGATTATGGAAAAAACTAAAGAATATCTTCGAGATGGAATAATTCGAGCAACAGTATCCCCATATAATTCTCCTGTTTGGGTCGTTCTGAAATAACCAGATCCTCATGGTAATAAACAATGGAGAATGGTGATTAATTATCGTGGATTAAACGAAAAAACCATTAGTGATTCTTATCCTTTACCGCAAATAACAGAGATATTAGATCAATTAGGAGGAGCTAAATATTTTTCTGTTATGGATTTAGCATCAGGTTTCCATCAAATACCCATGGATCCCGAATCCAAAGCAAAAACTGCTTTTTCTACTCCATTCGCTCATTTCGAGTTCAATAGAATGCCATTTTGCCTTAAAAATGCCCCTGCTACCTTTCCAAGGGTAATGGACCGAGTTCTGACTGGTTTACAAGGAATTGATCTATTTGTGTATATGGATGACATTGTCATCTATGCCTCATCACTTATTGATCACAGTCAAAAATTAAAAGTTCTTTTAGGTCGTTTAAGAACATCGGGATTATCTTTGAACCCTGAAAAGTGTTATTTCTTGAAAAAAGAAATAGTATATTTGGGACATATTATAACCCAAGAAGAGGTGAAACCAGATCCTCGAAAAAAGGAAGCTGTAAAGAATTTTCCTATTCCAAGAGGAAAGAAAAATGTTAAACAATTCTCGGGGCTTGTAGGTTACTATAGGAGGTTTATTCCAGATTTCGCTAAAGTGGCTAAACCACTTACTCAAATTTTGAAGGAGAGCACTGATTTTCGTTGGACATCTGTAGAACAAGAAGATTTTGAGATCCTGCGTGATAAAAACTGTTCCGAACCATTGTTACAATAGCCTAACTTTTCAAAACCGTTTGTATTGACAACAGACGCTTCAAATTACGCTCTTGGAGGTGTCCTCAGTCAGGATAAGATTTGTCAGGACTTGCCAATCGCTTTTGCCTTAAGGACTCTTCAAGGAGCTGAGATAAATTATTCTACAATAGAGAAGGAACTTCTTGCTATTGTCTTCTGCGTCAACTATTTCCGGCCTTACTTATATGGTCAAAAATTTGTCCTCGTTACTGACCATAGGCCCTTAGTTTGGCTGCATAGCATTAAGGATCCTGTCTCGAGGTTGGCTAGATGGCGAATTAAGCTGAGTGAGTATGATTACGTGATTATGTATAAGTCTGGAAAAGTGAATTCCAACGCTGATGCTTTGTCAAGAAATCCACTGAATGATAGGGGCCCTTTATTATCTACTTTGGATTCCTTCGATTCAAAGCTGATAGCTTTTGTGGAACTTCCAGCTTCTGATAACGAGATTGAACCAGAAGAGTTAATGGAGCGAGTGTTTGCTTGTTTTGAGGCTCTAGATGTCAGAGCAACGGAAATTAATGTTACTGGGACTGAAGTGATTAGTGAAATGAATAATCCAGACTCAATCTCTTAGAATTATCAAATAGCCACCCAGAATCAGAGTACCGAGGCACCACGACTCGCGACTTCTGTTGGGTGTAGCCTGTTAGGAACCCCGTTATCGGTCTGCGCCAATGCACCACAGCATTTTGGTCCAGATTCGTGGGGATGGAAACGCGCTAACCCCGGTAGTTTAGGTGGTCCTTTGGAAGATAAGGATTCAAACCGGAGTTGGGAGATTCAACTCTCAGTGATGACAGTCTTATGGCTTCACCTGATGAAGACCTTAACGACCCAGTTCAGATACCTTCATCGGCTGAAAATGGTTTAGCTCAGGTGTCCAAAAAGCAGAAACCCTTGATGTCCACATCATTATCGGCTCTGAGTGGGTTGTGGGGTGCGGGCGTTGGACTAAATTCTTCTGCCGTAAAGACGCAAAGTGAATTGTGCGCTTTGCAGGAGATGCAAAACTAACACAATGGTGAGAACAGTGCTGCTGTTCTTGAAAAGATTCCTGCATTGGTCATCTCAGACGCCTGTGTATCATACAGTAATGCCAAAATTTATATGGGTAAAGGCCATATTGCTCATTTTGTCTCAGCCGATGGTTCGATGATGCCTGAAACTAATAAAGAATTAATGAGTCATAATTTCCTCCGAGTTGAAGATTTTTTAGTAAGTAATCCTAAATTAGGTGAAATAGTAGTCTTCGCCCGAAACAATAGGTATATTTTTGCTTTGATTGTGAGGAATAAGTATGATGATCAGCTTTTCTTGTATCACATATCTAGTGCAATTATTGCAACTAATGTCAAGAGCGTGAAGATTTCAAAGAAGGGAAACGATTTGGATCAGATATCTTGGCTTTCGATTGAGCAAATGTTTCGGCAGTATTTTGTCGGGTCTGAATTATTAGTTTTCATCTGCTCCGGTGAAATAATTATCCCACGACGTCATGAAAGAGATGACATAATCAAAGAATTAGACGAGTCTGCTGTAGGTGGACATAAAGGTTCCTCAAAATAATATTGAACGCTTAGATCTCAATATTATTGGGATAATATGAAGGAAGATGTTAGAAGAATCGTTGGTTCATGTAAAAATTGTTTAAGAAATAAATTGGTTAGAAGGAAAAATCGTCAACCAATGTTGATAGAATTAATAGGTGAGTGTAACGCTCTTATAAGGATTAGCCCTAAAAAGACTAAAATTGTCCATTTGGATAAGTTGAGACTCAAATCATATCCATGCATGGAAGATTAAGATTAAAATGACAAAATGGATTTCAAGTTTTGTCATTGTAAAATCAAGAAATTTTGAAAAAAAGAAATTATTCTTCTAAGAGTCATTTTGGAATTAAGGCAATTTTGAAAACTATAAAAGATAAAAGTAGTTTATAATTTAAAATTAAATTTGAATACAAAAATATTATCTACATAATAATCATAATGAAATTTTTAAAAAAATTAAAAATATGCAACTTAGGTGAATAGTAACATTCGTTGAAACGTCGGCTTTAAAAATCTTACTTCTTTTCTTCTAGAGTATACATATAAATCACATTTTTCATGAAAAATTTAAAAAGGAGGTTAGAAATTTAAAAGCTATTAAGCGTCAATACGAAATGAAAACTCTTCACCTTCGTAACAAAAAAATAGGAAAACAAGAGGGTGAATATAGAATTTAAAAAGTGGAATGTGAATTGTATATATAATTGGTTATATTTATAATTAGTTATCATACATATAATTAGTTGCTTACCATTTCGAATGCAAAAATAATAAGATTAGTACACTCCTAGAATTGGTGGTAAAAAGCTATGAGTGCTATAGCTTAATTCCTCGGTTTGCGACTATCTGCAGACCTAATTAACGTAAACAAACATTTTACAAACAATTTAAAAACAAAGAAAAGTAATTATAAATTAATAATTTTTATACAATATAATATATGCATTATTGAATACTTATCTGATCACGAAATTGCAAAATAAATTTTAAATACTGCCAAGTATCCCTGGTCCTGGTGATTCTGAAAGTATTTCATTTATTTATTGAATATATAATGAACAAAATTAAATTTAATATTAAAATGATTTCATGCGCTATTTTTACTAGGTTCAATCGTGATAAATATGATAACTTAAATAAAATCGTTAAATTTAAATTCAAAAATGTTTCGCGGGTAATTTCACCTTAAAATTAAGGATTTCCTTTACACGAAAGATAATAATTTTCATTTTAAAAAAGTAAATTGCTGAGAATAACATTGACATTTTTTTAATATTTTTAAATATTATTTTATCAATCAGTAGTGAAATTTCTTTTTGTTAATACAAAGAATTTTTTTTTAAATTGTGGGGAGTGAGGGCTTGCGCATGCCAGTCTCTGATTGAGGTTATGCAAGTCAAAACAATTTTAAAAAAAGGAGAAACTAAAAACGATATTAAAATTGAGAAGGAAACTGTTGAATTATTTTTTAAAAATATTAATAATTTTGAGAGTTGGTAATTTAAATTTTTACCTGCAATTGATATTCCGAAAAGTTGGGTTCTTTTCCCCCACTACAGAATCGGTGAAGCTCGTTCAAATCTTCATTCCTATTTTCTATAAATTTTATTAATTGATAAATAATCTACATTCTAGATTCGCTCTCTCATTTTTGTAATGTTGAGAAAGGGATAGTATAAAAAATATATGTATGTAACTACATTAAAATTTTATTTCTTTAACCTTATTTGAAATTTCGAGTTAGTTTAAGATTTATCATTTTCTTTTCTCTTAATTTTAGGTTGCCGCATTTTAATTGTATTAATTGAATATTTGAAAACTGATTTCCTCATTTTCTTCTTATAATTGGTTTATGAAAACAAAAAATAAATAATCTATTCAGAGTAAGCTTAGAACCATATATCCATAAGTAAAGTTAAGTCACATACCTTTTGGGTCAAAAAGTCATAAAATTGGAGTTAAGTAAACATCCCAAATGATTGATCGGAAATTAGAGCATGAATGGCCCTTTTGACTTACTCACGGGAAACCCTAAGCACTTGAAAACTCGTAAATTAACTCTTGAAATTTGACACTTAGCAAACTGAGAAAACGTAAACACACATTTAGGAACGCGAATGACGTTTGAGAAAAAGGCTGTCTCCACCCTGTAGCAGCCTTTTCATTAAGCGGGGAGGTGTAACAATATAGATTTTCGGGTGCTAGAGCCCTCAAAACATATACGTTTACTTATACAAGGTGTACCTCGAAAGCTAGTATCGACTAGCTAGATATCGATTCGATATATCGATTGATCGATTTGTGTTTAAATTCAAATTAGAATTTGAAGTTTAACTAATAACCCTAACTTAGAAATTATTGAATAAGAACAATTTAGAAAAAAAAATCATTATTTTAATACTCTCTCTCTCTCTCTGTCCTGAAATAATAGAAAGAATAAGAATTACAGATTAATTCGATAACAGGGAAATACTTATAGACTACCACGCAATAAGAATAGGTTAGATTCGTAGCATTCCTAAAGATGAGTCACAGATCTATTTTTAGTATCAAAACGTGCCTTAGAACGAATTTTGACAGGAAATGGTATTATAAACATCCGGTCACAGTTTGAACTTTGTACCGAAATTGTTTGGATATGTCAATCAACGAATTGGTCATATTGCGTTGTAAATCTAATAGGCGGAGCCATGCGACCTAATTTCTTATTTGTAAACTGACTGTTGAATTCAATGACGTCAGCGATTTTATTGGCTGAAAAGGGAAAGTGGGAGATTTCTCCGCCCAAAACAGAGTTTATAAAAACGCGCGCACAGCGGAAAAACGCCAGATTTTGCATTTCCGAAACCGCATATTTAATACTAAACCTGCGACACTTGATAGTGTATAATTGAATTTTTTTAGACTCAGAAACTTTTTATTGTGTTTGAATTTAGTTAATTCATTTGAATTGTTGTTAAGTAATAAACTATTATAAATAAGATCAATTGTTAAACGCGAAACGGGACGCCGCGATATAAACAATTATAAACAATTTTGATTTGTGACTTCTGAGATAGTGATGGTGGAAAGGCATATTTAATAAATTGTGAATCATCAACTGTTAAATTAAGTGTTTTTATTTCAAATAAGTTCCTTTAAATGGTTTTCGTTTCAACGAATCAACGGCAGCAACGATCCCGTTCAGATGTCCAATCAGAGAGCAGTGAATGGTCGATAGAAAATCTAGGTGAAATGTGGGCATTACATATGCGCTTGAATTTCTTGGCGTGTGAATGCGCATTAATGTATAAATTGTAAGTGGCGTCAAAGATATATCTTTGGTGGCGTCCATGTTTATAAAAACATGATAGAATAATGATAGAATAAATAGAATAAAATAGTCAATTAAATACAAAAGTCAATAGAATAAAAAATTCGTCATATTTGATCCATAATGCAATGCATAACTACTTTTCTGGGTGTATTCGCTGAGGCCCGATGTGGTGTCTGTTTAAAAGCAAGCCATTATCATTCAAAACAGTTTGAAACGTTTGACGAGTCAGTCGAAAATGTAGTTTAAAATCTGCAAATAAAACCAAATTTGCGCATCACATAAACATTCTGTTATTTCTACCAAATTCTATTTATTAAAAAATAATCATTTAAAAAAAAAGTATTCAATTTAAAGAAAGAAAGAATATTTGCTAATCCAAACATGTTAAAAGAACATATATTCGATGCTGATAAGAAGATGCAGTTGGTACAAGAAAAAGATTTGATTGCTATAGAAGACACAACATATTCTTTTTCGCCCAAATATCGGTGTTAATTTTAACAAAGAATTTCGTAATTAAACAGAAACTTGGTTAATTAACGGTAGCAAACTTTTTGTTCCTTTCACTAAATGCTGGCTGATTGCAACACAATTTTATAGAAATAACCAACGTTTTTTGGATGACAAAGTATCCCTAACAAGGTTCTTCTAAAGGCCTAATTTTACTACTTACTTACTTAATAAATACTAGCAATAAATATTTTGTAAATACCATCCGGCAATAATTTTAAAAATAGAAGTGTAGATGGGGCAGAATACGTCAAGTGTCCCCACCTAAAAGTAATTTCTTTAGATAGGGTCAAAACTTGGATGAATTATTGTCCTAGTGGATCTAGAATTATACACTAAACTATAGCCTAATTTATTTAACGGTTGCCAATATACGCTAGTGTAACTTCTTTTAAGATGAACCGATTTGTCTTTTGTTATAGTGTTTTGGAAAGCTCTTTTTCATGTACTTGAAGACTATTATAACAATATAATTTAAAAAAAAATTATGTACAGATATTTTTGAAATTAAAGTTGAAATTAATTTTTGAGAAAAAAACACATTAAAAAATTTTTTCTTTTTAAAAAAATAGATTTTTTATACTTTTTGAAATCATGTACAATAAAAAGTGGGCCGCACATTTGTTCTTGCACACATTAAAATTTTTACGCTTGTTCTGAATCAAATGAAAGATATAAAATGAAATATATAACGTAATTGTCTTTTGTTTCAGGCGTCATTCACTCTACTGACACTATTTTTATTAACTATTTGCCGCTATACTTTCCTGTCCTGGCATACTTCTCATCTTTACCGTTTTCTTTCCCATGTGTCTACTAGCGTCTCTTCTGCACCACATTCTTTTAGAATTATCTCGTTACTTACTTTGTCCGTTAATTTTACTTTTATCCTTTTCTTGATAAGTCCATGTCTCGCTACCGTATAGTACAGTGGGTACAAATATAGAATTATGTATTGCCATTTTAGCTTTATTTGATATATTTTTACTTCTCATAAGGGGACCTTCTTTACCAATAACCTTCTTATCTTCGTTTATGCGCCTATCTGATTCCTCATCTATCTTCCCGTCCCTAGTAAATAAGCTACCAAGGTATACGAACTTATCAACTTGTTCAATTCTCTCATCATTTAATAAGATATTGCATTGTGTTTTCTCACTCTTTCCTTCGAACACCATAGTTTTTGTTTTATTTGCGTTAAGCTTGAGGCCCATGCTCTTCATGCTTGCATCTAGTTTATTGAACATTCTTTGTAAGTCTTCGATAGACTCTGCCATAACAACCTTATCATCTGCGAACGCTAATCCACGTATCCTTACTGTTTCGAGATCCACACCCTCTTCGTCGAAGAGAGCCATTCTTAAACACTTGTCCATAAATAATATAAATAACCATGAAGACATAACG
>NC_046659.1:9738225-9741465 GCF_010883055.1 Belonocnema kinseyi | reverse complement strand
TGGCATAAACCCACTTTGGACTTCCCAAATCTTTGCTTCTGTTATTTTCATTACCCTACGAATAAGTATTTTTGAATATATTTTACATACGGTGCTTAATAAACTAATCGCTCTGTATTATTGCACTCGCTTTTATCTTCCTTTCTCTTGTATATTGGTACGATAATCACTTTTTTCCAATCGTCTGGGACGTCTCCCATCTCGAAACATAAATTTATTAATTCGCACAGTCTATGTGGTATGCACGCGCCACCGTGTTTAAGCATTTCAGCGTTAATACCGTCTACCCCGGCAGCCTTACCATTTTTTAAGTTCTTAATTATATACCTAACCTCAGTGACACAGACTTTTTCAATTGAGTTTTCCATCGCATCATGTTCAACATCGCAGATGTGGTGTCCTATAGCTTCATCCCCGAATTAGCTTCTAAAATAGTCCCTGAAAGCCTCTAGTATTCCGTCTGCATCATATACAATTTCCCGCCTACTATTTCTCATGTTGACAAATTCTGTACTTTTGTTTCCTTTCATTGTTTTATAAAGTACTTTCCTGCTAAAGAATAAATCAAAAGCCTATCTTTTCTATGTTATACATATTTAATGAATGCTACAAAATATTAGTATAAAATAATAGAAGACACCAAGGGATGAGTTTTTTATCTGAAATTGTAATTAATCTTTTATAATAGGATTTCAACGAATTTTACATTTTTGGAAAAAAATGAAATTGAACTATTTTATTGCAAATGAGCTTTTTTTTTTATTAAAAGTTAATTTACATCTAATATTGATTAATAGCATTTACTACCATTTTCTAACTTACGTTGATGATAATCATATTCTTTAAATAATGAACTTTGCATTTTTACACCGCAATTTTTATAAATCAATTTAGAAAACATTTTGAACGCGAATTATAATAATCAATTACCTTATAGGTAGAAAAACACATGTAATAAGCTTGTTGCCACTTGGTAAACTCTTCCCTGAAATTCTTGGTTAAGTCTCCCCAATATTAGTTCATGCGTTCAATGTCATAAAATTTTTAGGAATAACTGTTTCATTATGCCGATTTATACAAAATCATTACACTACTTTGTAATGAATAGCTCGATATATAATTACTGTTCAAATTTTGATTACAAGAGTAGATAAATCCTGACAAAGTTGGAGAAAAATTACATTATTGAACGCAAATTTCTGCCAATTGTCGAATATCGGGGTTAGTTAAGTCTCCCAATTTCCCCTGGACTTTTCATATTAAAGTTTATGAAAAACATAAATATGTTCTTAAAAATTAAACTAATAATTATTATATTTCAAATTACATTGAAATTAGTGGAATTTTGTATTAAGAATAACACTTTTAACAAATAAATACTTGAAAACTTATCATGTTGGGTAAAGGTGTTGTGAAAAATGAGGTTTATGGTGGTAGATGGAGGGTAAAGGTGTCATAACTGTTTTGCAGAAAAATAGTCTTTTCACTTAAAACTTTAAGAATTGGAACAAATTTTTTATTTCCTAACTGACAATTCTTTATTTGATTAAAATTCGTCTTTCTTGTTGAAAAATTAATAATTTTAGTTAAAAACATCTCTTTGGTTAAAAATGTACTATTTTTGTAAAAATTCGTTTTTTTCGGAAATAAATAAATTTTTTGTGTCAAAAAGTAACTTTGCTACTTTTGGTTTAAATTCGAATCTCTTATAGAAAATTAATCTTTATGATTGAAAGTTCGTTTTTTTATTTTGACAATGCATCTCTTGGCGGCATCTGCATTCATTGAAATATTAAATATTACATTTCCTATCGAAAATCCATATTTGAGGGTAAAAATTCAACTAATATGTTGAAATTTTACATGCTGGTTCAAAAATTCAACTCTGGTTATAAATTAAAACATTTTGTTGAAAATCTTTTCTTTTTGTTTTAAGATGTCCACCACTACGTTTTCATTGAGAATTCTTTTTTTTAATGCAACTCTTTTTGGTTAAATATGAATCTTTTTTTGTCTACCTGGCGAAAAATCCTAAAACCAATTTATATGAATCTTTTTTTTTTGAAAATTTGGCCATTCAGTTTAAAATTTATATTTGTAGGTTGAAAATGTAACTATTTGTTTAAAAGTTAAACTATTCGATTGTAAATGCAAATCTTTAATTAAAAAGCCAAATTTTGAACAAAACCGTTTACACTGAAAACGAAAAAGTTTAATTTTCAGTTTAAAAAAATTAACGAATTTGCAACTAAATAATTACTTTTTCATCTAAAAACATAAAATTTTAACAAAATAGTTAAAGTTTTAAATAAGTAGAAAAATTTCCAACCAAAAACTAAAAAATATGAAATATAACCTTTTCCATTTTTGATAAGAAATTGAAATTTTTTATTTAAAAATTAGAACATTCGGTTGAAAATTCCTAACATCAAAATCTGAAAAAGTTGTTATCGCATTTTACACCAGCAATGGACTTTGATAACAAAAGTCATAACGAATTCCATGGAACCATCAACCGAATAAGATCGAAAATTTAGAATGCATTCCCCCAGCAACCACAGGGTGCGCAGGCCAAAAACCGGATCAAGTGGACGTCGGAAATGAATTAAGACGTGATCAGATGTCACTTTCGGAAAACGGCACGAGGAGAATCCATCAGAGTCGAACAACATCGTCTCTTCGTGGGTCTTCACCCCGAGCTGTTTTTGAACCAAAAAATGCATTTCAAGAAAATTTTTTTAGTTTGAACCAGAGATAAATTTTAAACTAAAATAATGAATCTTCAACCAAAAAAATTAATTTGAAAAGTGTCGTTTAACCTTAAAACAATTAGAGAAATGTTCAACAAAATAGATTAATTTTTAACCAAAGAAAGAAAGAATTTTCAACAAAAGAATTGAATTTTCAACTAAAATGATTAATTTTCAACCCAAAAAATATCCATTTTTACTCAATTAGTTTAACACTTAACCAAGTAGTCAAATGCAAACAAAAAAGACAAATTTTAAACAAAATAGTCGAGTCCTTAATAAAGGAGCTTTGACAAAAAATAACACAGGCCAACAATTCTCAAAACCAGAGACCAGACGTACTATACCCGAAGGTTTTTGCTGCGCTGAATCCGAATCTGACCTCAGCAAAATTCCATCACCCTCAGTTTTCGAGATATTCTAACCTAAAAGGGTCAAAAACCCGTTATTTTGATGTGTTCGAGGCCCCGTAACATCGCGAAAAATTTTT
>NC_046659.1:9727646-9738125 GCF_010883055.1 Belonocnema kinseyi | reverse complement strand
TGAGGTCGGATTCGGATTCAGCGCAGCAAAAACCTTCGGGTATACTAGGTCTGGTCTCTGGTTCCGGACCTTTGTCAAATTTTGTCGGCCTGTGTAATTCACAACTACCAAATTACAGTTGTAGATGTATATGTGCATATATGCATATATTGTCGAGCGCAAAGCTCTGGAAAGAACAAAGAAAAAAGAAAGATATCTACAAAATTGTTAAGTTTTCAACCCAAAAAGGCTAGTTTTCAAAAAAATAGTCGAATTTTCGACGAAAAGGGATATATTTTCATTTTGTTCATGTTCAGTAAGAAAATTAAGTTTCTACCCAAAGAGATGAGTTTTTAACCAAGAAACAATTTTAGTCAAAACAGAAAAAAAATTCAACTGAATTGTTGAACATTTTCAACAAATCATTAGTTTAAAAATCAAGTAGGTAATTGGTTTCAAATTCGTCTTTTTTGTAAAACATTAATCTTATTGGTTAAAAATTAATCTTTTGAACATAGAATTTTTGATAACGAAAAAATGGTTCTCTTAAAATTTAATCTAAAAAAAACATAATTCCCTTCCTGATAGATTCAGCGACTTGAAGTGCAGAACCTGCCTAATGTTGAATGGATTCGATCTTCTTTGTAATAATTTTTATAACACTGTTTTTTTTTTAATTAATTTTTTTTTCAACAGAAAATTCAACAATGACATTTTTGTTAGAAAATTAATTCTTTTAATTAAAGTGTCATATTTTTTAATTAACAATCTAACTAATTGTTTAAAGATTTATGGATTTTGTTACAAATTCGTCTTTTTTAGTAGAAAATTAATCTTCTTGTTTGAACATTCTTTTTGCTGATTTAGGATTCAACCAGTTTTCTGGCAATTCTTTGTTTTCAAAATTAATTTATTTAAGTGAAAATTTAACTTTCTATTTTTGGTTAAAAATGTATGGATATTTTTAATTGCAATCTGTTTTGATAGAGGACTCATCTATTTTTTTATATTGCACTTCTTTAAGTTAGAAATTATTTTTTTAACTGAAAACTGAACTATCCCAGTTTTCGTTGAATATTAAGTTCATAATTGAAGCTTCATCTGTTTCGGTTTAAAAAAAACCTGCTTGATTGAAAATCTAACTAATTTCTTTAAAATTATATTTTTTTAATTTGATTTCTATAATGGTAAGATCTACTTATATTACTTTTGGTTAAAAAATGATATTTTTTCGATAAAAATCATATATTTGTTTGAAACTTTCTAGATTTTGTGGAAAATTCGTAATTTTTTGTAAAAATCAATTTTTTTAATTTCTTTATTTTGGTAGAAAATTAATCCTTTTGGTTTAAAATCGACCTTTTTTCTTTAAAGATTGAACTATTTGGAAACAAATTTATCTGTTTTGATACGGTATTTAGAAGTTCAGAATTTTGTTGAAAATTCATTAATTTTAGTGGAAAAATAAACTTCTTAATTGAAATTTCATCTTTTTTTCGAGGATTCTATTATTATGTAAAAAATTCCTGTTTTGGTGAAAAATTGATTTATTTAAGAGAAAATTCGATTATACTATTTTTTATAAAAAAAAATGATATTTTAAAAGAAAATTGATCTTTTTTTGTTAAAAATATAATTTTTTCAAACCGTCTTTGTAAACAGGAAAATTAATCTTCGCGGTTAAAAATTCATCTTCTATATTGAGGGTTCAATTTTTCTTTAATTACTTCCTAGTTACTCAAAAATTAATTTATGTAAAATAAAATTGGATTATATCATTTTTGGTAGAGAATTGATATTTGAAATTGAAAATTGATCTTTTATAGTCGAAAATGCAACCATTTGTTTGAAAATGCACATATTTCTATAGAAATTCGTGTTTTTGGCAGAAAATTAGTCTTCTTGGTTGAAAATTTATCTTTGTAATTAAGAACAAAACTATTAAGTTGCAAATTATGTTTTTCGTTGTTAAAAATTAAATTCTCTAACTGAAAATTTAACTATCCCACTTTTGGTGGAACACTGAAATTTTGAATCACAAATTGATATTTTTGTGTTGATAAATCAATTTTTTGTTTCAAACATCGTCTTTTTTTATATAAAATTAATCTTCTTGGTTGAAAATTCATCTTTTTGTTTGAAATTTCAACTATGTATTATCAAATTCATTTATTTTAATAAATTTCAACTAATTTGTGAAAAATTTAATTGTTTATTGTTAAATATTAATTCTTGTAACTAAAAAGGAATATTCCTATTCCTGGTTCTATATATATTCATATTTTTAATTAAAAATTTATCTTTTTCAGTTGGAAACTCCAATATTTGTTTGAAAATTGATCTTTTTGATTGAAGATTCAAATATTTTATTAAAAATTTAACTACAAATTTTTAGAATGAAAAAGTGTATTCATAATTAAAAACTAATTTTTTTAGTTGAAAATTCGTCTTTTTGGTAGAAAATTAATTTTCTTTGTTAAAATATTATCTTGTTAATTGAGGATTCAGTTATTTCCTTGATTTTTTTTGTTTATTAAAAATTAATGTCTTTAAGGAAAATTTTCATTATATCATTGTTGGTTGAAAACTAATCGCCTTTTGCAGAGAATTCATTTTATGGGTAAAAAATTAATCTGTTTTTAATTATTTTTAACATAGATGTCCAAATTCGATTTTTTATTGTCTTATATGGGGAAAAAAACGTCTTGCATAATTTACTATGAACAAAAATTTATCGCTGAGAGATTCTGCTAAATAATGTATAGAGCCTGTTTGATTTTAAGTGAATTCTATCTTATTCTAAATACTTTTTATAATATTGTTCTTTTCAGGAAAAAAGAACCGATAAAAATCGAGTCGGTTTGAATTGCGTATCTGTCATTTGCAGATTGTATGAATGAAAATTGCATGGGTTGGCCATATTTTTAATCGGTCATCTGAGAGCGGGGCTTTAAATCTGCCATTCCACATTCGTTAAAATGCTTAGTGAATAGAACTGAATGAGACTGACGAACCTGAAATAATTCCTATGGGCATTCTACGATTCATTAAGGTGCACATGAATGGGTTGAGATTCAATTTGAAATGGAGTTCTTAAAAGATCACAACGAATAGTAAGAATACGATGCACATACAGCAATTTTCAGTAAGCGTGAATCTGCCAATTGTATGTCACATCAGGTTATGTTTAACTGAGTAGAATCTACAGATCAAAATTTTAAAGAATTAATTCTTTTTAATAAGAAGTATTAAGTAATCCATTTGATTAGGACAATTCTGGCTAAACAAAAATGAAAGAAATTCAAGGTAAACAATGTTTTTGGCCGAAAACTTAGGACTTACAAATAAACATAGTAACTAATCTCCCGGAACTAACCTTGTTTGCAGGCAATCAAAAAATTTTATTTCATAAATAATTTCCAGATTATCGGAAAGGCAGAGATGAAAAACGACGTAACCTCAAAATAATGCATATGCATAAAATTTTTATTTAGCACAATATTTTTTGTTTGTTATTATCCCTAAAAAAAGAGTCCGGGGACGTCCGTTATGATATTTTATAGTATCTCCGAATTCAGTTTTTAAACATTTTCATTTTGATGGGAAAAAAGCCGGGGAAACTGTAAGTATCACATGCCCTTAAGCGTCAGTGACATTAAATTTATGCAGTGCACATGCTAATGGCTGCAGGGTGTCCACGTGTTAGAAACGAACTCTGCAATTCTCTCATATCCATTTGCACTACAAACATCCAAATGTTTAGAAATTCAATACCTGCCTTTTTGTTACAGGTAATTTCTAGAAAATAAAACGAGAGAGATAGTTTTTGTGAATTTAAGATTGATATCAGGTAAATGTAAAGTTTCATATAACCTACAGATTGTAACTTATTTATTTTTCACTTTCAGTGATAACGAGAATTTTTAAACGTAAATTAAAAGGAAAAATTCAGTTTTTGACATGTAAAATATATAAATAAATTCTTAACATTCTGATATAGTGCGATGTAAATATGTGAAAAAAATGTTCAACAAAATCAATTAAAATGCCTGAAAATAAATAGCCTGTAAATAAAAGTAGACTACACGTATGCCAGGATTTTCTTAAAAGTTGCCCATTTAACTAGTGTTGAATAAATATTTTAAACCATTCAAATCAATTTTTTTTAATTAAAAATTTTCTACCAGAACTATTCTTCCTCTATTGGTTAATGCTGATTTATAATCGCTATTGAATGGGTATGAGAAAAAAATTACGTGGCCGATTAAAAAACCCCGGTTTCTGATACGAAACTCACACTTACCTATGGTCAGGTATCTGGAATTCCAGTGACAGATACGCTATTTAGAAGACTCAAAACCTATTCAAATTCAAGTGAATGGATTTTTGTTTCCTGGGTTGGATTGAATATTAATTTAGTTGAAAACAATTTACATCTGTATAAGGTTTCTTACAATTTATGATAATAAATTTCGTACAAACAGATTATCTGAAACATAAGAAAAAAGGAGTGAGATTATAAAAAATTTAATATAATTACATATACGTCACTAAAAAAATCATTAGTGAACAACTTTTTCGATTGAAAATTGTTTCATTAAATAAAAAATTAATGACAACACTTTTTCGATTACATTGGTAATGATTTCTCATCAATTGTACTTCTTTAAAATAAAGATTGTTTTAAGATTACTGCAAGATTTATCAATAGTTTTAAATAAAATTAAACAAAATTTAAATTTTAGAATAAGTAATTTTCATTCTTTATTAGTTCACAGCTAAGATATTAATAAAAAAATAATGCTTCCAATTGTAAAACTGCGTACCTACAAGATATTGTGTACTTTTCACAGATTTAATAAAACTCTCAGATGAAGGCCACCATAGTGTGCTGAAATGTTTGAAACAACTTAACCCCAAAGCCAACATACATCAACAATTTCTTCAAAATTCTGTTATTTATTAAATAAATTTCTTCGATAGAAAATGAATCTTTGTGATTAAAAATTCATCTTTTTTGTTCAAACTTCTACTGTTTGGTGTCAAATTCATGTGTTTTAGTTAAAATTTGAAATAATCTGTAGAAAATTTCCTTTTTTTATTTGAATATTAACTTTTATAAAATAAACACTGCATTATTCTATTTTTGTTTACAATTTGATATTTTTTATTGAACATTGATCTTTTTTAGTTAACAATGGAATTAGTTGTTTGAAAATTTATGTATTTTTTTGAAAATTTGTGTTTTTTGTTGAAAGTTCCTTTATAGTTAGTCAAAAATTAATTTATGTAATATAAAATTGAATTATACCATTTTTGGTAGAGAATTGATATTTGAAGTTAAAAATTGATCTTTTGTAGTTGAAAATTTAACCATTTGTTTGAAAATGCATATATTTCAATACTAATTCGTTATTTTGGTAGGAAATTAGTCTCCTTGTTTGAAAATTCATCTTTGTGATTAAGAACAAAATGATTAAGTTGCACATCCCGTTTTTTTTGTTAAAAATTAAATTCTCTAACTGAAAATTTAACTCCCACTTTTGGTGGAACACTGAAATTTGGAATTTAAAAATAGATATTTTTGGGTTGAAAATTCAATTATTTATTATAAGCATCGCCTTTTTTAATATAAAATTAATCTTCTTGGTTGAAAATACATCTGTTTGCTTGTAAGTTCAACTATGTATCATCAAATGCATCTATTTTAGTAAAATTCAAATTCATTTGTTGAAATTTAATTGTTTGTCGTTAAATATTAATTCTTTTAACTATAAAGTAATTATCCTATTTTTGGTTTCATATATTTATATTTTTGATTAAAAATTTATCTTTTTTAGTTGTAAACTCCACTATTTGTTTTAAAACTGATCTTTTTGATTAGGGTTCCACTATTTTGTTGAAAATTGATTAAAAATTCAACTGCACAATTTCAGGATGAAAAATTATATTTTTAATTGAACATTAATTTTTTCATATGAAAATTTGTTTTTTTTTTGGTAGAAAATTATTTTTCTCTGTTAAAATCTTATCTTGTTTATTGAGGATTTAATTATTTTCTTGATTTTTTTGTTTGTGAAAAATTAATGCCTGAGAGGGAAATTTTAATTATATCATTGTTGTTTGAGAACTAATTGTTTTTTTGTAGAGAATTATTGTTATGGGCAAAAAATTAAATTGTTTTTCATTATTCTTAATATCGATGTTTAAATTCGATTTTATTGTCTTAAATCGGAAAAAAACGTCTTGCATAATTTACTATAAAACAATTTTAATCGCTGAGAGATTCTGCTAAATAATGTGTAGAACCTGTCTGATTTAAAGTGAATTCTATTCTATTTAAAATACTTTTCATAATGTTGTTATAACATTGAAAATTAATTTAGTTAAAAATTCTATTATTTGTTTAAAAAATAAATTTTTAAACAAAAAATTAATCTTTCCGATTGAGAATTCATCTTTTTCGATAAAACTTTTACTATTTGGCGTCAAGTTAATCTGTTTCAATTAAAATTTTTCATAATCTGTAGAAAATTCATTTTTTTAATTGAATATTAACTTTTATAAACTAAAAACTGAATTATTCTATTTTTGTTTAAAATTTCATTTTTTTTATTGAAACTTCATCTTTTTAGTTAAAAATTATTTTATGGGTGAAAACTTAATCTGTTTTTTATTATTCTTAACATAGATGTCCAAATTCGATTTTTTTTCTTATATCAGAAAAAAACGTCTTGCATAATTTACTATAAAAATGTTAATCGCTGAGAGATTCTGCTATATAATGTGTAGAACCTGTCTGATTTCAAGTGAATTCTGTCTTATTTTAAATACTTTATATATTATTGTACTTGGATTAAAAATTAATATAGTTGAAAATTCTATTATTTGTTAAACAAACTTCTTTAAATAGAAAATTAATCTTTGTGATTGAAAATTCATCTTTTTTGTTAAAACCTTTACGATTTGGTGTCAAATTCACCTGTTTTGGTTAAAATTTTGAATAATTTGTAGAAAATTTCTTCTTTTTTTGACTGAATATTAAATTATATTTACTAAAACCTAAATGATACTATTTTTGTTTAAAATTTGGTTTTTTTATTGAAACTTGATTTTTTAAAGTTAAAAATGGAATCATTTGTTTGAAAATTCCCGTATTTTTTTGAAAATTTGTATTTTTTGTTAGAAATATAAAACTTTTCCCTTGAAAACTCATCTTTGTGATTGAGAATTCACCTATTTTGTTATAAGTTCCTTTTTAGTTGGTCAAAAACTAATTACTCGCCGATCATTGGGTGATGATGAAAGTGCCCTTACACCTATACAGCATGTACCAGTTGTTGGAGGGTTTCAAAATTGGGTTTTTATATAATAAAGATTGAGTATTTGGAAACATTGCCGGCAAATATAAAGACCCGAAACACCCATTAAACTGAATATAATTCATTCAATCCCACATTTCTTAAACTATATATTATTTAAAAGCACATAAAACACTGGATGCGTATACATTTCCTACAGCTGTTTTGTGGTGAAGTTGAAGTGCAAGGAGTTTAATGGTACTTTTCTGATATTGAGTAAAGTTAGTGTAACATTGGTGAATTTTCAGTTATAAGTTAATGTTTTAGTTCTTATTTGCATTCATTATAAACATGAACATTAATTATTATTCCGTGATGCATGGAATTTGTTAAAAAATTTCATTGCTGATATAAAATGCGGTAGAAACTTACGGCGAAACTTGGCGACGTTTCGGACAAAATATAGTCCCTTATCAAGCCTGTCAAAAAACACAAAACTTGATTGTAAAACACAAATTTACACAACATTAAGATATAAATAAAACGATTAATATATAAAGATTGAGAGTGAAATTTTTTAATTATCAGCGTGGTATAATTTAGAAGGAAAAGTTTAAAACATAAAATAATAAAAGTAAATGGTTATACCTAAACAAAGTTTAGTGAGAATACGTATAAGAGTGACGTAAAATGTAGAAATTTTTTTAGGTTATCTTTAGTGAGCTGGAGAGGGCACAACATATCAACAAAAGTAGATCATGCTCTATTTTATGAGATAAATGATGATGTTATATCGATTTTTATGATTTTTGTTGCAAGTATGAACAACAATAAAACATCTGTGCAATGGAGAAAAGAAATTTTTTCTTTTAATTTAGTTATATTGTATATGAAAAAAGTTGTTATGCGTACAGGATACGTTGGTTCGAAAAAATAGAAGTGTGGTTAACAGTTAGAAAAAGTTGTGAAAAAGTCAAGAAACGGTTAAATTACCAAAAGTCAAATGAGTGAAAAATTGTTGAAAGTAATGACCTTCTCATTATTAGAAAATTAAGAAATATTAACATTTTTCAATGAGTCAAAATATATATAAAATCGTTTAGAAGTTCTGAGAGTGAACCAGACCGTCCTCTTGTACATCGTAAACTGAAGCTAGTGTTTCTAAAGTCAACTAAAATGTGTTAGTCAATTATGTGTCCTAGAAAGCGCTGAGAATTGAAGTTGTTTGAGAATATGAAAATAAAATAACAGAGACTTTATGAGTATGTATATTTGGGATTACATAATGAGCTGTAGAAGTTAGATAAATTAGAATTCTCAAATCTTAAATTAACAGATTTCGTTTCTTTTTTGATAAAAAATGATTCAATCGTTAAGCGTTTTTTAACACTTTTTTCTTGAGCTAGAATTTCAGGATTAGTAAAATCAAAATCATGTCCAGTCTCAATTCTGTGTCTTTCTAGAGCAGTCATATTATCTAATTTAAAATTTCGGCGTGTATGTTCCTTAATTCGAATATGTAGAGGTCTGCCTGTGTGTCCAACATAACAACCTTCACAGTTTAAACAATTAAATTTGTAGACCACATTTCTTTTCTGAAAAATGTCTAAACTATCTTTCGGAGAAGTAAACAATTTTGAATTGGATTCAATTGGTCTGAAAATGACTCTAATGTCATTTTGTCGTAAAATAGAAGCAATTTTGTCCGTTATACCAGAGATATATGGAACTATTGCGAAACCTTTAGAAATGTGAGATTCATGTTTACCATGTTGATTGTAAATGTTGTTGATCCTAATTTTTATTAATTTGTTAATGATATTTAGGGGGTAGCCATTATCAATTAAAGTTTTACGTACTAGTTGAATATTTTGTGGTCTGAAATTATATGAAGATAGTTTAATCGCTCTATCTATGAGACCAAAAATCATTCCTTTCTTTGGTAACCAAGGATGTTGGGATAAAAAATGTAGATATCTACCAAACCAAGTCAATTTGTGATACCAGTTAGTAAGGAGCTTTCCACTACTTGTTCTAGTGATTGAAACGTCTAAAAAATTAAGAGTGTAATTCTGTTCAGTTTCATACGTGAATTTAAAGTTTGAGTCGACAGAATTGAAGATTTCTAAAACTTGATCTAATTTAGATTCTGGAATAATCATAAAAATGTCATCTACGTATCATCTATAAAAAGGAACTTCAAAATTCAAGTTTGACAAACAATCAGTTTCAAGAACATTCATGACGATGTTCGCTAGCACAGGTGAGAGTGGAGATCCCATTGCTACTCCTTCCATTTGTTAAAAATTTTTATTGTTAAATTTAAAGTATGTAGATCTTAAAACATAACTCGATAGCACTTAGGAATTCATCTCTTGGTATGATGGTGTAAGGATGGTGTAAGTATCAAAAGATACAAGAAAGTGTTGATTAGGTACTTTGAAGGATTTTATGTCATTTACAAATTGCCAACTGTCTTTGACACGAAAATCTGATTTTTCTGTGATAACTTTCAAAATGTTAGAAAGAAATTTAGCTAATTTGGAGGTGGGGCTATTTATAGTGGAGACAATTATTATGAGAGGGTTTCCGGATTTGTGAATTCTTGGTAATCCATATGCTCTGGGAATCACAGTAGCATATTGTTGGATTTTTCCGAGGTAGCGGTATATTCGAAATTAACTTCCTTGAATTTGGAATGGTCTGATAAAAGAAACATCATTTTTCAATGTATTCTGATTTATGCATTGCAACAGTGGTATTGCCTTTGTCAGCTCTGAGAAAAATTAAATCTGGGTTTTCTTCAATAAATTTAATAGCTGGGTTGCAATCTAGATTCTTTTGAAATTTTTGTTTATTTAAGAACGGAGAATTTAAGAAGTTGAGAATATTTTGGGAGCAATGTACTCTTAACTTATTCTGTTTATCTAAAGGTAAATTCCATATTCCAAATTCAATAGAAGCTATGAGATCATGTGAAGGAAAATGTTTTTTGTTAAAAGAATTGTATGCAAAACCTGGACCCAAAGAAACAATTTGGATTACTTCTTTAGGTATGTACGAGGGTAGTTCAATAAGTCCTTAGAATGACCAACATATGGCGCGCGAATCGCTCCAAATCATCTGTGTTCAGTCAGCACCACTCCCGACTAGATATATGGTGCAGTCACAGTCCACATCTTCTGAGTTTACGTGTTTT
>NC_046659.1:9723276-9727546 GCF_010883055.1 Belonocnema kinseyi | reverse complement strand
TTACTCACATGAACGCTGAGTCGATTTCTAAGCTTCTGAATGATTTGCGTGAGGAGGCAAGAAAAACAGGGTTGAATTTTGATGATCCATCTGCGCTTGAGGGTAAAGATTATTATAGGCTCACCGGTTTGACGATAAATCAATTTAGTGACGTTGCACAGTACTTGTCAATTGAAGTGCATTCGACAAACGGTCGTTCTGTGCGTTTGTGCCTTGCATTATTGTTGATCAAGTTGCGCACAGGTGTTTCCAATGCGATTTTATCAGATATTTTAGGCATAGAAAAACGAAGAGTTGGCAGAGGAATTACGGCAACAAGGAAAGCTCTGATGTCCTCCTTTGTACCTCATCATCTTGGTATAGGTCACATATCACCCGAGTCAGTCATTAAGGACCATACTACATCAACGGCAAAAACGCTATTTGCAAATGGAGAAGATGTATGTATCCGTGTAGCTGATGGTACATACATGTTTATCCAAAAGAGTAGCAATTACTCTTTTCAAAGGCGGACTTATTCTATGCATAAAGGAAGGAATCTGGTCAAGCCCATGATGTTAGTAAAGACGACAGGATATATAGTGGATGTTTTCGGACCGTATTTTGCTGATGACAAGAACAACGACGCTAGTATCTTTGAAAGTCTTTTAAAACAAGATTCAACAAAATTGCGTACATGGATGCCCTCAAACTCTGTTATCGTTGTCGATCGCGGTTTTCGAGACTGCCTGAAGTTTTTAGAAGATCTTGGATTCGCTTCCAAAATGCCTCATTTTCTTCAACAAGGATCACAACACACTATGATTGAAGCAAACGAATCAAGGCTCGCTACTTAAGTCCGATGGGTGGTTGAAGCAGTCAATGGGTTGATAAAAACTTGGAGAGCCTTAAGTGATGTTTTTCCAAATAGTCAAATCCCGTACATCGGCGATTACGTCAGAATAGTCTGTGCCTTTTGTAATGCTTTCCGACCTCCTATAATTCATGATAATTCCGATGATCATCTGATCGCTGAACGAATGTTACGATTGGCTTCGAAGCCTGATCGCCTGCAAGAGCGAGCAGAAAAGGAAAACTGGGCAAGAAGGAGGGCATCGTGGCTTCCTATAACGCAAGAGACACTACCTGATTTTCCTAAGTTAACTCTTGATGAATTGCGATACATCACACTCGGAGTATACCAGCTGAAGCAAGCTCAATCGTATACCGAGGAACATTTATCTGACGATGGAATGTACTCCCTTCTTGTCCACAAACAGGAGAAAGGCATTCTAAGAGTACAAATCCAGTCTCGGCATACATCTTCTAAAGTGTATAACTTATGGATAGAAGCTAATCCTGGACTAAATCCGATAAGTGGTTGGTACTGTCAGTGCAAAAGTGGTGCAAGAGTGGTAGGATGTTGTGCTCACATTGCCAGTGTTCTGTGGTATCTTGGTTACTCTAGATATAACCAAAACACTCCCAGACATACACGTGAATTCGAAAGTCACGTGAATGATGCATCGTGTTGGTCGGAAAATGAAGGAGAAGCAGCATCATCTTCAGATGACCAAACCAATTCTGATGAATAAGGCTGTTGCAGAGTGCCTAGCCTCTAATCGACCGTAAGTTCTGATTGACTGTAAACTAATATACCTTTTCTTAGAAAAATGTCTCCAAGATTATTTCGATTATTTTATAGAAATTATTGCTAATAAATCTGATAAAGTAGGACATTTTTACTCCTTTCATGATCACAAACCTAAGAAAGTATAAAAATGAACCCTATTTTGAAGGCTAAGTACGTCGAGAAAAATGATGGCTCTAACATATGTTGTAACGCATATACGTGCGCAGTTTTTGGCCAAGTATGATCTTGCGTGAGCAATACCAACAATGTGATACTTAGCAAGATTTGAATGAAAGTGCGAAACCCATGTAAAATACGAACTTAAAAATGACTATATCTTGAAATCAGATCACTCTCAGGAAAAATCCTTTTAAGGGGTTATGAGACCTAGTTAGATGAATAAAATAAAACATATTTGAGGCCAATCTGTAGATGGCCCAAAAACCGGCCTTATTGACCCTCCACTTTTACCACATCAGGAGATACAAGAAAGTGTTGATTAGGTACTTTGAAGGATTTTATGTCATTTACAAATTGCCAACTGTCTTTAACACGAAAATCTGATTTTTCTGTGATAACTTTCAAAATGTTAGAAAGAAATTTAGCTTATTTGGAGGTGGGGCTATTTATAGTGGAGACAATTATTCTGAGAGGGTTTCCGGATTTGTGAATTTTTAGTAATCCATATGCTCTGGGAATCACAGTAGCATTTGCTTTGAGTATTTACGACAAAATGACATTAGAGTCATTTCCAGACCAATCAAATCCAATTCAAAATTGTTTACTTCTCCGAAAGATAGTTTAGACATTTTTCAGAAAAGAAATGTAGTCTACAAATTTAATTGTTTAAACTGTGAAGGTTGTGATGTTGGACACACAGGCAGACCTGTACATCTTAGAATTAAGGAACATACACGCCGAAATTTTAATTTACATAATATGACTGCTCTAGAAAGACACAGAATTGAGACTGGACATGATTTTGAAACAAACGAAATCTGTTAAGTTAAGATTTGAGAATTCTAATTTATCTAACTTCTACAGCTCATTATGTAATTTTTAGAATAATTTAATTTTCATTTTAAAAAAATTTCCCAATTAATTATTATATAAAAATTTTTTAAAATAAATAAAAAATTGTTATGTTCTTCAACGTAAATTATCTACTAATCCCAAATATACATACTCATAAAGTCTCTTTTATTTTATTTTCATATTCTCAAACGTCAATTCTCAGTGCTTTCTAGAACACATCATTGACTAACACATTTTAGTTGACTTTAGAAACACTACCTTCAGTTTACGATGTAAAAGAGGACGGTCTGGTTCACTCTCAGAACAATTTTTCACTCATTTGACTTTTGGTAAGATAACCGTTTCTTGACTTTTTCACAACTTTTTCTTAGTGTTAACCTCACTTCTATTTTTTGGTACTAACGTATCCTATACGCATAACAACTTCTTTCATATACAATACAACTAAATAAGAAAAAATTTCTTTTCTCCATTGCACAGATGTTTTATTGTTGTTCATACTTGCAACGAAAATCATAAAAATCGATATAACATCATTTATCTCACAAAATAGAGGATGATCTACTTTTGTTGATATGTTGTGCCCTCTCCAGCTAACTAAAGATAACCTAAAAAAAATTTCTACATTTTACGTCACTCTTATACGTATTCTCACCAAACTTTGTTTAGGTATAACCATTTACTTTTATTATTTTATGTTTTAAACTTACCTTCTAACTTTATACCACGCTGATAATTAAAAATTTTCACTCTCAATCTTTATATATTAATCGTTTTATTTATATCTTAATTTTGTGAAAATTTTTGTGTTTTACTATAAAGTTTTGTGTTTTTTTAACAGGCTTGATAAGGGACTATATTTTGTCCGAAACGTCGCCAAGTTTTTAAAAATTTAAACTCGTGTTTTTTATTTCTTGGACCTTCTAAACCGGAAACTATGTTATATCAACCAAAGGTCGAAATTGAATAAACAATGGATTTTTACCAAAACGGATTCCCTCTGCAAGAAGATGAAGGTTTTTTCCAGTGGATAAGATTCCACTTTGGACTTCCTATATTTTTATTACTAAGAAATTTTTCTCGGTTATTATTCAGATTAGCGATTTTAAAAAACCAGAGAATTTTTCTCATTAGATGTAGAAAATGTGGTATTATCCCTCCACACCTAGAAACTCATAGTATTTTTAATATTCTTAGATTCTATGATATTTTCAATAGAATCAAAATTGACAAACTTTCTAAATCAGTCAAAATCAATATTTTGAATACCGAAATAAGGGATATTCACTGTGAAATATTCGATATTAATCAGCAACTCAAATTCCTACATGATAATATTATTAGACTTTTACCTTTTAAAATTTTCAGCGACTTCTTAATTTTTGAAAATGTCAAATATAACAAACTTTGCTTTAAACATAAAACTCACTTAACTAACAAATTCTTCCATCTTAAAATGAAAAAAATTTCTGGACAAAAAGTAAATTGTGAGACTCCTGACTCCTGGTTTAACAATTTAACTACGAGGGTAGTTCAATAAGTCCTTAGAATGACCAACATATGGCCCGCGAATCGCTCCAAATCATCTGTTTTCAGTCAGCACCACTCCCGACTAGATATATG
>NC_046659.1:9707015-9723176 GCF_010883055.1 Belonocnema kinseyi | reverse complement strand
GTGAGCAATACTAACAATGTGAAACTTAGCATGATTTGAATGAAAGTGCGAAAACCCATGTAAAATACGAACTTAAAAATGACTACATCTTGAAATCAGATCCCTCTCAGGAAAAACCCTTTTAAGGGGTTATGAGAACTAGTTAGATGAATAAAATAAAACATGTTTGAGGCCAATCTGTAGATGGCCCAAAAATGTGCCTTATTGACCCTCCTCCTTTATTTCCATCTATACCTATCAAAATTGTTCCTTACACCATCATACCAAGAGATGAATTCCTAAATGCTAGCGAGTTATGTTTAAGATCTACATACTTTAAATTTAAAATAAAAATTTTAAACAAATGGAAGGAGTAGCAATGGGATCTCCATTCTCACCTGTGGTAGCGGACATCGTCATGAATGTTCTTGCAACTGATTGTTTGTCAAACTTGAATTTGGAAGTTCCTTTTTATAGAAGATACGTAGATGACATTTTTATGATTATTCCGGAATCTAAATTAGATCAAGTTTTAGAAATCTTCTACTCTTTCGACTCAAACCTTAAATTCACGTATGAAACTGAACAGAATTACACTTTTAATTTTTTAGATGTTTCAGTCACTAGAACAAGTAATGGAAAGCTCCTTACTAACTGGTATCACAAATTGACTTTGTCTGTTAGATATCTACATTTTTTATCCCAACATCCTTGGGCACAAAAGAAAGGATTGATTTTTGGCCTCATAGATAGAGCGATTGAACTATCTTCATATAATTTCAGACCACAAAATATTCAACTAGTACGTAAAACTTTAATTGATAATAGCTACCCCCTAAATATCATTAATAGATTAATAAAAATTAGGATCAACAACATTTACAATCAACATAGTAAACATGAAACTCACATTTCTAAAGGTTTCACAATAGTTACATATATCTCTGGTATAACTGGCAAAATTGCTTCTATTTTACGATAAAATGACATTAGTCATTTTCAGACCAATCAAATCCAATTCAAAATTGTTTACTTCTCCGAAAGATAGTTTAGACATTTTTCAGAAAAGAAATGTGTTCTACAAATGCTCTAGAAAGACACAGAATTGAGACTGGAAATGATTTTGATTTTACTAATCCTAAAATTCTAGCTCAAGAAAAAAATTTTTAAAAACGCTTAACGATTGAATCATTTTTTATCAAAAAAGAAACGAAATCTGTTAATTAAAAATTTGAGAATTCTAATTTATCTAACTTCTACAGCTCATTATGTTCACTCTCAGAACCTCTAAACGATTTTATATATATTTGACTCATTGAAAAATGTTAATATTTCTTAATTTTCTAATAATGAGAAGGTCATTACTTTGAACAATTTTTCCCTCATTTGACTTTTGGTAAGATAACCGTTTCTTGACTTTTTCACAACTTTTTCTTACTGTTAACCTCACTTCTATTTTTTGGTACTAACGTATCCTATACGCATAACAACTTCTTTCATATACAATACAACTAAATTAAAAAAATTTTCTTTTCTCCATTGCACAGATGGTTTATTGTTGTTCATACATGCAACAAAAATCATAAAAATCGATATAACATCATCATTTATCTCACAAAATAGAGGATGATCTACTTTTGTTGATATGTTGTGCCCTCTCCAGCTCACTAAAAATAACCTAAAAAAATTTTCTACATTTTACGTCATTCTTATACGTATTCTGACCAAACTTTGTTTAGGTATAACCATTTAATTTTATTATTTTATGTTTTAAACTTTTTCTTTTAACTTTATACCACGCTGATAATTAAAAATTTTCACTCTCAATCTTTATATATTAATCGTTTCATTTATATCTTAATTTTGTGAAAATTTGTGTTTTACAATAAAGTTTTGTGGTTTTAACAGGCTTGATAAGGGACTATATTTTGTCCGAAACGTCGCCAAGTTTTTTCAAATTTAAACTCGTGTTTTTTATTTCTTGGACCTTCTAAACCGGAAACTATATGTTGTATTACATTTTGCAATTTAAGAGCGAAATGCTCGCAGTTAAAAAACTTATCAAAAAGACGTAGGATGAAAACATAAAAACCTACATTTTATTTTAATCTTGCTTGAAATAGTTTCTGTTTTTTCACCAAAATTTTTATGAATTTGAATTAAATTTTTGTGAAATTTGTATGAAAATTTTGACTGATTTTCAATGTATTTCAAACACGGAGTATTTTTTTCGTATTCAGAAAAATGACCCAGTGGGCGCAAAGTTGTCAACGTCTTTATGGCATCGTGACATCTTTATGATAACTTTACGACATCATATGTCCATGTCGTTAAGGTGTCTTTATGATATCGTAAATAAATCGCATGATCTGACGATGTCTTTACGACATCGTAAAGACAGCGAAACGACATGGACATAAGATGTCTTAAAGTTGTCGTAAAGATGTCGTAACGATGTCGTACAGACGTCGCCAAATTTTGTACCCACTGGGGAGTAAAAGCTTCACTTTCGTAAAGCTTTTGTAGTACTTTTGATTTACATTAAAGTGGCAAAAATTGTCTAATTCTGCGACCAGCAGTTCGCTCTTATATTCTAAAATCAATTCCTAACTTAATGTTAATGTTTATATTAATAACAAATAATAACTTAAAAATTAACTTGTAAATAAAAACATACTAACCCTACTGATAGAAATCTCAGAGTATATGCTAAAGATTCTCAAGGCACTGTGAAGCTCTGAGAAATTCTACTAAGGCATTTAGGTAGATATATTTAATAGTCCAGATAGCTCGCTTAAATGATTTGAAGGATTTAAAATGTGCTTTCCGAAACTGAAATAAAAATACGATCATACATAACAAGCAGAGAGGCTTAAATTGAAATAAGAATTCGAATATAATTAACAAGCAGAGTCCCTGTATTGCGGCGGTACGGGTGGCAAGGTGGTGGTAAAGTAGAAGCGTTGATTCGTATTATCGACTTTGAATTTTGATAAGATTATTATTCCCAACAGTAATTCAAAAACATTTGCGCATGCTTTGAACATCACTCAAATTCAATCAAGCGCAGTTCAAGCCAGCTCTGTTGAGATCATTAACTTCAAGAAAACACGTGTAACGTTCCATTACTGTCTAACTCACGGCTATACACGGATGGCTCTGTCGCACGCGTGTAGCTATCAAAGAGCGAGCAATCGTGACAACTTTTTCAATATTTTCCAACGCTGTCTACCCCACTGACGCCTCGTGTCACACGCATATAGAAATGAAATCGAGTATTGTGACAATCGAATTCGGTAATATAGTTTAGAGATTTTATATTAAGCATTCTATATTGATATATTTAAATTTGACTAGGAAAAAGTTTGCGGCCCACTTTTTACCCTGAATAATTTCAAACAGTATAAAAAAAGATATTTAGGAAGTTGAAAATTTTTTTAAATATGGTTTTTTTCCACTAGGAGTATATATTCTAGCCAAGTTTCCGCCCGATCCAAAAAACCTGATTTTAGGTGGGAACACTTGAAATTTGTTGCCTCAAATAAGAGTTTGTATGCTTAAGGAACAACTATTTAATATAATTATTTGAAGTAAAAATTAATTGGACAGTTCTTACATCCTTATAGGGGTATATGGGGCAGAATACGTCAAGTATTCCTACCTAAAATTAATTCTTTGGATCGGGTTGAAACTTGGCTGAAATATAGTCCTAGTGGACCTACAGTAATCAACGAAACCTTTGGTTCAATTATTAACCACTTGTCAATATACAGGAGCCTGAAGTTTTCACTTTTCCACGCGTTTCTTCACCTTCAAGTTAGTGTAACTGATTTTAGGATGATCCGATTGGACTTTTATTATATATATTTTTAAAAGCTACTTTCATGAAATTTAAGACTATTAAAATTATACATATTTTTTGTTAAATTTTTCATACTTTTTTTTGAAAATCAAAATTGAAGTTGATCTTTTGAAAAAAACATATCTAAAGAAAATTCGATTTCAAAAAATAGCTTTTTTAATACTCTTAAAAATAATGTCGAATAAAAAGTGTGCCGAAAATCTTTTAATTTTTTTTAAAGAAAAAAAACATAACTACATAAAAAGGGCTCTTGAAAACACTATAATAGAAGTCCAATCCGATCATCCTAAAAGAAGTTACACTAACGTGAAGGTGAAGAAATGCGTTAATGAGTGAAAACTTCAGGTCTCTGTATATTGACAACCGGTTGATAAATGAACCTATGGTTTGGTGGATTACTGTTAGTCCACTAGGACTATATTTCAGCCAAGCTTTAACCCGATCTAAAAAAAATTAATTTTACGTGGGAACACTTGACGTATTCCCATCTATCAGAATAAAATATCATTTATGTGCCATGTGGTACACCTTTTGTATATTTACTTTGGGAAATTAGCTGATTGAATGTTGAGTTTAGAGCTAAAGTCCGACAGCCTTAATAGATTTTAAATAAAACAATCAATATTCGTTTATCGAGTGATTTCTTAGCAAATATCTTTCCTTCCGCTTAGGTTTACAATACTTTATACTTGCATTGAAAATTATTTAAGAGCGTTGGAACCATGCCCTAATATCAAATTAAAACTGAACTTAAACTGAGATTTAACTTATAACTAATCATATGTGTTAAGTTATAATTTATAAGCAAAAAAAACAATAAATTAAAAAATTTACATATTTTTAACTGAAGTAACTACTAAAATCTAAATATTTAAAGATTATATTTACTTGATAATGAATACAAAGGTATAACTTCTTCAAAACAAATTTTTCACTCTCATGATTTTCTCTTTCCTCATATACCAAAATTGCAGCTACATCTAAATCCTCACTTCTAAAAAGCAAATTTGCGGCATCCAAAAAGATAGTTGGATTTAAAACATCCTCATTCATATTCGCGCTCATTTCCCCTTCTTTTTAACACGCTCAGAACTTTCACTCAAACCATAAGACGGAGCACGATATTAGAGCACATTATGAACAAAATCGGTATTGAAGGCTAGAATTTAACAGCAAATAAAGAAAAAAGCAATCAGTCTGCAATGTTTTTCATAAAAATTACAGCACCATTCATAACACCTATAACTTTCACCAATTCTAACCAATAAAATCACCGACAGTCACCATCTTACAGTTTCCTGATTTAAAAACGTTAAGCACCCAAGTGAATATGAAGCGCGCTCCAAACGTAATATCGGATACAACCTCAATTACCTTCGAGGAAAATCAAGAGAGAAACGCTCTCATGCATAATCAGCGAGTAACGGAAACTATTCGCGTATGTATCTGACTGTGGTAACTGCTCTACAAACGATAAAGTAGATAGTATAAGAAAAGTCAAGAACATAAACACAGGTAGAAACAGACACGAGAGAAACCGATAGATAATAACCACCGGTAAACGAAAGGAACATTACGCAAGTTCCAATAAAATTAGAATAAATAAATAAAAAGGAAATTAGGAACATGTATTTGCACGCTTATAAAACAAGTATATAAACATTAGACATATACATACATTTGTACAACAATATATCAAATTCAATATACGCATTAGTCCAAAAGATGAATTAGTGAACGCGTAGGTCTATAGTCAGACATATGAACATCGAAAAGTATTTAGGTAAGCAAGTAAGATTTTACGCGCCTGAGGGGTGAAGAGAGGTGTCGCGCGATCACTGGCCGCCGCGGTCGACGGCAGAGTGACTCACCCATATAAACCATTCAAATCTCAATAACGCGAATCCTGGGTATCAAATACCGCCTCGCAGAATTAGAAACAAGGCAATGCTATTGTATGTTAATCGTATCGTAGTGTCAAGCAGTTATACTGTTTACTTCAATCCACGTATAACGAGTCATTTACAAGGTCGCGTCTTCTACCATCGAGGGGCTATTCCCTCTCGTATTTAACGTATGAAATCATTTTTTAGTTGTGCCTATAACGTAACTAATGCTCGGAGTAATGCTACTTAGTGTGTACAGTGCTCGAAATCAGTAGACTATGCGTATAACGACAGTTAAGAAGGAAGCAGTGTAGCACAGTGCTGCAGAGTGAGCCAAAACAACGCGAACAGCGTTTAATAACGTACGACAACGCTGCAGTCAGTGTGAGTTAGTAATAATTAGTGCGAACAAGAATGCTTAGTTCTGTACAAACGAAGTAGAGTTCAGATGTTGCCATCCTTTTTCGCCATCGATCCTGTAACATGTGATCACTATGAACGGGTGACGTTATGCTTGAATTTTTACAACGTGCTTTTGCGTCGCCCATTTGTGTAACAACTGAGTTTCTTTGCACGCAATTTTCACGATTGTAAATTGAAAATTTGTGTTTGTAAAGCTGAATTAAGGAATTTCGTATCTCCCATTCGCACAACAATTTCAAACAATTCTAGTAAAAAAAACTATTATTTTCTACGCGACAGACACAAAATTTTGAATTTATTTATCTTGTTTATCAAAATTCAAGTTGTTATAATTCACCAAATAGTATCAAGCACGTATAATTTTCAAAAATATCCAAAGAAATTCAAATACTAAAGAAAAATGGGAGTGCAAAAAAGGATATTGAAACCATTTTCAAAAAAATTTAAATATAACAATGATTTTTGCTAATTAAACAAAGTATTTTTTATTTGAATGTCGTTCCTGCATCAACGCAAAGTAGTTTTACAAAAAAGAATGAAAATTTATACTATAAATAACACTATTTGCCAATTTCCTTATTACATTTGTTTTTAACAATTAAATGGATCAATAAACAATTATTTGTATTCTGTAATTGTACACATATCGATTTAAGATGATTTCAAGTTTAGTTAAGCAGTTTTTGCAGCATAAAAATTCGAGGATAAATCTCACATTTTTCATACTTCGAGTGAAAATATTATAAATAAAAGAAGCACGCAGAAATTTTGAGGTGAAGATTCTTGAAAATTTAATGCACTTTAATTATGAAAAAAATGAAGAACGGGCCACAAGAAAAGGCTCTGGGATTTTTAAAAGAAAAAGTGCATTTTCTCCCCTCCACTGTGCCTCGGTTCTCGCAGAGCGTCGTTTAACGTCGATTAGTGCTGTTAACGCTATGCGACGCACGTCTAACGCAAAGAACGGCGAAATCAGCATTACTTAAGGCGAGTTAGAGTAGCCTACAACGTGTAGTGCATGCTAAGAAAAAAATTAACGTCCAATAATGAAAATTCATTGCAGACAACGTAAATATCACATGAAATCACATGAAATCATCATGCAATGTTTTCGTTATTCGAGAGTGAATAGCCCCTCGTCTACCACATTGTGATCGGCGAAACACTCTGATTAAGCTGCGCACTTTAAAGTTCAAGCTGAAACTAGTTAGCCTATCTGAGTCTTATACTAAAGTTTCTTTGCTTTTATCATCTTAAGGTGAGTCTATTCATCATTGCAAAAGATCATGCATCCTTTAAAAAAAATTAATTACCTTAGAGTAATTCAATCAAACATCCATTAGAGTTCCGTCGCTGCTCTACAAATTTATATATTTTACCATCTTTATAATAAATCATCTACCATCTTAACTATACTTCTGTTATTTCTTAACAACGGTTTGACACAGATCGCATAGAGCTGATAAAGGACAAATGTACCGACAAAAAATAATTGGTCAGGTGTTACCAGCCTGACATAATCAGCTCATTGGTCCTCCTCATTTTAACCATTACCAACCTACCCTCCCCTTTAGCTCGGGACGTAACAATATCTTCTAGCCAGGACAGTGTAGAAATCTCAAGTAAAACAGGGAAAGAAAAAGTACAAAATAATAAATTAAATTTAGGGCCTTTTATCGATTTTAATAATGCACCTTAATGCAATGTATTAGGCAAATCAATCTTGTGACATAAAACCGAACTTTTCAAGTTTTCATTAAAAAGTTTTTACTGAAGAATCTACCAAAATAAGTTTAAATCCATTGCAAGACTTTCTTTTTCGCGCATCGATTACCCGTGGATGGAAATTCTACAATAGATTTATTCATTACAGTCCAGTTATTTAGGATCAAGGGACCGCAGTCCTAGCCCACATGTTCGTTTTGAAACTACTGCTGATTCTGGAAAAATTGGAATCACAAACAGCACCCACCAGGGATAATAAGGTGTTTTGATTCTTTTGGAAGCTCAAGCTACTCTATTGACAGTGAACCTCATTTTTCTAACAACCCTATACCACCTTACCAGCATTCTTATAAGCCTTATAACCCATATCCCTATTTTACAAATTCATCCAGGCACTATAGCGGATATGCTGAGCATCAAAAGGGAGGAAACAATTGACCTCTGCGTTCACAATCTCCTAATCCAACAAATAACGACACTAAACTATCACTCCACTCGCCACACAGACCCAGCGACCGGCGAGTTGAAAGACGAGCTTACGAATCATAATGAAACAAGCAGACTTTTCCATAACAAACTCAGCCGAGTAGCCGCAGTTGTTAAATTTTCATCCTCTAATTTCATAAAGAAAACAGCCTTATTCCTAATTGATACAGGAGTCGACGTTAAAATAATAAAAACAATTTCACTAGATAAAGATTTACTAATAACTGAAAATGAAGCCACAGACATAACAGGAATGAGATATATCAGAATTTCTACCATAGGTACCATAAAACTACCTATAGAAAATGCCAGGGTAGTTTTTCACGTAATTGCGCCGGATTTTCCTATCAATACAGACCGAATCCTGGGAAGAGAATATCTCAGACAAGCAACCGTACCAGGCCCATCCCTTTTATCGACAAGGATTCAAGATTCACACATGATCAAATAATGAACTATAAAAGAACTGGATCAAAAAAAATTAATATAAAAGCAAGATCGCGTCAAGTTGTGCCGTTAGAAGTGTTAAACTAAAAAGTAAAAGAATGGCAATTACCCTGAATAAAATAAACGGGATATGGGATATGCCATATTTATACTACAAACACTACCGAAGAAGAGTTGAAAGTCGAAATAAATTCATATAAAATCATCCCTTTCGAATATTCTCAACTACAAGGGGATGGTTTAGACGAATACTACACAGACGAAGATTAGTCACCGTCCGAGAGTAGAGTGGAGGCAAGCTTATACCTTTTGGAATTTAATAATTTAAATCCAGAAGAATTGGATTAAGTAACAGAAATAATCAGAGAATATCAGGAGTGTTTTTATTTAAATGGAGAATATTTAACACCCACACACAAAGTTAACCATAAAATACATACGAGCAAGGATATGTCCGTCAATTTACATCCTTATTAATATTATCTATCTCAAAAGGAAGAAAAAAAAATTCTAATCGAGAGGGTCTTAATGGAAGGTGACATCGCATATTCAAAATCACCCTATAGCTCTCCCATATTAATAATTCCAAAAAGATGGACCACACAGGAAAGAAAAGTTTAGAGTAGTATTTAACTTCAGACTATTAAATGAGAAGATTTTTGGGCACGCTTAACAACTTCCGAATATAACGCAAATATTAGATCTTGGTAAAGCTCAATAGTTTATGGTTTTTGATTTAGCCAGCGGCTTTCGCCAAATTAAATTAGACCCTGCTTATATACAAAAAATTACCTTTTTATTTTTAAACGGACTTTAAGAATACATTAGAATCATTATGTGATTGAAAAACTGAATCGCAACTTTTCAAAAAGTGAATTTCTTTTTACAGAAATCGCCTACTTAGGCCACATAATTAGCAGCGAAGGTGTATGAGGTGTGTTCAAAAAATAAGTTGACTTTATGGTTTTCTCGAAAAATATTCATTTAGTCCTCAATATTTATGTTATCCCCTTCAAAGTAATCCCCCTCAGATATAATACACTTGTGCCAACGCTTTTTCCAATCATCGAAGCACTTCTGATAATCATTTTGTGGTTTAGCCTTGAGTTCTTGCAGCGAGCAGGTACATTGTCATGATGCAAAAGCCACGAAATGTTTTTCCAAAGTTCCGGACGTTTTTTGCGTATCGCCTCTCGCCGACGGCACATAACTTGAAGGTAATACTCCTTATTGACCGTACGACCTTGTGGTAAGAATTCCTGATGCTCTACGCCACGGTAATCAAAGAAGACAGTGAGCAAAATCTTCACATTTGACCGAACTTGACGTGCTTTTTTCGGTCTTGGAGACTCAGGATGCTTCCACTGAGACGATTGGGCTTTAGTTTCGACGTCATAACCATATACCCACGATTCATCCCCAGTTATAACCCTTTTGAGGAAATTAGGATCATTATTGACTTATAAACATTTTTCTTACTCAGAGTAGACTCACCGTATGCAACTGTCAACATTTCAAGAGTTTTAGAGCACTGGATTCCATTTTTCACACAAAATTTAATGCAAACTCTTTGCTCCATTTTTTCGAAAGAAGAAAATCGCCGAGCAAATCAAACCCTTCTAACCTTTTACGCCTCTGCCAGAAAAATAACACGAGCTATATAGTCAAAACTGTGAACATATGATCGTGACGAGTGTACCAACACAACAAAACAAAAAATTAAAAATTTGAATCTACGTAGCCCGCGAAAATTGAAAAGTCACCTTACTTTTTGAACACACCTCGTAAACCCCAATACAAGAAAAATTGAGGCTGTACAAAATTTCCCTACACCCAAAAATCCGAAGAATGTGAAACAATTTTTAGGTCTGGCCGGATATTCCAAAAAATTTACGAAAGATTTTGCTTGAAAGACGAAGCCATTATGCGAAAGTACCATTATCCAATATCCAGACATCTAAAAACTCTTTACTATAACTACTGACGCTTCAGGTAAAGAAATTAATGCTGTTTTAAGTTTAAAAAAATAGGGCATAGATCTATCGATATCATATTTTTCTCATGTATTAAACAGCGCAGAATGCAACTATATAACCACGGAACCAATCCAGGACAAGAATTCGTTTGATGGCGTCTCAAATTACGAAACTATGAGTATTAATTCAAATACAAACAAAAGGATAAGTTGAACACAAATTCAGACCCACTCTCTCGAAACCCTATTCTAGATAGGTCTTCAGAAGACAGTCTTAAAGAAAACGAAAAGAAAACTTTCAAACTTTTGCCAATAAAAACTCGAAAAAAGGGCACTATAAAAAATGTCTTAAACAATTGATAACAACAACTTCTAAAAATGTATCCCCAAGAACTAAAAGTTCAGGAATACTGAGGGGCATTTCCAAGGTCAAAGATCGCCAGTGGAAGGCCGATGCTACTCTAAAGCATGCAAACGAAAGTAGAATTAGTAAACGATTGTTTCGGCAAACAGTGGAAGGGAGAAGAAGTAAACCTCAACCGAATTATCACGAGGGCAGTTCAGGACTGAAGACATTTCCAACAACTCCAAAATGTCTGCATCCCCAATTCTGCAAAAATAAAGGAGCAAGTTGCCTATTTTAGACATACCTTTAGAAGTCCAGTGAAATTAGACTTATTTCCACCCTCTAAGTACGGGGAGAGTTTGAGTTTAAAGCCTACACATTCATCCTCTTGCACATATCTCTTAAGGGGATGGTTTTTCGGCCATAATTCATAGGACTAAAATTGTAGAGCAGTAAATTCTCCATAAATGCTGCTTATTATTTGTTGTTATGTAAATAATTAAACATTATAAAAAAATTATTCCGAAAATATATCAGTGACTCATTTTATGAAAAATTGATTTAAAAATATGTCAATACGTACAATACATTCAGTAATTAATAAATACGATTTTTAATATTTTTTAACAATAATATATAATAGTTAATTTGTAGAACAGACAAGACAGGAGGCCTAATACGCTGCACACTTGCAAATAATTGTCAAATGTAGTTGAGAAACTGTTATTAGTTATAATAATTAACTGCGCCTGGCAGTTTATCTATGATTTCTTTATTAAGACAAACTGTGCCTTAAAAATTTAGACACATTATCGAACAATTTGATTTAGCTTTTACGCATCCAGAACGTTGACCAGACCCCATTTTATAGCAAGAAACTATCAAATTCATTATGTGATATAAAGCTGGTTCCTTAGTAGTATACACTGGTAATGAACTATTTTTGCTTCTTTTCCAACCCTACATTCCTGGCTCTAAAAATTTTTCTCGCTATGTTTGAATTTGACGATAGATTATTGCTTCGTTATTACTGTTGAGGTCAGAAAATTCGAAAGTCCATTCGTAGAAAAAAATATTTAACCCCCTGCAGGGAAAACCGATCTGTGGAATCGGTATTTATCCATTCTTTAGAGTTTAGATGGATAAATTGGGAATGTTCCTTAAAGAGGTTGAAAACAACCGTTATTTTTCCTCCTTTCTTAATCTTATACTTGTAAACTATAATTTTGTGAAAAAATAATTGTTCACAAAATTTAATTATTGTGGAGAAATTGAAATAATATTGCATGGTTGGAGGTTAGAAAATTGCTACCTCTGTTTGCACAAAAATGCCCAAAAACAATGGTAATTATTATGATCAGCCGCTTACTTGCATTGGTAAAATGATTATTAAAACTATTTTTAAAAATAAATAAAAAATTACTGATGTTAAAGTGATCTTCACAACAAAACACCAGTGATAAGTACGATTTTTCTGTAGTTTTGTAAAAATTTCTTCCATTGTTAATGTTGCATAGGTGTACATGGAAACCCTCTGACGTCACACTGTGACGTCACCATGGCGCGCGAATATTACCATTTTCAATTGTAATTCATATTCATTTAAATTTATAAATAATTAAAACTACTTTTTCCCTTCAAAGGTTTACTATTATTAGATTTTTCCCCTCTACATCTTTTCCATAGAGTGATTTCTACAATTCTGGAAATGACTCTATTATAGAGGCACCATGGCCGTATCCGAAGAAGAAAACGACTCGGAAATCCTTCAAGCAATTGAAGAACTAGAACCAGACAGGGAAACTGTATTAGACCAAAGAATATATTTGTTGCTGACTCGAAAGGGAAAGGAATTGAAAGGAATACAAATTGCAAGGAAGGAAAAAATGGAAAACAGCAACAACACAAAAGTAACGGTGTCACAGGAACCACACCCAGAACCAACCATGACATCTGAAGTTAAGAAACGTATAAGTGTGACCTTCGCACCCTCAACAAAGGCGCATAACACCCCGGATGCCATGGCGACATTTCGACCATCCACTCGTGAAATACCTCAAGCCTTGTCTACACGATTGTCGCGACCACCTAAGCGATTAAAAAAGTTCTCAACAACAGAAAAATTATCATCCCCGAAAAATAGAACTGCAACCTGCATTGTCTGACGTGTTTCGGCAAGTTCTAACTACTAGTGCACCCTCAAATATATAAAGCTTTAGCTAAAGTTCAACGTACCAAAAAGGAAACTGCGTTTATTTTCTTGCCAAAGATTTCAAATTCACAACTCCTATAGGAAGGTTGTTAATCGACATTAAAGCCATAGATTCGTCAGAGATTCAAGAAAAAGACGCAAAAGTAGGTCAGGTTTCAGTAAGCCCACGTGGCCAAAATAAAATATACACGATAATTATAAAATCGAATAACTACTATCCGTTAACGAAAGAAAATTTAAGAATTAGATTACATAATCTACATGTATTTCTAGATATAGAAAACGTGAATTCTTTCAAAATCTCATTACATGGAGATTTAATCGCAGATCTACAAAAGGACACGATTCTGGAAATGTCGAAGGAAACATTTAAGAATAACAATGTTAAAGTTATGATGTGCTATGGGAAAATCATGAAAGTAAAATAGGAGGACACAAAGGAATTATTAAAACTTATGAAAGAATACGTGAAAAATGTATGTGTTCAGGAATAAAAAAGAAAATTACCGACTTGGTACGAAAATGTGGTGTTTGTCAAGAACAAAAAATAATACCAGCCCAAACTCACGAACCCATGATTAAAACAGATGCGCCCATAGATACTTTCGATAAAGTATCTTTCGGGACAGTACTGTATGGCTGTGGCAATACCGGACATTACTGCCAACACAATAGCCCATGCGTTAGCCAAAAATTTGATTTTTCAGTATGGATCACTAAAAGCTATACTAGCAGACAAAGCATGTGCGTTTATAGTTACTGTTCAAAGAAAATTGTCGAAAATATTCAGAATTGTTCAAATAACTACTTTAGGATATAGACCTCAAACAAATGGGTATCTGGAACAAAGTCACGCAGTCGATTCCATCCGATCATACACTGTCTACTGTGATAATTCGGACAGATTACTACCTTTTACCATGTTTTCTTACAACACCTCAATTCATAAAGCAGCTCTATTTACAGCCTTCAAACTAGTGTATGGAAGAATAGTTCGTACATCTGGCTCATTTGCTTCCGACGAAAAACTAGAAACATATGGTTCCTATTTGAAAGACTTAATACTAAGACTATCCGAAATAAAAATGATAGCGGCCAGGAATTTAATCCGCGCTAAGCATCGGACTAAGCTTCTCGACGACAGAAAATTGAATTTCTTCAACGGAAAAATAGGAAAAAAGTCTATGTTAAAAGAGATACTAAAAAAAATAAGTTATACAGTATGAGCCATGGAACTTATGCAATAGTATAAATGTTAGATAAACACACCAAAATTTTTGAAACCATTGCCGGGAAACGTTTTCAAAAACATGTAGGCAAATTAAAAGTTGCTAATAAGTAACTTTCAGTAATATTAAATAATGAGAAATCTTCCCTTTTACAGAATAACCGAGTCAATCTTAATGGCTAAATTATCAGAGCGGCAAATTTACCCCTCCACCATATCAAAACCTGTGTATTAACCTGTGTACATAATAATGTTTTTCAAAAAGAGTTTTGGACATCAATGAACGAGAATTAAAATAAAAAGAAAATATACACATACAAAATAAAACATTATAAGTAACCCTGCAAAACTATTTTATAGAAATTACATAGATTATTTAACACACCATGTTATAAAATTTTTAAGTAGTTTATACATATACAATTCAAAAACGTATAATAATGTCAATCTTAGAACTAAAGATTTTATCTAAAACAATTTGTAACGATGCTATGAAAAGAGACCATTTTTTTAATACATAAAACGAAAATAAAAGAGAAGGAAAAGGATTTGGAGGTCTTACCTTTTCTTGCTATAACATCAGCGTAAAAGAATAAACTAAATAAAAGAAAGAAAAACGAAATAAAAATAAAAAAAATAGGAACTAGAGGTTCCCTTTTCTTCTTCCCTTTTTTCACTAAAAAGAAGATTGAGCTAATTAGAACAATTCAATATAGGCAAAAATAATATAATTTTCAACATGCAGATGGATTGCCTCAATTCAACCTCAGGACATCTTCAGTCGAAATGAATTCTAATTCTTCAGCTGCTAATTATCCCCGGGCGTCAGACGCAATATATCAATCAACCATTACCAAAAAACTCCAGGTTGTTCTACGAAAAGCTGGACTCCATACATTTGACGCAGAAATAAGGGAGAATTTTGGTGTTCTTAGATAATAGAAAATTCACGCATCATTTAGATACTAAAAAAATGAAACGAAATATTAGCAGAAAATATTTAAAGTGTATGGAAAGATTAACGAAAACAGACGGCAGTGATTAACTAAAGCTTGATACTTTAAGTATTAAACTTCATAGAATGGAAAATGAATACAACAATTTAAACAGGCTGCTATCTGAAATTCAGCACCACAAAACCGAAAGTAAATCTCTGCCTGGATTCATAAGTGAACGTTGAGTACCAGTGCTGGAATTCATAGGATCAATTCTAGGACCAGTAGGTAGACTTCTAACATCAGAAGATGGAGAAGAGTTTACATAGAACATCGACCAGCTCTATAACAGACAGATAATTTGAGTCGGATTTTAATCAAGCAAACACACATAGTCAAGTCAGATATTGACGAAATACATAAAGAATTCCACGTAAGAAACAATGAATTTCAAAAATTGCAATCAATATTGGAAAAAAAATAAGGACGTGAAAAATCAAGAAAAGGACGTGAAAGATCTAATATATCTTGATTATACAAGGTCATTGACACGACATGTAAACGCAAGACTTGACTATTTAATTGACACTCTTTTAATTCATAAAAATCATAGAAAATACATCTGTATTCAATACCTCAAAAATTAATGGGAAATAT
>NC_046659.1:9699207-9706915 GCF_010883055.1 Belonocnema kinseyi | reverse complement strand
AACAACCATACATAGCTATATCACTTGATGATCAAAAATTCTTTCTATATATTCAAGATTATCAAAATTCTTATATAAAAACTGTATGCAAAACAATTTTTGAAGCAACTCAGCCAATACATAAAATGTCAGCCACTAACTACTGTGAAATTACTATGTTAATTAGGCAATCTGTCACAGCATTGTCAGATTGAAATATAAGAGGAACATTAGAGGAAAATTCATTCTGGATGATAATACACTTGCTCCAAGCATGGTTATATTCCAATAATATACCAGTGCTTATCAGGATCAATTTTCCTGACAGGAAAACTGAAAGGAAATATCTCTCAAATTCCAGAATATTCCAATTTGGAAATGTATGTACTGCAAGTACAAAGGGCACTATGCAACAGGGATCCACACAAGAAAACAATTTACAAATACAACCAGTCAAAAATTGGAAACCTTTTCAGCATCGGCAATTAAGAAAAGAAATTAAGGATCAATTATTAGAATGCGAACACCAATATCATAACAAAAAGAAAAGTCACATGATAACTGGATTATCTTTGAAATATTTGTAGTAATAAAAGTAGTGATTACACATATGGGGCATTATTTCTCAAATGTCACAACTTTAAAAGTTATTTCTCCATTAACGAAAACAAATTTTTGTTCGAATATGTGCATAGCAACTATTAGATCGCTTAGACTCGTCCTTGATTTGTTAATATAGCGCTTAGATTCCAACAACAGCCTACTTGTATTTTCAGAAGTCATTTGCTTTTAAGTCGTTCTTCATGAAGTTATATGCAAAACAAATAAATAAAATTTGACTTCTAAAAATACTAGTCGGATTTGCTGGCACCCAACTGCTTAAATATATTTCCACTTTACTCTAAAACAAAGTTGTCTTGAAAAAAAGCATTTTCTTTTTGCATATTCCGAGAATTTAAAGAAAATCTAAGAACAGGACTTTTAAAGTTGGGATAGTTGAGAAATAATTCCCCATTAGGGAAATTTAATTTATTTCAAAACGTATTTTTTTTGGTGCAAGAGGACATTTCTCGGAGTCTTATTTAATTCCTGCAGGATATTTTGGTATTTCTGTGGAACGCACGTTCTCTCTTACTTCTAGACTTTATTTTGTTTAAAAATATATAATTTAAAACACATCACAAATAAAATCTTTGATTAATATTGCCAATGGAAAAATCTTGGGGTGATTTTTGTGATAATGCTTTTGGCAGGGGAAAAGCATTATAAAACAGCAGACTTAAGAAGTTTGTCGGTGGAAATTTAAAGGGACTTGCATCAAGAGCCATCATGCAAAGTTTAATAGATAAGCAGACTCTAAATGTTCGTGATTTAAATGAATGGGACCCGAGAAAATTTCAAGGAAACAGCTGTACTCTTTTACCACTAATCAAAAGGGAGAGCTATAATAGCTATAAAGAGAAAAGTGATATTTTTCCTCAACCTAAAAGTACCTCGAATAGGTTAAGTACTTAAAAAGACAAGAAAAGTAGCAAGAAAAATTATACTTTCACGAAAGCAATGCATATTAGCAGAAAGAACATCATAGGAAATGCGAATAAGATGATAGTCGGCGAGAAGAAAAGGCTAACCAATTAAAAAACGCTGTGAAGTAAGACGCAAGGGTATTCACAAAAATTAACGACCCTGAATATTAAGAGGCGAGAGAATTCACAAAAAATTAGAATCACTTATAGTGAGAAGCGAGGGGACTCACTGTAATTAAGTACACTGAAGGAGTCTAAAATCTCACTGCCACCTCCATGTGTTAGACTCTAAAAGCTATGATTTTACAGATCGTAGGCTAACGAGAGGCGTTAATTAAACATTTGTCTGCAGCTGACTGATTTTCAAAAGCACTGTTTATATGTTAAAAATGGTGAAATTGTGCATTTATTCTAGGAATATTTATGGATAATCAGTAATTATTATACATTGACGAACTATAATAGTAAGGAATCATTCTTACTGAAAAATATCAACATCACTTTTATAAGAGTTGTTTGCACTTTTTATTTGTTTATAACAAATAACAAACAATACTAACTTCCTCTGACTCGCCGGAAAACAATATTCAATCATTAATTATTTGATTTCATTATATTCTGTATGAACTTGAACGCGTTGAAAGAATGGTAAACTTGCCAATTAGTCTGCGTAATATTGCCACGAAAACTATTCACTAGACCATAATTTTATTTTGGACCTTTTTTAAAGCCTAAACGTCAAGCTTTCTTTTAAGACTATTCAAAGAATAATGGAAATACCAGATTTTGCAGGAAAAAGTTAAATAAACAATTAAATTGTTTAATAAATGCTTAAAAATGGTTAAATTTTTCTGTTAATGAAATAGAATAAAAGAATGAAAAATAGCCTTTCGAAAACCCGCATAAAAATGTAAATCGCTAAAATAGAACGGAAGTTACACGATTTTGAAAATACCTGAGCATGCGTCAGGGTTTAATATGTCACCCCCACCCCACCCCCACCACTTAAGAGGGGTCGTATTCGTGTTCTATAAATTTGTCAATTAAGTATTGTTGGGTAGGTAATCACCTACCCAACAAAGATTTTCTTTAAGTTATCGGTATATAATCATATTCCGATAACTTAAAGAAAATCTAAGAACATGACTTTTAAAGTTGAGGCAGTTAAGAGATTATGTCGCATGCATTGAAAAAGAAGAATGTTAACAAACCCCTGCAAGAACACTAATTCAAAATCACAAAACAACAGCCAAAATGAAGAAGAAATGAGGCCGCTGTCGAATGCAATAAACAAGAAATACACTGCGTTAGTGCAAAAATCTCATTAACACCACAGGCGTTTATTCCGATAACAAACGTCAGAGTAGCTTAAGTAGTAAGTATGGATTATTAGTATGGAGTATATCCACTATTCTTTGAGGACGATGAAAAAAAATTTAAAAAGGGAGGAGACACAAGAGTACCTTTTTCCGATTTTTTTCATCACGAAATTTACTAAATTTAAACTCAAATAATAGCAGAGACGCTCTGAACAAGAAAGGAATACTTTTACGGTTAAAGTGCCATCATTTGAGAATTAAGTTTGAAAACAGATCCTTTAACGGTTAAAGTGCGAGTCGTTTAGCTAAGAGAAATTTACGAGCATTTATTTGTGCAAGGTTGCATGTATTTGAATGAGAGCTACTGCTATACTTCGATAATGTTTCTCATTATCCATTATGTGTTTTGGAAAATCGCACGGCTTGAATATTTAAAATTAATTATATTTTCATTAAATATAAGATTTAAGTTATGGATGTATTTACTACTATTAAAAAAATATATATTATTTTATTAAAATTAAAAAATCATTCATGACAATATTTTGTAATAATTGTGTTAAAAGTTATTGGATTCTTTATATGTAATGAAATATAATCACTCCAGACACGCATGAGGCAGAACCTAATATGACAGGTATTTGAAAGTTCTCCATGCAAAAATTACAGTGAATAAAACATTTCAAGAAATACATTATAAACTGATTAAATTAATATTTGTAATCGAGTGGGATTAGCTATGTCGGAAGAAGAACTGCAAAATTTGTAGTTCCTTTTGTTATATTAAATTAAAATTTTTACTTAGAATATAAATGAACAATTTTTACATTTTTGAATTAGGTTTTATTAATCAGAGAAAAATTTGGTGAAGACATTGTTTTTGTTTGCAGAAATATAAAAATTGTATAGTATGTAAATGAAGTTTAAAGTATCCACAAAATTAACCTAATTTTAATCGTATTAACTCAACACGTAATGAACGGGTGTCTTACGCAAATAATTTGTTTGTGGCACAAAAGTATACTTTTGTGCCATGAAAGTGAATATTACTCAGTGTTAAAACTTACTTTTCAGACTTTTTATATTTTCTTCATCGAGATCTCAGTCTGCTGGGACGTCTGTAGAGAACTGAATTTGCGAAAAAACACTTCACCGTCACGCACTTTACAGAAGTTTATTAGAACTTTTTATTCCGGCCGATCCTGCCGATTCTATAGCCATACTTACTTGCTTGCAGTGGATCTCAAGTTGTTACCGCTCGATAAGAATTGAGATCCGTGTGTGCGCATGCAAGGAATCGCATCACTGTATTTTTAAAATGCAATCGTTTAAACATTAATGTCCATACTTTTAGCGTTAGTTCATAATCGTTTCACAGTAAAAGTGATTGTCTTCTAAAGATGAAAATCGTGACTCTATGACTTAGTCGACATCAATTCAGCGTTAAACTAGATCGTTTAAGAGTGAAACGAATTTTATTTTAAAGTATCCTACTTTAACGATTAAAGGACCGACTTTCTAGTTTAGAGGGAATTTCTGAGAGTTAAATACACCTTAAGTATGGCTGACCAAGCGCAGTACACAGACTTCACCCGTATAACGAAAGGAACACCAGTAGTAAGAGTGCAGCATCACGACAAAATGGATTACGGAACCATTTTCATATAAACTCTCGACATTAGGTCGAAAATCGTTCACTTCACTTAACACGTCACAAAGAGAATCGGAATAGGGCCAAAAAGTCATGTCCAAAACGCTCAAATCACATTATAGATGGGCAGAAGACTTGCAAATTATCCAAATAAAATTTGTACTTTTGATGAAAATTAGAAAAGTTATATGCTTTTGAAAATTTTGAAAATGTTCGAAAAAGTAAAAAATAAATATTTTTCTAATAGTTTGGAAAATTTGATTTAAATTCATCACTAGATATCAAATATATTTAGAAACTATGTGAGTTAAATTTTTCGAATGGAAAAAAAATTCAAAAAGTTTAAGCTTTTTCAAAATTTGAATAAAAATTTTTGATGAGTTTTAAAAATTTTTGTAGAATTTTGTGATACGCTCCAAAAAATTTGCAAATTATCCTAATGACATTTTTAAATTCGATAAAACTTCAGAAAGTTATATGCTTTTCAACATTTTAAAAATTGTATGAAAAAGAAACATCAATTTTTTTAATAGGTTCAGAAATATCAATACAAATTTCTACTATATGTAAAATATATGTTTTTCGAAACTATCATCATGAAAGCTTCTTTTCAGCAGTGGGGGTACACCGGAAGTATTTCGTTTAGATCAAAGTATAGAGTACGCAAATAACGTACTGGACGAGATCGCTATTGGGTATAACATCAACCGCTCATTCTGTCCGGTATATCATTCGCAGGTAAGCCCGTTGAGAAGATAAATCAAGTCCTCAACACTATGGTAGTCTATTTCGTAGAGCAGAACACGCGGGAATGAGACATTGATTTAAAATATGTCATGTGAGCGTACAATACTTCCGCTAATAGCACAACTCAGTGTACCCTGGCTTTTTCAAACATAGTGCGGAAGCCCAGACATAAAAACTTGCTTGTCTCAAAATCATTTAGATACCTTAAACTTGACCGACCTGAGGATGAGGAACTTACGCCGGACGAGGTAGCAGCGTTAGACAGGGCTTGTGTTAATCGTGAACATAATTAAGGGGGGGGGGTGTTCCCCCTTATGAATATTATTTCTACAGTTTCAAATGAATCATGTATTAGCCGCCTTTTGTTGTCACTGGAATAGCTAGTGGGATCAAGTAAATTTCCTTATAATACATTTTCAGCTTATGAAAATAGTAGTGTTAGAATTAATAAGATATGAAAACAAGTATTTTTTCACTAAAAATATAATCTTCATAGTCAGTTAAAACACGAAATGCGTCCATCCAAAAGGAGCGATACTCCATATTTATGCACTTTTAACATTTACGATCTGTCATCTGGCAGCTTCGAGAGAGGGGGCTTATTGTCCAAAAATAAGCCCCTTCAGGTCTGGAATTTCGTATTTTATCTTAACAAACCTCGCCGAAATAGCCATAATCAGTTTTTCATTAGGCAATTACATGACTGCCTATTCCTGCTGACAATTATAAGTCACACACAACACATTGCAACCCATGATAACTAGGCAGTCGTGAACCAGTTTCTGACACTCCGCGATACTTGACCTCTAACACTCCAGTGGGGAGAAGAATGACAGACGCCCAATATGCGTGAAAACTTCTTATTCTTGCCAGCCGCTATTTGTCACGCAGCAAAAATATTGCGCAAATGTACACTAGCGTACCAGTGTTGTACGCTTGTGACGCGCGGTTAAGGGGCTTCCTCAGCTTGAAAATTAGCCCATGTATTACTATGACAAGTTTTTCTCCTACAATTACGAATTGTATGATTTCATATTTCAACCACAGACTATAAATGCCTAAATGCAGAACCTTTCAGAGCGCTTTTTTCAAAAAATGGCCTGGTTCTTGTTTTATTGCAATTAATTAAAAATTGATGCATTTTTTGCGCCTGGGAAGTAGCAAATCTCCACTATGAGTGTACTCATGGCGAACATAGTTCGTGGTCCCTCTGGCTGGCTATGGAACAGCGGGTGGTCTAGAGTGTCATTTTTTCGACGATACTTAAAATATCGTATACCTAGGATCGAGCCGAGAATTTAGATTCAGTGTCTGTCATGCGTCACTCAACTTTCCTATTGTTAGAGATTACAGTCGGTTGAAAGAAATTAGAAATTAGCAAATATAATGAATTTCATTTCAATACTGTGCATTTGTTTCATTACATAACGATAAGACGATTAAAAAAAGAAAGAAGAAAATCGGTTAATCCGTTCAATTTCTGGATACCTTTTTTTCTCTCTTCTCCGATTTTATGACAGAAAATACTGAAAGAAAAAGACGCTGCGCCCAAAATTGGAAACTGTTGAATGGGAAAAGTATAAAATTTACATTTATTTTATTTCCATTTTTTTATTCATTTCATTTATTCATTAATTCATTCCACTGCTTTTCATTCGAAAAATTAATATATTATTAACAGAAAGCGAAGGAGCTTTCTTTTTTGAGTTGGGGGCCTAGCCATAGAATTATAAAATGAAATGGCACAATGTGTACTATTTATACTATGTTAAAATTTAATAAAAATTATAAATATATTTCCAATCGATTTACAAGATGGAGTGTTTGCAAAATAAATCCATACTAATAAATTTTATTTTCAACACCCCCCCCCCCCCCCCCCCCCCCCCCCCCCCCCCACAGCGCCCTAAATATAAGCCAAAAAAACTACATTTTTACGTTTATTACTGTTAATTTTTAGCCAATATCCGTCGTCTTTTTCATACAAATAATTACTAGTGGAGAATTTAAATCGTATTTTCTGATTGAAATCTAATGGCTTGTCATTCTTTGGAGTAGCACATTTTTCTAAAAACATTATATCATCATTTAAGCAATTATTTATTCTTTTTTTTTCAAATTTCAGAACATTTTTTAGAACACTTTTTCTAAATTAGTATCCTATGCTACGTTTTTTTTAATAATTACATAATTTTGATACATTTCTTTTAATGTTTAATAAAGTTCTATTCGTTTAAACAATCCTAATTTGCTCAATCAGTTTGTTTACAATAACTAAATAGTGTATTACATGACTGTATAGTGTATACAAAGAATAGATGACCCATCTTTTAATTGCACAGCCACACAAAAAAAAAGTGTGCGGATCTGGTAACAAGACACACGTACCAGGTGTATACATATGAAACCGGTATTGCCATCTAGCGGCCAGTAGACACACTTGTAGGCACTGTCGGAACTTACCATTTGTGCTAATTGGCGTATTG
>NC_046659.1:9673420-9699107 GCF_010883055.1 Belonocnema kinseyi | reverse complement strand
GGCGCATACTTTGAATAAAATATTTGTTATCATTCTCTTGAAATAAATGTGTTTTTTTTCTTGAAAAAATACCGGTTTCATATGTATACACCTGGTATTCCTATGGATTTTGGGGCGCTGAAATCAAATTCGGTATCAAAAATCACCCATCACGTCATGGTTGAGCCATAGCCTCAAAAAATGACGAAAAATCATGCATTGAGGCAAATAAATTTCAAAATAATGCCAGTGATGCAAATTTCACTTCAAAAACATGTCGACCTACAGAAAAGAATCTTTGAGTATATACTAAAAATTCTTTAGGTCAAAGAATCTCAAAGAAATTCTCCGCAGACACTCAGGTAGATATTTTTAAAGGTCCAGGAAGCTTGTTTAAATGGTCTGAAGGCATTAAAATATCCTTTCCGAAATTGAAATAAGAATACGATCATAAATAACGAGCAGAGAGGCTATCATAATAGAGTAGTCGACACTCAAGGGTCCTTTGTTAAGCTTTCGGATTAAAATTTAGAAGTAGATTTTTTTAATTTCATAGTTAACAGCCTAAAACATAATAATTCGGAATCTATGGGTTTCGATGACTTCAGATATCTAACTTTTTTTTAATGCTTAAAATTGGAATTTAAAGAACGTTTCTCGTAAATGAAATGAGATACGCCAAAAAAGACAACATTTTTGAATTCAACTAGAAAATTGTATATCAGTATATAAGTTATAATTATAAATAGGTATAATGAGAAAATTCATCAATTAAAAAAAAGTGTTAATAATTTGAAGAGAAATTTAAAAAGGGAGAGCGGATTAGCTACAACCAATTACTATAAATAACTCTGCCCGCCCCGTACGTGACGAATACAAAAGGAATATTATATCACCATTGCACCACTCTTAAAACGACCACTAAAAGGATCTTTAAAAGGACCCAAATCTCTCAAACTATCTCCGAGACTATTTTGTTTCAAATCGACTTTGTTTATAGACTCAAATGGGCCACGCTATTTCGCTAAAGAAAACTCAAAGATTTCTTTCGGTAGGGGACAACTGTGAAGGATCAACCCTTGCCTGATATCAACTTATTTAACATAACTTTACCCAACAGAACCTGATCTCACCTAACCTGAATTAACAGAAATTTATTGAACTACACGTAAAGCTCTGGAAGCATATTTTCACAGTAGCAAATGTGTGCTACATCGAATGGGTCAACTCGAGCCTAACCTAGAAATAAATCTAACCTAGTCTAAACTAACCTAACCTTACGAAACACAATTAAACTGATTGTGTTGTCCCGTTGTGTTTGCGGTACCGTTTGAATCAGCTTCGGCTTAACCTGCAAAGAGGTCAAACCTATTTTAACCTAAAAAAACCTGACCTAACCTAACCTAACCTAACTTGACTTCGCGTAACACAATAACGAAATTTTGCCTAACGCAACACAACTTAACTTAAGTGTTCCCGTTGTAATACAATAAAATTCATTTCATTGTACTACAGGTGGTTCAAAATTTAGACACACATTACTCATTTGAAGAAACTTAGAACTACAAGTAGAATTGACCCCATTTCAATTAACCTGACAATGTTTGTATCAATTAAAATGTAGAACTGTAACTTAAACATGAAAATGAATAAGAATTTTATTCAAAAATTTTTTCTCTTTGCTTTTCTTAAACTTAAGGGATATATTTATACTATCTTTCTTGTTTACATTTTATCTTGCTTTTTATCGTAATTAAATTGATTTATAGACCTAATTCAGTCTATTTTCTGCCTACCCTAACGTGTCCTTTTTTCTTCGAAGGAACGGTGCGAAGGGTTATGCTTACGTTTAAGACCTACATTCGTTTCCCTTTTCAACATCCAGCAAAAATGAGCCATCATGACCTCGTCCCATCTACCCTGATATCGTTGTTCCATCACTTGTATGTCTTGATGAAAACGTTCCCCTTGTTCTTCGCTGAAACCACCAACATTTTCTGGAAACTTATCCAGATGGGAATCTAGAAAGTGAAGTTTTAAATTCATCAAGCAGCCTAACTTTTTGTAGTTTCTTATCATTTTCGCAACAATATTCTCGTAGTCTGGACTTTTTTTGTTACCGAGGAAATTTGTGTTTACTGCTCTAAAACTTTCCCAAGCGTTCATTTCAATTTTCGTCATGTGGCTCACGAAATGAGTATCTCTTGTCAATATTCGAATCTGTGGTCCATCAAGGACTCCTTTTTTCAATTTAGCGTCTGAAACATTAGGGAATTTAAGGGATATATACTTATAGCATTGTCCATCTTTGTTTAACGCCTTGACAAATTGCTTCATGAGCCCAAGCTTTATGTGGAGGGCTGGTAGTAAATTTTTTTCTGGATCAACGAAGCTTTGTTTGATGATATTATGAGAACCAGGTTTGAATCAATCTCTTAAAGGCCAATGTTTTTTGCTGTAATGATTGGCTCGATCTCTGCTATTCCACAGGCATATAAAGCATGGCTCTCTCGTGAAACCCGATTGTTGGCCTGATATCATTGTTATGATTTTGAGATCACCACATATTTGCCATTTGTGATTCGTGTCACTAACTTTTTCAAGAAGCATTTTAACATTGCTATATTCTTCTTTGATGACCGTTGAGTGAGCTATAGGGATAGGAGCGTAAGTATTCATGTTATGCAGTAAAACAGCCTTCATGCTGCGTTTTGACGAATCAATGAAAAGTCGCCATTCTTCGTCTCTGTGCACATTTTTCTTCAAGTGGTTCATTAGTCCGTTAACGTCAGCGCAGTACACTAAAGACGTCTCTTCGTCTTTAACGAAAAACTTTCTGAATTCTTTGTCCCTGTCGCGATAGAATGAAACTTTTGTCTTTGGTTCTAGAAGATTTCTTCTTTTCAGAAATGACGCGGCAAATTCAGTGCCGTTTTTCGGTAATCCAAGATCTCTAATAAAATCATTCAGTTCTAGTTGCGACACTAATATTGGAACCTTCAATTTCATTTTATGCACGCCATATTCGTCCTCTTTTTCGTTATTTTCATCGGAATCATCAGAAATATTTCCTGTTCGATCACTGGCTTCACTACCGTCTCCATGACGTTGATTTTAAACTTCCATTCTATCATCTTCTAAAGCGCTTAAATCAGTCTGACGTGCATTTTTATTGATTTCAATTGCTCTTGTGACTGTGCACACATTAATGTACGAAATGTTATTTTTATTTTTGGCGTTGAACCCTTTGACGAAATTCATGCAAAAGTAGCAGTCCTTTGCAATAACGGGTTTTTTCCATGTGGTTGGTGTAGAGTACTTGCGGTACTTTTCGTTGTTTGAATTTTTTAGACGAAACAACGTAAGTCTGCAGGAATTGCAAATGATGTGAGGAACCCATTTTGTTTCTTGGTGCAGCAATTTACGGTCAAAAGACTTTTCGTAAAGACTGCTCACTTCCTCGTCGATTGATTTTCGCGAACTGCTAACTTCATATTTACTGCAAATGTAACAGAATGAATCTGAGCTATTCTTGCAGACATGCGATTGAGAAATGCTCTCGGTTTTTTTCCTTGTAGCATGAGACTCTACACCAACCAAGGGATCCATTGATGAAGGGCAACGGTTGCATGATGGTGACGTCGGAGAGCCCGCTGTGTGACGGCATGAACGCCGTTTACCCAGGATCAGCCAATGTGGATCCGTTGCCCACCGTCACCACGTGGAGGTGCCCTGGTTACAGACACAGGCGAATAATGCTAGGAACAAGCGGTTACGAAACTCCAGACACTTACTGCTATTACTGTCAAAATAGGAAAGTACGCACGAACAGGGTTGCCAGCGTAATCGGTTAGGTTAGGTCAGGTTTTGTTAGGTTAGGATAGGTTAAAACTCTATGTAGGTTAAGCCGAAGCTGAATGAAACGGTACCGCAAACACAACGGGACAACACAATCATTTTAATTGTGTTTCGTGAGGTTAGGTTAGGTTAGGCTAGGTTAGATTTATTTCTAGGTTAGGCTCGAGTTGACCCATTCGATGTAGCACACATTTCCTACTTGGAAAATATGCTTCCAGACCTTTACGTGTAGTTCAATAAATGTCTGTTAATTCAGGTTAGGTGATGTCAGGTTCTGTTAGGCTCAACCATGACGTGATGGGTGATTTTTGGTACCGAATTTGAATTCAGCGCCCCAAAATCCATAGGAATACGTGTGTCTTGTTAACAGATGCGCACACTTTTTTTGTGTGGCTGTGTTGTTTAAGCAAATATAACTTGTTAAAATAATTACTTTTTAAAAAATACTTTTCAAATCGTATTTTCTGAGTCAAACGTAATATTCAATGATGTCGAGTGCTAGTAAATTCTGCTAAAATCTTAATGTTATTGTTTTTGCAATTAATAGAATAACAATCTCAGAATAACAATGTAGAAGAAGTGGACATATCTGCCTCACTTTTTAAAATTGTTGAAAATACACAATAAATAATTGTTTAAATAATTACATAATGTCTTTAGAACAATTTTCTACTCCAGAAAATGACAAGCATTTACATTTCAATCATAAAATACGATTCTTTTCTACATTTTTTGGGATTAAATAATTCTTTAAATAATTTACATTTCTGTAAACAATAGAAAATTGTTTTAAAAGTAATGGGAAATATTCAGTGTCCACTAGTAATTATTGGTATAAAAAGACAACGGATAATTGATAAAAATTAACAATAATGAACGTAAAAATGTAGTTTATTTTGTTCATATTTAGGGCGCTGTGGGGACGGGGGGGGGCGTTGAACATAAAATTTATTAGTATTGATTTATTTTGCAAACACTCCATCTTTTAAATCGATTGGAAATATATTTATCATTTTTATTAAATTTTAACATAGTATAAACAGTACACATTGTGCCGTGTAATTTTATAATTCTATGGCTAGGTCCCCAACTCGAAAAAGAAGGCTCCTCCGCTTTCTGTTAATAATATTTTAATTTTTCGAATCAAAAGCTGTGAAATTGAACTAAATGCTGTGAATCTTGAAGCAAAATAGTTTATCAATTCTGACCAAAACAACAAATTTATTGTGACACAAGCATTTGTATTTGAAACAAATAAAGATTCAAGAAAAAATATAGGAAAATTATGATTGTCTATGATTGTAGAGTTTTCAATTTAAACTTGCCACCATGAAATTAAAATAATGAAATAAATGAATGAATAAATGAATGAATAAAATAATGAATAAATGAAATGAATAAGAAAATGAAAATGAAATAAATGTAAATTTCATACTTTTTCAATTCAACAGTTTCCAATTTTGGACGCAGCATCTTTTTCTTTCAGTATTTTTTGTCGTACAATCGGAGAAGAGAGAAAAAAGGTGTATCCAGAAATTGAACGGATTAACCGATTTTCTTCTTTATTTTTTTAATCGTCTTATCGTTATGTAATGAACCGAATTCACAGTATTAAAATGAAATTCCTCAATATTTTTCAATTTCTTTCAACCGACTGTAATCTCTAACAATAGGAAACTTGAGTGAGGCATGACAGGCGCTCAATCTAAATTCTCGGCTCGATCCTAGGTTTACGATGTTTTAAGTATCGTGGAAAAAATCACGCTATAGACCACCCGCTGTTCCATAGCCAGCCAGAGGGCCCACGAACTATGTTCGCCATGAGTACACTCATAGTGGAGATTTGCTACTTCCCAGGCGCAAAAAATGCATCAATTTTTAATTAATTGCAATAAAACAAGAACCAGGCCATTTTTCGAAAAAAAGTGCTCTGAGAGGTTCTGCATTTAGGCATTTATAGTCTGTGGTTGAAATATGAAATCATACAATTCAGAATTGTAGGAGAAAAACTTGTCAGAGTAATACATGGGCTAATTTTCAAGTCTGAGGAAGCGCCTTAAGTGAGCTCACAACTAATCATGCTTTGCGAAAATTGTAATTGAGTCAGCGCATACGAATATTAATCGTAAGCATTAAATTCACTTTTGAGTTGCACGTCCCAAAATATGATGTCCATTGATTCCTATGGTTTAACGCATTTACCTAAAAATATGTCTTCCGAGTTGCGAGGTTAGCGGTTATAGGATCGCAAGCCTTCTCGCAGTCGTGTAATTGTTTTTCTGGGAGTGTAATATAAATAGAATCCACAATAGCGTTGACGTTTCATCCTATTTGAGGTCAAAAATGATGCTATTTTCGAAAGTGCACGGTAAAGTGTTCTGTCAGAGAAGTTTAAGGTTAACTTATCTCATGAATCGTCCTCATAATTGAATTAATAAACCTTCGCTTCTCCCCTTATTGTGAATAAGTTCAGCCTACACAGCAGTCTGAAGATTGATATTGACATGGAAAATCCCATCGAATAATCCCCTAGGATTCATCTTATCTCGCATCAACATGTTGAAGAGCTGAAATAACTAGATTAGGCTTTCTTCACATTGAGATTGTTTTCGGCTGTTTTATATCAATGTATTTTTTCGTATATCCTTGGAAGTACTCCCGCATCTTCTTTTAATCACACTTAAATTTTCTTTTTGGACATCTCACCTGATTTTTTTTGTTTGAAAAAACTGAATGAGGTAAAATCTAATGCAATAGGGATTGATGGCATTTTCATGAAAGTGATCCGCTGATATCTTCCGGTTATTTTTCTTGTCCTCCTGCATATTTCGAATCTCACCATTCAAGTTGGAATATTCCAATATTTCTTCCATATATTCCTTCTAAATGCAATCACTAAATCATCAGATGAGATTGTTCATCACGAGTTAATGGATTACATCAATTCCAACAACCTTATTGATAGCACGGGTAACTCATTAAACTAGGCCGGGGTCAGGAATCGCGTCTCTCAGGGTTTCATCCTTTCCCCTATCTTATTCAACCTCCATACTGCTGATTTTGAGGGTGAACTTAAATACTCTAATTACAATAAATATTCGGATGATTTTTAATCATACATTTCGATACCTATTTTCTCTCTGTATCGATTGCTGAGTTGGATACAGGAAGATATCAATTATGTGGCCCATTGGGCTTTGGAAAATGGTATAGCTCAACCCTTTTAAAGCAAACGCATTTGTCATAGGAAGCTGATCGCCCTGTTCTGAAAAACTAGCTATCCTACCTCCTATACAGGTTAATAGAGCTTTCCCCATCGTTCTAATCGGTTTCTGAAAAACAGCACTAAGAATTTTTTTCCACCAAATATGTAAACTTTAACCTTAATTTCATTGCGAGAGGTGCTCTTCTTCGGAATAAATCAATGTCTAGCTTAGGAAATGTTCCGTCATGATATGACTTTAAGCATGACTTTTTTTACACATCTATGTCGAATCTGTAAAAACACTTTAGAAATAAACCATTCGTAGGATATAATTTAAGTATAGATTAAAATGTTTTTGTAAAATCAGACTTACAGACCCAATTTGAGAGTCAGGTACACGCGAGTGCGCGCTCTCTTGAATTCGACGTATGGCCCGCATCTTGGTTTTCCTGTTATGAATTAAATTGTATAAAACAACACTTGCTGAAATTCGCCATGAGGCGGGGACGATTTCAAGTGTGTATTTTACTTACACGAATTTAGAGGCATTGACCAGTGCTGAAACGTTTGCACCCTGACGTATTGAAGTAGATTTAATAAATTCAAACTCTTGCACATTATTTGTAGGCATAGAAAGTTTTGAAATTAAAATACCGTCTCCTTGAGTTTGCACGCATTGACACACTGGTCCAATGCGTCATTGTCGCAAAGCGGGATTTGCGGGGTGTCTTAATGTTTTCAATTTACCCGTGCATAAATTTCCCCCTCTTTTCCTATTTGAAGTTGGGTTCTGATGGGGGCCCTATCAGAATATCTAGTCTAGAAAAAACTGGTTGAGCCCCTATCGGAATATCTAGTCTAGAAAAAACTGATGGGTGCTCTGTAAGGTTCTAGTGAAGAATGCCATGCTTCGTATAGGTATGGCAAATCTATCTGTGTCTAATGGGGCCCTGATTAGAGAACTCCTAAAATGTTATATTGCCTCAAATTTAATTTTAAGGCTTTTGAAGGTTTCAGCTTGCAAAAATAATGTTTTTATGGGTACTTAAACTCATTATTCTCGAAAACTTGATTTAGGGCACTAATGAATATTTTCTTCTGAGTCAGGAAGATATTTTTCAGTTAAAGTTAAAGAACTTATGTCAAGTACAACTAGCCAGTGCTGTTTTTTAAAGAAAGAAATTCTGAATCCCATCTTTATGGAAGGTTCTAAATGTTTAGAAAAAATTACATTTTAGGTTCAGGTTTAAATGCTCATAAAAAATTTAATGTTCTGTCATTGTAAAAAGTTGTAAAGTAGTCTACAATGGGAAAAAACAAAATATTATGCGAATAGAAATTTCAGTCAATTACATTTATTTATTTAAAAATTATTTGATAGATATTCTTGTTAACAGAGTGTATATTTTACATATAAATAATGTCATATAATAATAAATATTTAATTAGAAAAAGAGAGTTTACAATTTGGTGTTTTAGCTTTTCTAAGCTGTAGGTTATGAGGGTGGCTTTTTCATCGAGTTTCAACTTGTCGGCTTAGCGCAGTGGTTAGACTCCCGACTCTTAGGCGATAGATTTAGACCGGTATAGATATGTAGGTTCGATACAGCGTAACGTTAGAAATTTTATTTGTAATATAATGTTTAAGAATGATATATATGTATTCACTGTAAACAGGACCATTAATTTTTAAAGAGAAAATACTCGCAATCAATCAATATTTATTTTTTAAATAATTTTTTTGTCACATCGTTAGATTATAGCAGTAGTGGGTGTTAAAACTACCCAAATTGTTTAAATAAAATTTTAATTTTTGAAAATATACATGATATTCGGATCGTATACAGTCATATGATGATGAATGGATAAAAGCACTGACTGCCTGTAGGGGTCCCGCAGGTACTTTTCTCTTTAATTAAATTGTAAGCGGGCTGACCCCACTATAACTCTACTAGAAAATCTAGCTTAGCCCCCGTGGCCTGAGCGTTACGTTCCAGATGGGGCCCCGACTAGTTTCCCTCTCCAGAGCCCGGCTTAAATTAGGAAAAACTGGTCAAGGCCCCACTCGAGCCTTTTTTTCTGGGTTGTTGAACAAAAATTAAATCTCAATAGAAATCTTACAAAAATTAAAAAAAAATTAATCCTAGTGTAAATAAAAACTATTTTTAGCAATACAGTTTTTGCATTCAATAATACATATTATTAAAAAGTTTTTAGTTGTCCTATGGGTTCCCCTTCTTCTTCGATCATTTCCAGTCTAGTGTAAGAATAGGTCCAAAACAGATCCTTAAGACATTTACATTTCAGACCGTTAATATACAAAAAATATGTTGATGAAACGGTCGCTTTCTGATAGTGCGCTGCGCTTTCCCTTTTCACCTTTCACAATCTCTCATTTTCTCCATTTCTTTTCCTTTTCCCACTAACTTTTACTTTTCCATTTCCCCTTTTCCTTCCCCTTTTAACATTTCCCTTTTAATCCTTTCCCCGTTGCCGTCACCCTTTTTCATCTTAACATTTCTCTCTTTCCCTTGTTTCCCCTTTTCCATTTTAACCTTAATCTTTTCTCATTTCTCCCTTCCCTTTTCCTTATTTCCCATTACCGTTTTACTTTTCACCTATTCGTCTTTCCCTTTTCTCTATTTCCCTGTTCCCTTCACTCTCCTTCTTTTTGCTGTTTTCCCCTTTTATTTTTCGCTTTTCCCATTTCTCCCTTTCGCTTTTCCTTATTTATTTATATATTCCCTTTTCCTTATTTCCCATTACCGTTTTACTTTTCACCTATTCGTCTTTCCCTTTTCTCTATTTCCCCGTTCCCTTCACTGTCCTTCTTTTCGCTGTTTTTCCCTTTCCCCTTTTATTTTTCGCTTTTCCCATTTCCCCCTTTCCCCTTGCCGTTTTAACCTTTCCCCATTCCTTTCACTCTTTCCCTCTTTTTTCCATTTTCCCGATTTCCCTTTTTATTTGCCTCTTTCCCCCCTTTTCTTTAGTAAATATTTCATAATAAAAGGGTTAAAAAAAACCTCTCTAATGTACCTCATATGATATAACGACTTCTGCCAGGCATCCCACTTGCGTAGTGCAGTGCATGTATAGTGTAGGTAAAGTTTCATATTGGCCCCATGGCGAAGTTTGCATGTTCAAATGCCACTGTGCTGGAAGCGGCAACATTACGCCTGATTCATATTCATGCAATGGCGCGTCTTCAAAAGTGATCGGACCAAAAGTATTTTTTGGATGAGCTATGAGGAGTAGAGAGAGAAGTTAGGAAAAGAGGAATATATTGTAGAGAAAAAAATGAGGAAAAGGAAATGTCAAGGGAGGAAATAGTCAAGTTGTTAGGAATAATGGAAAATGTAAAAGAATCTGTTATAGATGAGATTGCAAATAAAGTTTCGAAACTTGGATGGACGGAACTAAAGGAATGGAAATGAATAATATTTCATAGAGTATGAAGGAGAGAGGTGTGGACAGATTTATGGAAAAAGCAGTAGTGATAACAATAGTGAAGAAAGGCAAAGGAGAGAAGATTAAATATTGTAGGAACATGACGTTGATACCCGCGTTGTATAAAGTATATGTAACTATTTTTGGGCCAAATTGAAAAAAAAAGTTAAAGAAAAGAGATAGCCCCCGAAAATAAGAGGATTATTAGAGGAAAATTAGCAATGATTTCAGTGATAGTGGATTTAAAAAGGGGGGTTTGACTCACTAGGCCAAAGCGAAATGTAGAAAAGACAAAGTTAATAAGGTTTAGAAAAGGAGGGGGAAGAAAGAAAGAATGGACGGCAAGATGAAAGGGAATAAAGTTAGAAAAAGTAAAAAAGTTCAAATATTCAGGACATATCTTGCAAATGAAAGAAGATCATAGAGCTTATAAAAGTGAAACGATAAAAAAGCAGCAGGGGTGACGCTACAGATATAGACAGATATAGGGAATAGGAAAAAGAAGGATAAAAAATGAAGGAAAATGGGGTTATTTGATAAGCTGGTATAGCTGGTATTCGGTTATGGAGCAGAGACATGGAGATAAAAAAAGAGGAAAGATATTGAGAGCTTACAAGAAATGTATATAAGTTGGACACTAGGGTAGAATGGAGGACGCCAGGATACATGGTGAAAGAGGAAGCGCAAAGGGATAAGTCAAGTATTAGAGCAGAAAAGAGGGCGCGGAAATTTGAAACAAATATGAGGGAGGGAAAGGGAGCGGAGTTAGCGAGAAAGTGTTTGATGGAGGTAGCAGAAAGGAGCAGGAGGGCGATAGATTTAACTAAATGGGAAGAAGGAGGGAGTTCTTTAATGCTAGAGAAATGAACGACAGGACTGGTGTAAACCATGAAGAATTTAAAGAAAAGTAAACGGAAAGACAATTAATAAGAAGATGGGGGATGATGGAGGAATCTAAATATAATAAACGGTATGAGATGATAAAAAAGGAAGCAGTACCAAAGTACTTAGAAAAGGTATGGGGAGAGAAAGAATTGACCTAATTAGCAATATTTAGATTCTGAAACGAAGTAAGAGAGTGGATGCATTGAGAAAAGAAAGAGAACAGAAATTGCAGAATGTGTGAATGGGAGGAGGAAACATGCAAGCATGTACGGGAAGGATGTAGAAGAGAAATGGAATATAAAGGAAGCTAGGAATAGACTGTCGTAAAGATTCCAGGGAAGGATGAATTTGGGGAAGAATTAATGAAGGAGGTGGAGAGTGCTATACAAGCGAATGAGAAAGAATGAAAGAATGCATGTGAAAAATGGATTAATAGAGTTACAAGAGAAGTAAAAGAAAAATAAAACTGACGTCGCTGATATTAGAAGCATACAAATTCGTAAGTAATGATTATGTATATCTCTTTCTCGCTTGCACGCTCGTTTTCAACGCTCACTCACTTGTTCGCTCACACTTCCTAAATAGCGCTATCGCAGGAAATAGAAATAAGGATCTATATATAATATTTTATGTAAATGTTTATAAATTACTGTAAATAGTAAGGATAAGATATGAAATCCTGTCAAGTAAACTCTAAGAGGACACATTATCAATAAAAAAGAAGATATTGTAAAAGAGCAAGAGGGTTATCTCATAATTTTTTCGTACGCATCTGGTTTTTTTCAAACAAATTTAAAATACTTGATTTTATGAAAAAAGTTCCTCTGGTATACTGCGTGACGCTGAAGGGAGCAAGTTTCGGTAAAACATATAGAATCAGCAACATAAAACTCGAAAAAAATTGTTCATACTGATATATCTCTTTCGAAATATATAACACTATTGTGGACGAATTAGAACTTATTTAATATCATTTAGCAAAAAGCGCAAAAAGTAACTGACATATGGGAGTTCACATTTCTCTCCAATTTAATTAAGTTCAACGACGATAGACAGCGCTGGCGTCGTAATTCTCCGCACATCTCGAATAAACATGGAGCGATTCTGCGAAAGATTATCCAGGCAATGTTAAAATTTGGAAATTATCTTCAATTCATGTAAGGTTTATCTGGCAAGGTTAATTTTTGTTGCGGTGAATCTTTCACCTGCAATCGATTTGAACTTTATCTTTCGTTTCTTCTGTGAAGTATGGATTTTTTTAGAAAATCGATTTTTCATATTTTCATAAAAATCACCCCCCCCCCGTTTCTGAATTTTAAACCTTTTTTATATTTTTCAATGGAATTTAAAAGAAGACAATAACCATTATCAGAATCGAACAGAAAACGATAAATATATCAGTTAGGCCATACGCTATAGTGATTGGAAGAACATTTTTTTTAAACACATCACAACATTAAACAACGGAATAGTGATTTGAACTAAATAGGTTCCTGAACTGAACATTGAGTAAAACTTCTACACATAGTCACAGTTTTTAGGCGCGCTGCTCGCTTCGTCACCAAGATTAAGCGCTCGGTTATGTATAAATATGTTTGATGTATCTTCATATTCTTAATTTTCTACCAAATTAATTATGGTCAAAGTTTCAATGGCTCAAAACTCTGTATTCTTTAAAGCAAATATTCACATGGTGACACTCTTGCTTCACGCTCAATTTTCGACTGACATTTTAAAATGTTTATTTATGCTCTGAGCTGTCTTACAATAAAAAGCTCTAATCCTTTTTTGACACTTTCTTTAATATCTAGCGATGTAATGCTAAGAATCGGAATCCGGAATTCGGACTTTTGTGTCTCGATTTTGAAAAATAAATGAAAACCGATGAGTTCTGTCAAAAAAGTATTTCAAAGAAATTTTTTACGACTTTTTAAAAATAACTCTTTTACTTTTTAAAAGTAACTCATAAGCGCGCTTCACGCGTGAACCTACTGATTTACTTGCAATTATTTTATTTGTAAATGAAGTTAAATATGACAGAGCGATATTCATGTTTGCTTTAATAACTTTTATTTGTACACGGCTACCCTCTCAAGGTGCAGAATGAATTATTGCGCATCAGTAAACATTTGTATGCAAGTTTGGGAAAAACATCTAAAATATCGGCGCGTACAAATTTTATTAGAAATACATAGTAAATGATTTCGACTCGCAAAGAGTCCAAATGTGAAGCCATTTCGAGCGCCCCTAGCACTTTTGTGGGTGACCATCTATAACATACGCACAGTGGTCTGGAATAGGAATTTACTGTTCATAATCGCCCACAGGTCGTATTTCTTCACCCATTTAAAAGTTTTTTTTTTAGAAATGCTCAGCAATTAATTTTTAAAAGAATTGTGATTTGCTTTTTTAAAATTTTTTCACAGAGTAATAATATATAAACAAATATAGTAATAAAATTGACCATTTTAGATTTGTGAATTTTTATCTCAAGAAAAAATACAGATAGAAACTCACTATCAGCTGGAATTATTCCACATGCATTCATAGACTATATAATTAATTTTAATAATATTTAACTTAATTATTATAAACAATTTCTATAAACAAATTCTTTATAAACGAGTTTTTCTCATAGCTGAATTGATTTTTCTGAACAAAAGTGATTCACAATTGTCTTTAAAGCCATTTATATACTTTAAGCTTTATCAAACATAAACGATATAGATTGTTTATAACAATTTAGTTAAAAAAGTCTCCTAATCGGCCCTTTCCTTGTAGAAAAAAATGTTTTTTTCCTTCAATAATTATTAGAGTGACATTTATTGCGGTGACTAACCAACGAAATAAGATGAAGAATAATTTATATGATTGTTATAAACAATTTCTTTTTAAAAATTATGATTTATTTTTTTTACATGCAAAAAGGACGGTTTTCCACTGAAATTATCCGACAATAAGCTAACAGTGATTCCAAAATTGGATATGTTTTTTACGTAACTTCATCAAAACCAAATGAAGAACAAGTGACTCTCAACTAAAAAGTACAGTTCCAGGTTCACCGCTAGGTGGGTATCTCTCGCACGCGCTCTCGAAAGAGAAATCATAATTATTATTTATATGTTTATTATAATGATTTATTTATTATATATTATTATATATATTATATATGATTATATATTTATTACAATTATTATTTAATGTCCCATATCCAATTTTGGAATCACTGTTAGTTTATTGTCGGATAATTTCAGTGGAAAACCGTCCTTTTTGCATGTAAAAAAATAAATCATAGTTTCGTTAAAGAAATTGTTTATAATTAACTAAATTGTTATAAACAATCTATATTGTTTATGTTTGATAAAGCTTAAAGTATATAAATGGCTTTAAAGACAATTGTGAATCACTTTTGTTCAGAAAAATCAATTCAGCTATGAGAAAAACTCGTTCATAAAGAATTTGTTTATAGAAATTGTTTATAATAATAAAGTTAAATATTATTAAAATTAATTATGTTCTATGAATGCATTTGCAATAATTCCGGCTGATCGTGAGTTTTTATCTGTATTTTTTCTTGAGATAAAAATTCACAAAGCTAAAACTGTCAATTTTGTCACTATATTTGTTTACATATCGTTGCTCTGTGAAAAAAATTTAAAAACGCAAACCACAATTCTTTTAAAAATTAATTGCTGAGCAGTTCTAAAAAAAAACTTTTAAATCGGTTAATAAATACGACCTGTGGGTGATTATGAACAGTAAATTCCTATTCCAGGCCACTGTCGTACGTCCGGGTTGTGTACTCAAATTTTTAAAACCCGGCTAAACTCGGAAGGTGGTTTTCTGCAGTTTTCCTATCATCGGGCCAAATTTTTAGGTAACTGCGAGTAGTTCGAATAAACTCGCCTGTAGCCGCATTGTAATTACATTGTAATAAAATTTATACAGTGATTTTAGGCCCACCTTAGTCAAAGAAAAAATTTTAAATGCGCATACAGCGTGAAGTTGAAAGACCTCTGTTTCAGCAGGGTTTTAAACATGAAAAAATCATATAAAAATAGGTTATAATAATAATACTGGTTATATGTTCGACTGAGTGATTAATCACACTAAAATATACAGAGAAGTATATTGCAAGAGAAAATATACTACATAAAATCTTAATAAAACAAAATATTCAACTGAAGAGATTATGAAATTACTGGAAGAAATTAATAAAAAGAAATAATTACTGAAACTAATAAAAATGAAAGTTATTACAATTATACAGTTTATTTTTTTCAAATTCTTATTAAATATATAGTGCATACATTTTCTTATAAAAAAATAGTTTGTTTTAAATATTTAAATGGTTCAAAATGTAAAAAACAGTTGAGTGCTGAATTTTTCAATGAAATTTATTTGAATAATAAATCATTATTGTAAATTTGCAAAGTGCTGTAGAAAAAAGTGATTAGAAATAAATTTTTTCTCGATTCCGTAACAAAATTAAGCCTATTCTTCAAAAAATGCCTATACTCTTAATTTGCGCATTAAAGTAGTTTAAATAACAAATCATGAAAATTTGTTTATTATAATTAATCGGAAAGACGTTCTAAGTAAAATCTGTAAAAAAACAGATCCTAGTCGTTTAAAAATAGCCAAATTCTGAATTTTTTATAAAAGTTCTTTAAATAATTAACAATTCTTGTAAATTTAACAAATAAATTAGCAGAGTCATCGCAAAAACAATCTTAGTTAACTTCGTGAATATTGTTTAAATTATTAATAATTATTATTAATTTACAAAGTATGGTAGGAAATGATCATCGAAAGAAATTCCTAGTTCACTCCGTAAACAAATTATGCATCTTCCTTGAAAAATAGCCAAGTATAATTAATAATTATAAATTTTCAAAGCATATTAGAAAAAAAAATTGGAAAGATATTCTTAGTTAATTGTATTAAAAAATGGAGCCTACTCGTAGAAAGAAAACCAAACTCTTAATTTTTCCATTGAAATTGTTTCAATAATTAATAGTTCTTGTAAATTTAAAAAGCAAGATAGAAAAGAGTCATCGATGACTTCGAAAACAAATTCACTCGTAGAAAAAGACTAAGGTCTTAATTTTGAAATTGAAATTCTTTAAATAATTAATAGCTCTTGTAAATATGCAAAGCAACATAGAAAGCAGTCAACGGATAGACACTCTTTGTTGACTCCGCAAACACATTGACTCATTAAAAAAGCGCACTTTTAATATTCTAATTAAAGTGCTTTAAGTAATTACCAGTTCTTTTAAATTTGCAAAGCAATATAGAAAAGATTCATCGGAGAGATATTCTGAGTTGAATCCGCAAACAAACTGGATCTCAGAAAAAAGGTCACTTTTAGTTTTTTAATTAAAGTTTTTTAAATCATTAATAGTTCTTGTAAATTTGCAAAACAATATAGAAAAAAGTCATCGGATAGACATTCCTAGTTAATTCCTTAAACAAATTTACTTGTAGAAAAAGACAAACCTTTAATTTAGTAATCTAAATTGTTTGAATAATTAATAGTTCTTCAAAATTTGCAAAGCAAAATAGTAAAAGATGATTGAAAAGACATTCTTAGTTGACTCTATTAGAAAATTAACTCATAGAAAAACAGGTAACCTCTTCATTTCTAAATTAAAATTCTGTAAATAATTGACAGTCCTTGTAAATGTGCAAAGCAACATAGAAAAGTGTCATCGTATACACATTCCTAGTTGATTTCGAAAACCAATGGGCTCGTCGGATAAAGGCTAAACTTTAAATATTTCAATTAAAATTGTTTAAATAATTAATAGTTTTTATAGATTTAAAAATCAGTATAGAAAAGAGTCATCACATAGACATTCTTACTTGATTTGGTAAAAAAGTTAACTCCTAGAAAAAAGGTTAAACTCTTATTTTGAATCGAAATTCTTTGAATAAATAATAGTTCCTGTAAATTTACAAAACAATATAGAAAAGAGTCATCGTATAGACATTCTTAGTTAACTGCGTAAACGAATTAACTTGTAGATGACAGAGCAAACTCTTAATTGTTTAATTAAAATTGTTTCAATAATTATTATTTTTTGTAAATTTGCATTGCAACATAGAGAAGGGTCATCGCATAGACATTCTTAGTTAAATCCCTCAACAAATTGACTTGTAGAAAACCAGGCAAACTCTTACTTTTTTAATAAAAATCGTTTAAATAATCAATAGTTCTTGAATTTTTGCAAAGCAATATAGACAACATTCATCGGATAGATATTCTTAGTTCACTCTGCAAACAAAGTGCCTCTCAGAAGAAAGGTCACTTTTAGTTTTTTAATTCAAATTATTTAAATAATTAATAGTTCTTGTCAACATGCAAAGGAATATAGAAAAGAGTCATCGAATGGGCATTATTAGTTGACTTCGAAAACAAACTGATTCGTAGGATAAGGGCCAAACTTAAATTTTTTAAATTAAAATTGTTTAATTTATTAATAGATCTTGTAAATGTGCAACGCAATATAGAAAAGTGTAACCCTACAGACTTTTTCTGTCAAATCCGTAAACAAATTTATTTGTAAAGAAAAGGACAAGCTCTTTAATTTTCAATTAAATTGTTTGAATAATTATTAGTACTTGTAAATTGAAAAAGCAAGAGAGAAACGAGTCAGCGGATAGAGGTTTTTAGTTAACACCGGAAACAAATTGAATTGTAGAAGAAGGATAAGCTTCTATTTTAAAAATTAAAATTGCTTAAATAATTAATAGTTCTTGTAATTTTACAAAGCAACATAGAAAGGAGTCATCCGGTAGTTATTCTTACTTAAGTTCATAAACAAATTAACTCGTTTAAAAAGGTGAAACTCCTAATTTTGTAGTAAAATTGTTCAAATAATTAATACTTCTTGTAAATTTACAAAGCAGCATAGAAAGGAGTCATCGTATGGACATTCTTAGTTGAGTTCGAAAACAAATTGACTCGTAGGATAAGGGCCAATCTTTTAATTTTTTAATTAAAATTGTTCAACTAATTAATAGTTCTTGTACATTTTCAACGCAATATAGAAAAGAGTCATATCACAGACATTCTCTGTCAACTCCGAAAACAAATTTACTTGTAAAGAAAAGGAAAAACTCTTTATTTCTTAATTAAATTGTTTAAATAATTATTAGTTCTTGTAAATTTACAAAGCAACAGGGAAACGAGTCATCGGATAGACATTCTTAGTAAACTCCGTAAAAAATATACATGTAGAAAAAAAAGCAAACTCCTAATTTTTTAATTAAAATTTTATAAATAATTATTAGTTTTTGTATATTCATAAAGCAACATATGAAAGATTCATCGGATAGATATACTTAGTTAATTCCCTAAACAAATTTACTTGCAGAGAAAGTGTAAAAAACGGGGCTAACTTTTAATTTTGTAATTAAAATTGTTTAATTAATCAATAGCTCTTGTAAATTTGGAAAGTAATATAGAAAACATTTATCGAATAGACATCCTTAGTTCACTACTAAAAGAATTGCCTCTTACAAGGAAGGTCACTTTTAGGCAACTCTTAATTTTTTAATTAAAATTATTTAAATAATTATCATTTCTTGTAAATTTACAAAGCAACATATAAAAAAGTCACCGGATAGACATTCCTAGTAAACTTCGTAAACATATTTACTTGTAGAAAAAAGGGCAAACTCCTCATTTTTTAATTAAAATTGTATAAATAATTTTTAGTTTTTGTAAATTTACAAAGCAACATAGAAAAGAGTCATCGGATAGAAATTCTTAGTTAACTCCGTAAACAAATTTACTTGTAGACAAAAGGACAAATTCTTAATTTTCTAATTAAAATTGTTTAAATAATTGTTAGTTTTTGAAAATTTACAAAGCAACATATAAAAGAGTCATCGGATAGGCATACTTAGTTAACTCTCTGAACAAATTGACTTGTAGAAAAAAGGCAAACTCTTTATTTTTTTAATTAAAATTGTTTAAATAATTAATAGTTCTTGTTAATTTGCAAAGAAACAAGGAAAGAGTCATCGAATAGACATTCTTGGTTAGCTCCGTAAACAAATTTAATCGTAGAAAAAGGGGACAATCTTAATTTTTTAATTAAACTGTTTTAAATAATTAATAGTTCTTTTAAATTCGCAAAGCGATATAGAAAGGAGTCATCAGATAGACATTCTTAGTTTACTCCGTAAGCAAACTTACTTTAAAAAAAAACGGCAAACTCTTCATTTTTTAATTAAAGTTGTTTCAATAATTATTACTTCTTGTAAATTTACAAAGAAACATAGCGAAGAGTCATCAAATAGACATTCTTAGTTAACGCCCTTAAGAATCTTTTTTGTAGAAAACGGGGAAAACCACTAATTTGTTAATGAAAATTATTTAAATAATCAACAGTTCTTGTAAATTTGCAAAGCAATATAGAAAGCAGTGATCAGATAGACATTCTTATTTCACTCCGCACACAAACTGCCTCTTAGAAGGAAGGTCACTTTTAATTTTTTAATTAAAATTGTCTAAATAATCAATAGTTCTTGTAAATTTGGAAAGTAATATAGAAAACATTTATCGAATAGACATCCTTAGTTCACTACAAAAACAAACTGCCTCTTACAAGGAAGGTCACTTTTAGGCAAACTCTTAATTTCTTAATTAAAATTATTTAAATAATTATCATTTCTTGTAAATTTACAAAGCAATATATAAAGCAGTCACCGAATAGACATTCCTAGTTAACTCCGTAAACAAATTTACTTGTAGACAAAAGGACAAATTCTTAATTTTCTAATTAAAATTGTTTAAATAATTGTTAGTTTTTGAAAATTTACAAAGCAACATATAAAAGAATCATCGGATCGGCATACTTAGTTAACTCCCTAAACAAATTGACTTGTAGAAAAAAGGCAAACTCTTTATTTTTTAATTAAAATTGTTTAAATAATTATTATTTTTTGTAAATTTGCAATAAAACATAGAAAAGAGTCGTCGTATAGAAATTCTTAGTTAACTCCGTAAACAAATTTACTTGTAGAAAAAAGGACAAAATATTAGTTTTTTAATTAAAATTGTTTCAATAATTAATAGTTCTTTTAAATTTGCATAGCTACATAGAAAAGAGTCATCAAATAGACATTCTTACTTGAGTTCGTAAAAAATTGACTCGTGGGATAAGGGCCGAACTTTTAATTTTTTAATTAAAATTGTTTAAATAATTAACGGTCCGTGTACATTTTTAAAGCGACATAGAAAAAAGTCATCGGATAGGCATTTGTATTTAACACCGTAAACAGATTTATTTATCGGACAAAAGGCAAGCTCTTAGTTTTTTAATAAAATTTTTCAAGTAATTAATAGTTCTTTTAAATTTGCGAAGCAATATAGAAAAGAGTTATCGGGCAGATGTTCTTTGTTAACTCCGTAAGCAAATTTACTTTAAGGAAAAAGGGCAAACTCTTAAATTTTCATTAAATTGTTTACATAATAAATAGTTCTGTCAAATTTCAAAGCAACATAGAAAAGCGTCATCGGATAGACATTCTTAGTTAACACCGTAAACGAATTTACTTGTAAAAAAAAGGACAAACTCTTAATTTTTTAAAGAAAATGATTAAAATAATGAATAGTTTTTGTAAATTTGCAAAGCAACATAGAAAAGAGTCATCGGATAGACATTTTTTTGTTAACTCCGTAAACAAATTCACTTTTAGAAAAGAGGCAAACTCTTACATTTTAATTAAATTTTTTAAATAATAAATAGTCCTGTTAAATTTGTAAGGAAAGAAAGCAAAGAGTCATCGGATAGACATTCTTATTCAACTTCGCAAACAAACTGGCTCTTAGAAACAAGGTCACTTTTAGCTTTTTAATTCAAATTTTTTTAAACATTGAATAGTTTATGTAAATTTGCATAGCAAAATAGAAAAGAGTGATCGGATAGACAATCTTAGTTAACACCGCAAACAAAGTTACTTGTAAAAGAAAGGCAAACTCTCAATTTTTAAATTAAAATTGTTTCACTAATTATTAGTTCTTGTAAATTTACAAAGCAACTTGGAAATGAGACATCAGATAGGCATTCTTAGTTCACTTCGTATGCAAATTTACTTGTAGAAAACAGGCAAGCTATTAATTTTTAAGTAAAATTCTTTTAATAATTATTAATTATAGTAAATTTACAAAGCAACATAGAAAAGAGTCATTGGATAGACATTCTTAGTTAGCTCCGCAAACAAATTGACTAGTAGAAAACAGGGCAAACTCTTGATTTTTCAATTAAAATAGTTAAAATAATTAATATTTCTTGTAAATTTACAAAGAAACATACAACAGAGTCATCAAATAGACACTTTAAGTTGACTTTGTAAACAAATCGTCCAGGTATGGTCACATAGGAATAACCCCTAAGCGGACGCCTAACCTCCATGCCGAATTCAGAGTGGAACCTGGGCAGTTCAAAATCATCTGTCGCGGAGCCACCGACAATGGATCGAAAAACCGTGCGGATCAGTCTAGAGTTTGGGTTTTTGAAAATAATTTTTATTGAAAAAAGACGACGAACTGGCGAAACGCCCACATTGAGTGGAAGAATCAACTTAAGGTGGTACTAGAAGCACCCAGATCTTCAGTACGTTTCGCATCAATTATTGTGAAATGAACGTGTCTACTTTTTGAAAACTGATGACAAATGCGTATAGGACATATGCGCGAAGCGTTCCCCAATCGCTACTTGAACAAGCTACGCACGAAAATAAGGAGGCGATATTGAGAGAGAGCAACCGCGGAAAGTACGCACATTCTGAGAGGTTATTGCGATTTTAGGAAAAGGTGAAACATTAACATGTAGGTTCTTCCTAAACACCCCTTACCTTTTTAAAATCGAAGGCCAAAACCGAGGATGGATCAAAAGACCAAAAGATGCTAGCATGATCTGAACAAGAAGATTGGATGGGCAAGACAAAATGCGTTCCGTCTTCAGTGTGTAATTTACTACATAACATCTGGTAGACCGTTTACGGAAAAAGTTCGAAAGTTTTCCCAAGAACTAAGGATCATTAATTACACACTGAACAAGACAAAGCTGCGGATGATCAGCGGTCACCCTGTTTCTGTAAAAAATTCATCCAAGCCCGACGAGCTGGAAACATTTTTGAGAAAGTTATACAAAATCCCGAAAACACTGGAGTTGAAAGAAGAAACTGGTAATATTATCTGCACAAAGGAGTTTTGCGACAATCTCGAAACATCTTGGTAGGAGTGTCTATCAATCAATGCCGAAAAGGTGAAAAAATCATTAAGGGTACGAAGAACTTTTCCGTTGTAGGATCAGATGGTATCAAGAACTTCTGGCAGAAGAATTTTAATTCTACATACTAATATCGTACCCAGCTATTCACCTCACATTTAAAGTCAGAAACGCCAATTCTGCATTGTATGGTATTAGGACACACTACTCTCCCACTGTAACAGGCAACTTGTCCAACTCAGAGAATTACAGGCCAATAAATTGTTTGCAAACACTGTATGAGATCTTTACAGCTGTCCTAAACAACAGGTATTTCGGAATAATTGGGTCTGTGTGGACAGAGATTTACGAACAACGTGGCTCGAAATATGGTGTAGCAAGCTGCCTAAAACACGTGCTAATTAACAGGTGCGTGTGCAAAGACGCAGCAGCCCATCAACACTTCCTGTCAATGGACTGGATTGACTACCGTAAAGCTTTCGATTCAACCTGTCATAGACTTTTCAAGGGTCTGTTAAAAAGCGTGAAAATTCATCTACACGAAGTGAGATGCATATAGAGATTGATGCTCCTTTAGAAAACTAGATTTGCTGTCTCATCCGGAAGGTATAATAAACAACGTCACCTTTCAGAGGGGCATCTTTCTATCTGGAATTTTGCATCACACTTCTGAAATTTATCTCTCACACTAAGAAATTCTTCTGGGTACATCTGTGGCGACACTAATCATCGCGAGCATAAGATCACTCATTTATTTTATATGGATGACCTAAAGATCTATGTTTTTGATAAAATTAAACTTTAAACTGTTTAAAATATCGTGAAGAAGTACACAGGAGAGATTTATATGGACTTTGTATTTGACAAGTATGCCAACTTCAATCTGAAGAAAGGAAAGATTATTGCCGTTCCCCAGGACCCCGAGCTCGCTGATATAGGTTTTATTAGACATCCTGACACTGGAGAGATCAATAAGTACATTCGTGTGCCTCAAAGCTGCATTCAGGATGCAACATCAATGAAGGAGTCTCGCCGAAGCAGATACAAGAATCTTCTTTGAAATATTTAGTCTTCAAATCTGTCAACATTAAATAAGGTATCAGCAGCTAAAATGCTTTCCGTCCCGGTTTTAATCCACTCGTTTGTGGTAGTTCAATGGAAGAAGAACGAGCTTACGACCCTTCATTTCGCCACACGTAAGATCAATGGCATATACTTAGATAAGAGCTTGCATATCAATTCGTCTGATCCGCGATTGTACACATCACGCCATCAAGGCGGACGCGGACTTCTAAATCTCCAGTGTCTTAATAACCGAATTGGTCTAAGTACAGCTTGCATCGTTGCAAATGAAAGAGATCCTCTCCTAAAAATTGTCAGGAAACACGGGATGATTGGCAGAGGAGCATTATTTTACATAGCCGCAAAACAGGTGGCCGAGACACTTGACCCAAATGTTAACATAAGAAATGAGGAAAATGCATTAATCCATCTAGATGTTTCACTTCTAAAAGAGGAAGTAAAGAAGCCAGAGGTTATAAAATTCCGCCAAAAGCTATTAGAAAAGAAAATACAAGGAAAATGTCATAGAAATGTAGAATGACAGTCCTTTTCAAAGGAGCAAACATTTGGTAGAGTGCTTCTCCAAAAGTTTGATGATCATCTTATTCTCCTTGTTCGTGGTCACACGCGTCCGACCCCTGTCTGGTAAATCGTCAGAATTTCCTACCTCTTTGTACCGCTCTAACCGCTTCTTCACAAAGCCCTTCGTCTGCAAAATTTCGCGTGGACTACAATAATTGTAAAATACGTTTTTCTCTTGCCTGAAAACAAATTAAATTTGGAACAAAACTTACAGCGCATCTTAGACAAACATTTCCTGAGTCCCACTTCATAAATGATTCCTTAGTTTCCGACATTTTTGTGATGTGTTTGTGCTGTTCATGTTCGATTAGATTTGATTAGGTGTCGTTGTATTCCCTCATTACTGGACCTCATTACTTTTACAATTGCTGTTTTATCTGCATAAGAGAACATTGAAATGATTTTTATATATGCAGAAGGTGGTAAGAATATTGAGGATACTGTACCTGTAATGACCAATTCTTTTCAGACAGTGTACGCTTAAGCGCTTCTTTTTACCTTATTGTCAACAAATTCACCATTGACGGAAGTGTAAAAGCGAAAAAAGGAATCACCGAAAATCTATTACTGAAGTTAATAATAAAATATCGACATAAGCCGCAGCCACTTATGACCCCCATGTTAGTACTCGACAACTAAGCCGTGATTCCAGAATGTCTCTACCCAGTGGGCACCGGGAAGTCCTAAAGACGTGCTTAGAATGTACCTCTATGTCATATGATTTGACGTCTTTAAAACATCCTTTGGATCTTTAAGAGTTCCTCAGGACGTCCTTAAGACGTCCGCCGAAACATGTATATAGGACAAGTTTAGGACTTGTGTGTCAACTTTGTAAGTCGTGTTTGGAGGGTATTTAAACGTAAGAAATGTCATTTTTTTAAATATTTCACTGTATCACGAACTTCATGACAATTATTTTCCAAATCGAACGACATTTTGTCACTGAGAACCGTAAGTCGGGATCTCGTGACCTTTGGGTGGACGGAGCGACTGAATCACGACTTGCTAGGCTGCTACGATGCGAGTGTGGCCCGTGAACGGGGTTACATGGCACGGCTGCATGCTCTGTGGTGCGAGAAACACCCGGAGCTATCGCACTTTTCGCAGCAACGTCTGCGAAACCATGCTGAACTACTCCGTAAAAGGGGCTATGTAAGCGGAACGCCTACTCTACCACAGCTAGAACAAGCCGGCAACAAAGAAAGAGAGGCGACACTAAGACCAACCGTGGGCAGGCATCCAATAGATGAAGAGCGATGCTTTATGACCCGGAGAAACATCAACACTAAGGCTTCTTTCAAGCCTAAAGATCTGGCTAAAATGGATGACGAGCTTCGTGGAAATTTTTCCGGTGAATCTGACCTCTGGGCTATCAATTATTGTGTGTATAATGCAGCGAGAGCTTTGGCCGATGCGAACC
>NC_046659.1:9664901-9673320 GCF_010883055.1 Belonocnema kinseyi | reverse complement strand
TTACCACGATTTCGCTGGAAGCGGGTGCAATTTTTCAGATTAGCACCCGCTCCCGGCGAAATCCTGCGGTTGTCCTTATGACAAATTTTTAATTATATATAAGTATGCAACTAAGGTATTAATTTGCATCCTATCAAAGTCAATCCAGGTATTGGAATTGTCGGTCTAGTGGATGGTATTAAGAAGAAATATAGATAATAGGGGCTTACACATTTTTAGAACCGAGCAGGTAAAAGGGGGTTTGAAGGTAATTTTCGTAACTGATTATGAATACGGATTATGTTTTTTGCTATCAGGTCAGGTTTACGTGATAACTGATTTAGCTATTTTTAGCCATTATTAAACATAAATTGTAATTTTATTTGAATAAATACCAAGAATAAAAAATAAAGTGCAGAAAAAATTTAAAATTTGTATTAATGTATTGTAGAAAATTATTTCTTTTGTCTTACGGTCACGGCAAAAGAAAAACAAATTAGAGCTATCATTTCAACTCCATTTATTTTTGGAACAAAATTAAAACATTGATTAAGTTTCGGCACCACTGCTTGCCTTTTTCAGAGTATCTAAATAATAATTATAATAAGCTGATACATAATAAGAATAAATATAAATAGTTTTAAAAAGTTATTATTTATGAGTATAAAGTATTTTTGAAAAATACCTTAGTTTCAAACGATTTGTAAGCGAAACAACAATCATTCCAATTTTGGAGTCAATACGTGTCAATTTTTTGTGTGATTTAAAATAATTTATACGATATTATAAGTTTAAAAGAAGTAAGATTCCAAACAATTATTGAAGATGAGTAAAAGGAGAAAGCCTCATAAAAATGAAGAGGATTTTTTCAGCGTAATAACTACATTATTAACGATTTTGAAACCATTCTAAGTGTGTTGGGACAACGACGAACATATGACTAGGAGATAAATAAGGCTGTAAATCGTTTATGAAGATAAAGGCAGTATATAAAGTGAAATACAATGATTGGCCAAGTCACACACAATTTAAATTTTACATTTACATTATATTACAATTTACTATTCAAATTATAATTTAAATTCTAAGTTTCAAAAAACTAAATTTAACTTTCAAACAAAATGTCTACGATTAGAAATTGAAAAGTTAGTAACAAATATTCAAAAATTAAGTCATTATTCAAATGACTTAAAACATCGTTTACTGAGAGTTATATCTGATAGCTCTGTTAATAAGTTTTTTGACCTACAAGAGTTAAGCCTCCGAAATTTGAAATATATAAAACGTGAAGATTGTATTTAAAAGTTTGATTTACTGAAGAGTAGGTCTTTAATTTTCAATAGCGATATTGAAGATTTTAGATTAAATAAATGTTTAAAAAATCTATCAAATGTTGAATTTCCTTATGAGGTTGCCGAAATTTTAGCTTTGGATAAAAATTTCAATGTTCCAACATTAGAAAATAAATGTAATGACATAGTCATTAGATGGGAGAAAAAAAGATTGATTAATGATCAATGTCCATATCGGTTAAAAACTCACAATAGTGTTGTGGCAAAAGCTTATGTTCTTTCAAAGGTACATAAGCCTGAATTAAATTGGAAATTAATTGTTTCTACAGTTGGTTCTCCTACTTACAATTTATTCAAATACATTTCTAATATTTTCAAACGAGTTTCACAAAACACTAGTTCTTTTTTAAAAAATATTCGGGAACTTAAAGATATTCTAAAAAACATTATTGTACCTAAAGCTCACTCAATAGTTTCCTTAGATGTTGTGTCGATGTTTTATAGAATTCCGCTTGATCTTGCTTTAGTTTGTATCGAAGAAAAGCTTATCTTAAATCATAATTTAACAAAAATAACTAAGAATGAACTATTAATAGCCACTAGAACTGTTTTCAATGGCACTGTTTTCTCTTTCAATACCAAATTCTATAAACAGATATCAGGGTTGTCCCATGGGGTCGTCCTTATCTCCGGTAATTTCTGATTTAGTATTACAAGATGTTGAAAAAGGGCTCTCGATTTATTAGATTTCACACCCATTTTGTATAAAAGATATGTCGACGATATCATGGCAATTGTTCCTTCCGATTACATTGACTTTCTTGTAAACGTGTTTAACAGTATAGAGGAGAGCATTACATTCACTCATAGAATTGAAATAAACAATGTTATGAATTACCTTGATTTACAAATAATTAAAGCTTCAAATGGTTCTTTACTAACTAACTAGTACAAAAAACCGTCTTGATCTGGGAGATATCTCAATTACAATTCACATAATTTATTTCGTCATAAAATCGGTTTAATCAAAGGTTTAGTTGATAGATGTGTCAAATTGAGTGACGTCCAATATAGAAAAGAAAATTTAAATCAACTAAAAACAACATTAGTATCTATCAACTATCCTCTTCCTTTGATTAATGACATTATCGCTGAGCGTGTGCATGAAATTTATAACAGTACTAAAAATAAAAATAAATGAATTGATACTTACAATAAAAATTTGACTGAAAAGTTACGTTACCGTATAAACAAGGTCTCTTTGAACGCCTACGAAGTTCATTAAAAAAATTCAACATAAATGTTTATTTCAAAAGCACTAACAGTTTAGATAACTATTTATTAAAGAAAAAAATAGGGATAGCATTAAAAAAATTTCTGGTGTTATTTATATGATAAAATGCAAATGTTGTAATAAAGTTTATATAGGTGAAACTGGGAGGAGATTAAAAACTAGAATTGCCGAACATAAAAGAGACTGTACAATTGTGAATTTAAATACAGGTTTGTCACAACACTCTTGGAATTCCAACCACTATTTCGATTTTGAATTCAGCAATATTAAAATATTAGCTACTGAAAAAAATACTTATCAAAGACGTATTATTGAATCTATATTCATAAACAAATTTCGATATATTTCTGTTAAGTTACAAAATAAAATTTTAAATATTAATAAAATTTAACAAGCATAATTAATTAATATGATCTTAGTTTAGCTACAAAAAAATATTTCTTAAAATTTTTAAAAGTTTTAATTTAATTTAAGTTCGTGCTTACTCATCAGTTATTCTATGGAAACTTGGCCAATCATTGTATTTCACTTTTTATAGTGCCTTTAAATTCATCAACGATTTACCGCCTTATTTTTCTCCTAGTCATATGTTCGTCGTTGTCCCAGCACACTTAGAATGGTTTGAAAATCGTTAATAATGTAGTTCTTACGCTGGAAAAAAACTCTTCATTTTTATGAGGCTTTCTCCTTCTACACATCTTCAATAATTGTTTGGAGTCTTACTTTTTATAAACTTATTATAACGTATAAATTATTTCAAATATGACACAAAAAGTTGACACGTATTGACTCCAAAATTGAAATGATTATCGCTTCGCTTACAAATCATTTTAAACTAAGGTATTATTTAAAAATAATCTTTTTTACTCATAAATAATAACTTTTTAACTACTCATATTTATTTTTATTATGTATTAGCTTCTTATAGTTATTATTTAGATATTCTGAAAAAGGCACGCATTGATGCCGAAACGTCGTCGAAGTTTTAAATTTGTTCTAAAAATAAATGGAGTTGAAATGATAGCTCAAATTTGTTTTTATTTTGCCGTGACCGTAAGACACAAGAAATAATTTTCTACAATTCATTATTGCATTTTCGGTGGAAGATTGGTTTGATTTGGTGTTTCCAAATCTTTACATCAAATTTGTATTAATTTAGGTCCGTTCCATACATTAGAGATCGCAAATAATCGGTGAGCGTTCCTTCATCACAAAAACCTTTGTAGTTTTTCCAATTCTCTAAAATTCTTGGTGTAGTCGCTCTTCTTGCTCGTCGCGGCTCATTTCATAAATTACCATAAAATGGACATTCCAATGTAATTTAAAATCCTTTTTCTATATTCTCATCCAGAGTTTTTCCCTGACAGCTTGGGTGATACGAACGACGTTCCAATTTTTCTGCAGATGGCGGGAAACAGGGGGTGATTTGAATTCAGTGGATAAAAATACGTAAAAGAAATACTTTTTTGCTCTCGAATTAAAAAAGTGACTGATTTTAAATAGTGCGTTAAATTTTTCGCAGCATAAGATTTGTGTTTAAGAAACCGGTAAATGCAATGTGAATTTAAATAAGTGTAAGGTCAAAAATAGCGGTCTCACTGTCTGACTGACAGTCACACTGTTCTGAAGTAACGATACCTTGATAAAAATGTACGCAGCAGTAGGATAGTTAGCAATAAGACTCAGTCCGACCTGTTTGCCCCTTAAGCTCTCATTAAATAGTTTCTATTGTAGTACTTCGACAGATTAAATGTTCGGCAGGTGTATTCTTAACAATTTGTTCTCCTTACGGCAGACCATTTTTCCGTCGTAGATCCACCAGTATTTGCTTTTTTCTCTAAATATACCAAACGGAATGGCATAAATCTTCATGTTGAGTGGAGTTAATTTCTCACGAAAATAATTATAACGCTTTAAGTTGTAAGTCCATCCCAGGTACGAAAATAGAAGAGTATCTCTTAACCGGAAGAGATTTTAGATTCTAGAAGAAGACTTTAGATTCGAGATTCTAGCGTTCTTCTTGATCAGATCGATTTTCTTCTTTTGTACAATACGTGTACTACCGATACCCTAGAGATTATTAGTGCCAAAATGTGCACTTGAATTAGTATCAACTACCGCAGACGTGCCACTAGTGGGCAATGAGAAACATGCCTTGCAAACATAATCCATTTGGCCCTTTTGAAAATTTTGAAACATAATTTTTCGATTCCTAAATTAGCACAGACTAAATAAATTAGATTGCCAAACTTTGCATAAGCAAAAATTTCAGATCTCCCTCTGGTTATCAGTATATCACATTTTCAATACGAAGCCATAGTTATCTAGGAAAAACGACCGTTACCGTCATGTATCAACAAAAGTGCCTAAGCAAGCAGCAATAAAATGAGTTTAAACCAACTTGACAAAGCTCTATTAAACAAGCTACCGGCACTTTCGCGACATGAAAATTTTAATGTAATTAAAAATGTTTAAACTTATGTAAACGTAGGAAACTGAAGGGGAGAAAATTGACACGACCGTAGTATCAAATTTCCATGTCATGTATGAATTCTAGAAATTATCTTAATATTATACATTTTTGACGCTTGAAAAAATGTAACTGTCGTAAAGTCAACGCAGTGCTCATAATTAAACATAAATGAAATGATACTTTTTTCAGTTTTTCGTGGTCTTCTGGACTAAAAACTCAAAATTTAAGTTTGAAAAACTACTATTTTCATATGCTAATCGATCGGCAAACAATTTTTAAAAAAAATTAATCAGTCTTGAATCATACAATATATGGTAAAAGAGATGACCCTGGAGGACCGAATGAAAGGAAAGGATGCGCTACAGCATACCCTTTTAGTATCCACACAGTATCCACACAGTATCCCTTCTGTATCATGCAAAAAAAAACTCAAAGAATAGCAAGATGGGCATTTCACTGGTTGCAATTCGGATTCTTCGTTACATTTTCCAATATAATGTCAGTGAATAATTGCAATAGTTTTTTTTAGCATCGTCAAAAACGTTAAAAATGGCATAGCTCTCGCTGAATGCGACTTCAAGCGCATCCATAGTCGCTTAAGTAGTATACTGCTACTGAAAAAAGATGTGCTTGAAGTTGCCTTCAGCCTATGTTAATGACAGGTATTGTATTTCTTTAACGCTGCAGGAAACAACGATTGCAATTACTCCGTGAAATTTTAATGGAAAATTTAACGTAGAATCCGAATTGCAATAAGTTAAGTTCCCATCTTGCTGTTTTTTTTGCACGATTTTGTTGCCAAGGGAAGCTTAAGAGCACCAGTTCTTGCTAGTAATTATCCCACTTATTTCCGTGCGAAAAAAAGTGAATTTGTTTAATTTTTTATAAATATAAGATCGCACGGGATAACTAATATTGTAAAAATAATGGTAAAATTAAATGCACTGTGTTAAAAAAAAATGTATTCTACTTCTCAATAAGTACAGGGCGCCGTTTTCGATTAATATCGCGAAACTATATCGAAATTATTGTTATCAGAAATCTTGTGTTTATGATTCGATAAAGCAGTTGATTTCTTGTCGTTTCAAATGAAAAGTCTGAAAAAATCTAAGTCTTATGGAAAATATAATCAATGGTACAAAGATTTCCAGAACTTTCAGATAGAAAATGTTAATGTTAAAACAAGGAGTGATGTTTGAATCTGGGGATAGCTAATGTGATTTCACACTTAGGGATGATTTTTGGGACAAGGGAGAGCTGGAATTGAGGACCTGACGCTTGAAGGTGATTTTTTGGCTGAATAGAGAGCTGTACAAGAGGATTTTACACTTAGGGGTGATTTTTGGGACCGGGAAGAGTTAACGAGGGTGATTTTGGCACCTCGGGTGATATAGACAGGCTGATTTGAAACTAAGGGATGATTATTGGGGCTAGGGAGAGCTGGAAAAGGCGACTTATTTTAGTATGAAATAAGGCCGGCTACTACCTAAATCCAACTATGTATATCTAATTAAATAGTTTGATATTTCAAAATTCAATATGTTAGCTTGTTAGTGATAAGGTCTTCGAAATTGGTATACATTTTTAAAAAGTAGACATTTGCAGCTAAAAAACGTTTGATTATAATTGTCAAGAGTCAAAGAGATTTTTTTATTTAATATAAATATCTAAATGTTGTGTGAGTACGTCCTTAGCGCAATCTCAGTGAGGATCCCAGTCAGCACTTCGACAGTGCACCCTCCAAGTGAATTTGATTTTTAAAGACCGGAACTGTGGAAACAATTTTTAAAAAGGTTTGACCGATTCCTGTCGGTCGCGAATCTAACGGGAATGACAATGACAGAGACATGTGAATTTGGCACACTCAAAGAAGAGCTCATACGTGACCGTATTGTTATTGGGATTCGTGATAGTAGAACCTCGGACCGTTTACTATTGATACGTATCAGATTTAACAATCACCAAAGCCATAGAAATAGATCGCCAAGCAGAAGTACAGGCTCGTGCATGTAAGAACATTCAAGAAGTTCTGCCCGGACAGCAATTTGATGTAAACAGTGTCGCTGAAAATAGACGGAACAGGAATTCAAGTTCAAGGAAGGAAAAACAAGCGAGCGAGCCTTGTGGTAGACGTAGTCTATCGCGACACACGGATTAGCAGAAATGCCCAGCGAAGCACTCAAGGTGTCGAAGATGTAATGGCCGTGGGCGCTGGGAAAGGGTTTGCAGATCAAAGTACACATCCAAGAAACTCCACCGGGTTGAAGAAAGAGACGACAGCGACGGGGATGCTGAGTATACGGCATTTTTACCAGCTTTCAGCTAAGGTAATTCTGATGACGAGTTTATTTTTGCTGCCCGGATGCGTCAATTGACCATCGACCTTCGTTTTATAGTCGATTTGGGAGCTGATGTAACATGCATTCTTCAAAGCGTTGTTCCGGAATGTTTTCAAAACAATATATGTAAGAGTAGTTAAGTAATTCGAGGCCCGGATGGAAAAAATGGTCACTAGTAGGATATATTGATTTAAATTTAGACTGAAAAAACAGAAGCGCTAAAGCGCGTGTATATGTAATAAATAATTTCGAAAATTATTTATTAGGAGAGCCAGAGATAAGAAAGCTTGATCTAATAAAAATCATTCAAAATTTAAGTTTTAAAACAAATCACAGCGTAGGAAAAATTATTTAAAAATTTCCAAAAGTTTTTGATGGTATAGCTCAGTTTGAAAGATCTTTGAAAATTCAAATGAAAGAAAATTCAGTTCCGTTTCTCCAGTCAGTTCCTAGAACTATTGCTCTGCCACAACTTGATCAAGTGAAAAAAGAGCTTGACCATCTAAAAAATTTTTATATCATAGTTCCAGTAGATTTCCGACCGACAAGTGCAGCCCTATAATAGTTGTATCAAAAAAAGATTCGGAGGGCGTTTGAATATGCGGCGATTATACGAAATTAAACAATAGTGGGAAATGAACTTACGAGGGTAGTTCAATAAGTCCTTAGAATGAAGTATAAAAACAATTTTTTTGGGGTAAATTTTTTTTTATTTTTCAACATAATCTCCTTGGAGCTCTATACACTTGGTCAATCGCTTTTCAAGTTTTTTTAATCCTCCAGAAAAGTGCGTTTTCGGAAGTTCCTCAAAATAAGCACTTACAGAGGCAATGACGTCTTCGTTGTCTGGAAATCTCTGTCCACCGAACCATTTTTTCAAGTTTGGAAATAAGAAAAAGTCACTGGGGCTGAATCTGGTGAATACGGTGGGTGTTCGACAAATTCGAATTTTAGATCTTCAATTTTAGCCATTGAAACGAAGCATGTGTGAACTCGGGCGTTGTCGTGATGAAAGAGAATTTTTTTTCTCGCCAAATGTGGT
>NC_046659.1:9633011-9664801 GCF_010883055.1 Belonocnema kinseyi | reverse complement strand
CATATATCTAGTCGGGAGTGGTGCTGACTGAAAACAGATGATTTGGAGCGATTCGCGCGCCATATGTTGGTCATTCTAAGGACTTATTGAACTACCCTTGTACTTTTCTTTAACCAAGGTCGACCTAGCTCTGGTCAGTCTAAGGGGCAGTAAATATTTCTTGATGGTAGATGCAAAGGCGGGATTCTATCAAGTTAAACTTGACGCGGATAGTCAAAAATTGATTACATTTATCACACTTTTCGGTCATTTCATGTTAACTGCGATCCACCCGAATTCTATGGCAACTATGTTACTCATTAAATATTTAACTTTTTAATAAAAGGAAAAGATGTTGTGTGAGTGCCTCCTTTGCGTCATCTCAGTGAGCATCCCGGTCGGGGAGCGGCCAGCGTGGGCAGTCGCAGAACACCAACTGGCAGCTGAGCACGGTGTGCCCACTCCCATGTATTTAGAGGGGATACTTATAGATTGTGGCAAAATGTATGATCAGCGCCACCTAGGGGACGTATTAAGAACTATTATCTACAGAAACGACCCCCCCCCCCAACTTCTCACCCTAATTTGTACGTTATGTTGACTTCTCTTTCTGAAATAAATACATGAATAATAATAACCAATAAAACAAACCGAAAATTGAACAAACTAAAATCTATCATCGATCAAATGCAATCAAATGTTTCAGTCTGTTGCAATCGATCTATCACAGAACGATTTCAACAGACTTTAACATTAGATTCTTCTTTCTATCATAGAACGATTCCAACTTTAACATTTGATTTCATTTGATCGATTTGATTGGGTTCCATTTTTAGTTTGTGTTATCGGTAAAAATCCATTGTGAATCTAAGTTCATCACGCAAAAAAATATAATTCTTGCAGCTACAGTGAACTTGAGCAGACGTGAGCAGCCGATAGAACTTCTATCGTCTGCTCAAGTTCATTTCGAATTCTGAACTCAAACGAGCGCCATGTAGGTGACGTAGCAATTACTACAATGCTTCCACCACTTTTGCTATAGGAGTGAGTACACCGTGGAGCTGAGCACGCACACTCATGACTCCCCTATCAGGTTACTTTAGCTTATAGCTTTGCGTCTCATTCTAAACCCAATCATTCATAAAGCTTACATAACACTAACAAAAATATCTGCCACTAGTATTTAGAAAGTTATCTAATATACAGACGATAACAACAATGCCAATCATACAAACCCCGACGTAAAGACTTTTTTTCTAACTCAGGGGGCCTCAAAATGATGACATTTGATGAAATACGTGAAAGTCAGTTTTCACATTAAACGAATACCTTCTAATGGATGAAAATATAATCTTTCATTATTTTTGTTCTATGAAGATTTGAATTCTTTATTTTCTCAAACAAAATTTAAAAAGATGTTTGGACAATCTTGTAGGATCTTGAAAAATTAACGTTTTTCTTGTCTTGACTAATTCCCATTTCACGCTTTGTTTGGCTTCAATGTTCATTTTCGTTTTGGTTTTTGGATTTTGAAACTGCTATATCTTTAGTAATTTTTATATTACTCAAAACTGTATGTCAAAGCAAAACCCAATCGGATTAGTCCTTCGAAAATTATTCGGTATATAGGTGTAAACGTCAACGACGAACAAAGAGAACGGCAGACAGTCACCGACGTAAAAACTTTTTTTTCTGTCTCATTATGGATTAGCATGTAATGCTTTTTTGTTTACTCATTTAATTTAAAAATCCTAAAATCATAAGAAAATTTCCTTTAAATCTTTTAAAATAAAAATTTTATAACTTTTTTAATGTTTTGTAGCTTCTTGGTTATTCAAATTATTTTTATCATAATCTTAGTAATATTCCTAAGCGATTTATAGTTATAAAATTTCATGACTTTTTATTTCTTATCCGTGAGAAAAAAATATTTTATAAATCAATTTCAGAAGCTCTGCATATTATCTTAAAAATTGTTGGTCTTTGGAAATATTTTTATGTTGAAAATGTAAAGTGTTTATTATGGTGATTTTTTTTTAAGGTTTTGTATTCTTTTTTGGCTTACCCAATTGTTTTGTTTAAATGATCAAAAAAATAATCTTCACTAAATTTGAGCAGGATAATTAAATATTAACATTTGTTCCAAAGTACTGGAAATTTTTCATGGAATTAACATGGGAAGAAGTATCGCAAAATTTTAAATACAGTTATTTTTTTATATTTCATAGGAATCGTTTGTCTCTGTACAATCATTATTAAAAAAAATTAAATTAAAATTGTACGAAGTGGCGGATTCCTAAATTTAGACCAAAATGAAACAATTAAAATTCAATATTTTGAAAAAATTAAAGATGGCCGCAAAATTTTGGTTTTTCAAACTCATTATTTCTTTGTTTCTCGGTGCCAACTTTTCAAGTGTCAATTAAGAGGCTACATTATTGTAAAGAATTATACTTCGTGGTGCATGAAATTCAAAATTTGTAAAAATTCAAAATTGCGTATTATGAAATACTCAAAAACTCGTATTTTCTATTCTTTTCGTTCAATGATCTTCAACTTCTAAAAAAATCAATTTTATTGTTACAAAATGTACGGTTGGAATTAGATGTCGGAATTTTCTCTAAACTAAAAATGGCTTATTATTACTATTTTTAAAAGTTACATAATTTTTACAAATTTAAACAAAATATGAAATACATTTTTCGAAAAGATTTAGTGCTTCTCAAAATTTCATTGTTATTGGTTTTCCGCAATTTGAATTGGGCAAAAAGTATTGCGCTGAATTTAAATAATAGGAAATATTATGTGCTTTTCTGTATTTACATGGTTACAATTCCAAGTTGTACAATTTGAGATTTCATGTACTTCTCAGTGGGCTCAAAATTTGGCGGCGTCCTAACGATATCGTTACGACATCTTTAGAACATCTTTACGAACACTTTACAATATCCTATAGCCATGTTGTCACGGTGCCTTTACAATATCGTGAAGACATCGTTAGATCATATGACGTCTTTACATGCTTACGACAACTTTACAACATCCTATGTCCATGTCGTTACGGTGTCTTTACGATATCAAAAAGAAATTTTTAGATCATACGACGTCTACACGATATCGTAAAGACACCTTAAAGACATGGGCATTAGATTTCGTAAAGTTGTCCTAAAGATGATGTAACGATGTCGTAAACTGGTTTCATTGAACATATAACAAAAATTAATACAGTTAGTACACAAGTTCAAAAAGTGATTACTATCTTTTATCCGCAAGAAGATATCAGTTCATTGATATTTTCAACTAAAGATTACGACAAATGATTTACAAGTGACCAGAAATTCATTCGATTATTTAATTAAATGAGACCCTAATTTGATATTTAATGAATTTAATGAAATATAAACATTTCTGACTCTTTTCCTGTTATTCCAAAAAATTTTAATTGTCTTCTCTTATAAAATGATAAAGAGGAAACAGTGATAGACGACATTTCGTTAGAAGAAAGAATAATGACGTTGATGGTTGGAGTAAAATGGAATCGATAATAGCGAGTTCCTAAGGGTTCTAAAGAGAAGAAGAAAGAAGAAAAATTAGCTAAACATTTGCGGAGCCAGAGAAGAAATTTTGTACAGCTAAAAATTAAAAAATATTCTAGTTTATACTATGTAGATCAAAAAACGTAGTTCTACCGACAAAAAATACTTAGAGTGATTTTATTCATAAGTATAAGAAATTCATTTCGTAAAATCTAAGAAAACGCACGTTTAGTTGGTAACTTTTGGTACCTAAATAAGCTGTGCAATAGCAAGAGCCGATCGAATAATATTGAGAATCACCCTATTACCCATGAAAAAATTTCCCCAGTTGGCCCTATTACAAAAATGTTTCTGATCAGATCTCGATTGGGCTACCCCTGGATGGGTGTAATGGACAGCAACCTGTCAAGAGCCGCCCAGGCTACATTTTTCTTGAATCACCTAGTTTCAAAGAAACAATAATTTTTTTCGAATGTTTTAACTTATTAAATAGAACTGTTGTCAATTTTGCTATATTTAAAAGCACAAATTTTACCATTTTTATGATTTTCTCTATTTTCAAAAAATGTTCAGTCTGCACGCTTTCAATCTTACCGCCATGTATGGCGCCTTCTGTGTCTGGCCTCTGTGTAGACATTCAGTAATTTTCAGTTTCGCAGATCGAATGATGATGCACGTTTAAATTTAACTATAGTATTGTGTATATATTTTTCCCTTTCTTCCTTGCTAACCTAATATCAACACGTGGTTTCCAAAATAAAACAATTGCTAGGAGATTTAATCATCAGTGACTGAAAGTCTACTCCAAATTCCTAGTCAGAATTGTTGAACTTAATTTGACTTTCAATGTTTACCGTGTTCTTTACGAAGAGCTTTAAAAGACAAAACGATTCACCAATTTCTGGTATGAAGCATCGTTTTTTAACCGCTTTGTGGCTAGATTACCCGACCGAATCCCGGTCGGTATTCAAGCTGGGATCCAACTAGTTTACCGTGACGTTTTGTGCCGGATCTCGGCCAGTTTCCCTGACCAGCGAACGGTGTAAACCGTGGCTATCCGGCCAGGACCTGATCGGATCCCTGATGAGATTTATCGCGGGCAGTATTCAAGAATAATATAAGCAAAAAACAAGGTTTAAACATCTTAATCAGTAGATTTATTAAAAATTATCTAATCCTCTTTGTTTATTAGGTATTTTTTATTTAAATTATTATAATTAAAAATTATTTCACCTGTTTAAAATTATTATTCTTAGTCCGGGAGCTGGGTATGTTCCCGTATGCATTCAAGAGGCAAAAGGTAAAAACTAGTTAATCTTATGTATTTTGACCCGCTGAATCCAATGGTACCGGTTAATTTTACGAGAAGTGGATAGGTTTTGTTTAAAACGCAATTGTTTAAACAAATAGGAAAAAATGGTTTTTCTTTATGGGACAAATTTTTTTTAGGAAATATGGACAATTCTAAGCATAAAAGTTCTTGTCCCGACTCTTTGCAGTCAATCAATCAGTTCTCACCAAATGATTATTTAAACTATCGATTATAATGTTATGTATTCACACATTTTTACGTTTTTTTTTATAATAATCATATATTGATTTTGATAAACATCTCAATATTTTAAAAATATTAATGTATTTACTGGATAATTTTATAGGATCTACTGTTTTGGAATTTTTCATTATGCAATAGTTTACAGTATTCCGTAAGTTTAAATTTAAATATTCAAATATTTTCGCGGGAATCTTTACTTTTCCGAATTTGACAAGTCGGTGCTTGTTTACTTTTTTTTCGAGTGCGCATGGTTGTTGCAAGTCTGAGCACGCTGTCTGTGCCACTGTGAACATCGATCTTGCACGTTTACCATGTCGTTATGGAATTCTGTATAGTTTTGGCAGTATTATGGCAGCAGTATTGCTGCCAAAGAAAATTTACACATTATTACCGCCTTCGAACGAATTTGTGCCAAATTGTCGGTGTAAAGCCTGTACTCGAACTACTTCGTGTTGCTGTTTAGAAGCCAAAATAAAATGTTGCTCATTTTGTTTGTGTCAAAAAAACAATACATGCAAAAATAAATTTAATAAGACTGATGAACAAATATGAGCGGAAAAATATCCATATTTTGTGTATTTTGATACGTACAAACAGTGTATGATATTTAGTCGATAATAAAACAATATTTATTTATAATAAAATAATCATTTGGCGAGAACTGATTGATTGACTGCAAAGAGTCGGGACAAGCTTCATACTTTTTTCAGTAAGGCCGCGAGTACCTCGCCGCACGCCGGCCATAAGCGCCAAACGCACTGTCGCGCGCACAAAAGGCGCTACTTGTAAATTGCGATAACTAGGCTTCCGACTGGTTAATCCAATGTCGCGTACAATGAATAGGTAGAGGAGCTTTCAAAGAACAAGTTGCTTCTTCAATTTTCGAAAAATATTCAATAGGTCAAGAATAATGGATACTCAAAGTTTGCAAAAAACGTCAAATTTTGAACTTTGAAAATTTATAACTTTGTAAATATGCATTTAACAAAAAAGTTGTAAGAGAACTTTTATGCTTAGAATTGTCCATATTTACTAAAAAAAATTTGTCCCATAAAGAAAAACCATTTTTTCCTATTTGTTTAAACAATTGCGTTTTAAACAAAACCTATCCACTTCTCGTAAAATTAACCGGTACCATTGGATTCAGCGGGTCAAAATACATAAGATTAACTAGTTTTTACCATTTTCCTCTTGAATGCATACGGGAACATACCCAGCTCCCGGACTATCTGTTGTTTTTTAAATAATTGCCTTTTTGAATAAAAATGGTGTAGAAGTGTCTTATGCAATAACTTTCTTTTGTTTAAAATAAAGAAATAAGTGTTATTTGTTCATAAGAATATATATTTATCGATAGTAATGTCAAAACTAATGAAAAGAATAAGTCTAAATTTGAAATATTTTACATTAAAATTAGTGAATCTTTTTTTTTTAATTTATATGTAGTCTTGGTAATACCATGGGACCATTCTACGTGTTTAAACATTTATTGCACACACTCATAAGATATTTGATAAGTCTCATTTGAAATTCGATTAAGATTTATTTGCTATTTGTTCGTAACTAAAAATACAAAGCAAAGTGTTTAATTATCAAAATAATAGCTGAGTAAGCGTGAATTCAGGGCAAAGAGAAAAATAAGTTTTTCAACAAACAGAAGAAATAAGAGTTAGTAAAACTGATTTATTAAATCAAATAAAAAGAGTTTACACTGATTAAAAAGCCAAATTTTTATAAAGTCAGCACAGCCTGAATATTCATTATTAATCAGCATAAAGCTGGCATTCGTTCGGCAAGATAATATAAAACTTCCCGCAAAATCGACACGAGACGCCGAAAAGAGACATGTTTGTCAGCGAGTTTCAAACAGGGATTGACATCAAGGTGCCGTACCAGCGATATTTACATTAAAATTTTTTTTTGTATTTTCTTCAAACCTCTTCTTTTGTCTACTAACAGTTTGATATTAATAAATTAATTTTCCTATGAGAAAAAATTTTTGTTTAAAAGTTATTAAAGATGGTAGAATGTTTACTTAAACAAAGAGAATATTATGAACAATAATAATCAATTGTATAGACAATTATTTTTGTTAACACGAATTAATTTCTACTTCACTGTAATTGAAAAATGGACAAACAGTAAAAAATTTCAGGAAAGGAACAACAACTATCTAGTATTAGTATAGAAGAAGATAGGTATAAACAATAATAGTTTGTTTAATACAATTATTTCCCTTTTTTGTTTATATTCTCTTCCCTTTACGGTTTTGAGAGTCTTAGTATCAGCATTACATGTATTATTCCAACAAAACCTTATAATCTGTTACTATTTGTTTGATATCGTCATAAATTATTATTATTATTTGTAAACACTTGAGACTTTGCCCTAGGTACCCATTTCCCCTTACATCTCTCTACTGCATAATTGGATTCAAGTCCGCAACATTACTTCGTAATGCTATACCAGTTGCTGGTATAGCATTCTATACCAGTTGCTGTATCTTAAATCTGCGATTTTTCCCTATATATCCTCCCCTTGCCTTACCTTTATTTTTTCCTCTATTTCCTTTAACTGTCTACCCCTCACTTACATACCACATTAATTCCTCATTGCACATCTCTTATCCTCCCATTTTGAACGCCCCACGTTACTCCTACTCTCTTTTTCCAAGGTATCCCAGGCTCACACTTGTGCAATTTTGCTTAACTCTCCACTTCTTAGTTTCTCTTCTGAGTTTCAGGCTCTTTTCACTTGCCTGACTACCATTTTTTTCGTCCTTTCTCTTCAATCAGAATACAATCTGGGCAGCGCCAACTCACTCTCATAACTTGTATCAAAAATCTCGCATGCAAACTTTCAACACCCTTATGTTATTTTGCGTCTACAAATTTTCATTCCACAGCTTAACACTGACTATACTATTACATCAAACATCAACACTCTCATCTTCTAGTCGTTCTTGAACCTTCTTTTTTATATACTCCACCACCTCGATATGTATCTTCCATTTGCACTCTAATCTACCCCTTTCATTTCTGAAACATATCATCTTGGTTTTGCTCGCATTCACTGTTAAACCCCTTTCTCTCACATTGTCTTCGAACACTTCGAAGTTGGCTCCTATTTTTGATCCCCTATTTTCACCCTTACCCTAGTATCCAGAAATTATTCTTACACCCTCTCTATTAGACCTTCGTCTACTTCACTTTCTTTCATTGCTGCGCATAAAACCCTCCTGGGAACTGAGTCAATAGCTGCCTAAAAATCTACAAAAAGTGCGACTAGCTTACCTTTGTTCCGCCCAAAGTATCAATCGACTGGATCGTTCAAAATGTAGACGTTATCTGTGGTTCCCATCACTTTTCTAAAACCTGTTTGGTTATGAGGTATACTTCCTTTTTCTTCCACCTATCTTTTTAAACTCCTTCTAAGCAGTTCTGCATATATTTTATATCCTACCAACATTAGTGTGATACATCTACATTTCGTCATCCTGTTTCCCTCATCTTTCTTAATCAACGGCAATACCAGCCCTATCTTTCATTACTCCAGCCTCCCTTCTCCTTTCCATACCTCGTTGCAAATCCTCTACATCGCTTGTCATCCTCACCCTTTATCCTCCATAGTTCAGTATTTTATGTTGAAAGCCATCTTCCCCTGTTGCTTTGTCTCTTTTCAACCTTGCAAATGCCTTATTTACATCATCCCTACTAATTCTCTTTCGCTGTCCTCTTCCCCCTCCACCATATTTCTTTCTTTTCCATTTACTCTATATACCACACCTCCTAACAGCCCTTTGAAATGCTTCGTCCACACTCTCTTTGCTATTTCTTTATGTATACCCTTCCTTTCTGCTCTTTCCCTATTTATCACTTCCCATTCCTTGCCTTCTATTAGCGCTTTATCTACCTCTTCTATGTACCTTTCTTTCCTTATCTGTGTTTTTTCTTTATTATACTCTCCTTCATTCTACCTTTATTTTCCCTGTATTCATCATCCCACCAACCTCGCTTAAATCCCTTTTCTTTCCCTTTCGGTCTTATCTCTTCTCTGACCTGCTCAGTTAGTCCTTTTAGTGTTTGCAGCAGTGTGTCTACTCCTTCCTCTTCCAAATCCCGCCTCTTCTCACTTCCTATATTTTCTCTAAAATATCTTAACTTTTCCTCTCCACAACTGCCCATTTTCAATGTCTTTTGCTTCTTTTCTTCCTTCTTCCCCCTACCGTACTTTAAGCCACCACATCTCATTGTCGCGGTCACCGGAAGGTTTTCTGAGCCTATCACGTTGTTCACTTATACTCTAATCATCAGCTTCTTTATTCTGTCTTCTGCCAGAATTCAATCTATTACGGTGTCCCCTATACCCTCTTACTAACATTCCCCTTCTACATCCCCCCTTGTATTTCTGTTACGAATAAATTTTCTCGCCTCTTCCGACAAGTCCAATAGGCTTTACCCTTCGGATACGTCTACATTTGCATCAAGTTTCTTCTAAATACCTGCTTTTCTCTATTCCACACTTCCTTCTCGAGTTCCTTGGTCTATGCATTCAAATCTCCTCCTATTGGGACCAGTCTGTCCTCTTTTCGTCTGTCCGTTTCCTTATTGTTCTCCATCCTTCCTCTTCTCCTCTTCATCTGTACACGTATACTACATCTACAATAACTTTTCCTAATTTTATTCTTCTAACCAATGTTCCGCCCTTTCCTTCCACATATTCTCCTTTTTCTAATCTTATCACTACTTCCTTTCTTATATCAGACACCATGCTACCCTTTCCTCTTTCTTTTAAGTACTTCTTTCTTGCTGCCTGCATCTTCCATTCATATTATTTCGGTAATATTGTTCCCATGCCTTTCCACTTCTTCTCATCCAACCACGTCTTACTTATCATTATTCCATCACAATTCTGCAATTCTCCCTTGAATGCTTTTTCCTTCTCTTTTAATTTTGACACGTTCCAGGACGATAGTTTCACGTCGTTTTTTTGCTTTCTTTCCTTTCTCCCTGCATTTAAATTCCTCTTGCCGTTTTAACGCCACCGCGACACTTGAATTTCTCTTTTCATACCCTTTGTCTTCTTCATTTATAATCTGCCACTATCTTCTTTCTTTTCTTTCTTTCAACAATTTCTTCTTCTCCATAACTTCATACTTATCCTACATACTCCCTAACTTTACTTAAAACATACTTTCTTCATCATCTTTCTTTCCTCCTAGTATTGTTATTTCGTCCGTTCCGACTTCTACGCTAATGTTCCTCATCAGCTTCCCAATCTCTTTTATCCCTTTTCATTGTCCACTTTCAAGCCCTCTACTATTATAATTTTCTTCCTTGTCATTCTCTCTTTCCGTTCCATTCTTCTTTCAACCCTAATTAGTCTCAAGCGCTACCTTTCATTCTGCCCATGTTTAACCACCTGACACTCTCTCACTTATTCCATAATTCCTTTCTCATTTACCTTGGGCTCATTCTTAGACCTAGTTTGTTCACTCTCTCTTTTAGCATTTTCATGTCACTTTTCTTACTTCGTCGTTCACCTCTTCCCCTTGTAATTTCATATCGTTCAGACTTCCGCAAGCAAAACTGTTGCCACCTGTGTAAAAGATCCCGAATTTCTTGATTCAGAAATAAGTTTTTCTAAATTAGTTGGTCTCCTGCGCATATGTCCCATTCTTCGTCTCGACTCTGTCGTTGATACGGGATTCACAGGCTCGGCGAACGTCTCATCTGCACTTCGCTCACTTCTTGCCTCATCTGCAACGCTATCTTCTCTTTTTTCATTTTCGCCATCCCTATTTGCTTTAATCTTCTCACTGAAATCGCTTTGCCTCCTTCTGGAATCACACTGTGGAGTCCACATAACCGACTTGCAGTTATACCCTTTTAACTGACCGTTAGCCTCCCCGTCTCATCACTTTATATCCAACCCAAAACCTTGAAAACTTTACCCAAAGTGCACCCTTTTATACGTATTTCGTTTAGAAATCTATGTCTAGCTTTACTCCATCTCCATTCACTCCCTTGGAACTTTTACTTACTGACAAAAACCCAGTGTCCTACCAAAGCAAACTTAGCCTCAAAATCAACTCTTGTCAGTTTCTATATTTTTGTTTCGTTTAAATTCGAACTTTCTAACTCTCCTTTCATTCACACATTCACTTCCATTCCAGTAGCTGGTACTTGAAACAGAAGGCTTGTGTAAACAATTATTTTTTTGTGATTAAATCAACTATTAGCTCACTTTAAGTTAAAAGCCGACAAAAATTTAAACATTTCAGATAAAATACGAAATTTCTAGCATTATTCAAAGAGCATATTCTAGAATATAAATTGATTGTTTAAACAATTATGTTTTTCTAACACCCACCTGAAAAGTGAGAGCGTACATGCCTCCAAATGATATGCAAAGTACTTTAATCCAACAGAATGTGCGGCAATAATATGGCTCATTCGCATTACGAAACATTTCTACTTTGAAAATCGACGCAATGGACGCGCATGTGCACTTCAGAGATACGTAACTTTGCACACTATCCCAGGTGCTAGGGAGCTAAGAAGTGGTCTACCTTGCATTAAATCCGGAAAACTTAGTAAAAGTCAATTTGCGTAATTTTGGTGTTCTAAACAACATACTAAATTTGCATAAAAATAAAATGGCGGCTCACTCCGCCATCTTGAAAAAAGGGGCAAGAAATCAGTTTTTAGCCAATAATTTTTTGTTTCGTGCATCAGAAACCAAAAATTGTCACTGTCAAAATCGTAGAGAGCTAAATTCTTTACAAATTCCACGTAAAACATTTTCCCATAAAGTGAATAGTTGCGAAATTATAACCGGCTGAAGTGAGGTGTATTTCCTAGAATCACGTAAACACTGCCCTTATGACCCTATATCATACTAGTTATGATCAGTTCCTAATGTAAACATATAAAATTCACTTTTTATACGAATCTTTATATATATATATATATACATAATTAAAAGTTTGTCATAAGAACAACCGCAGGATTTCGCTTGGAGCGGGTGCTAATCTGAAAGCACCACGTCTCACGACCAATTGACTCTTTTTTCCTATGAGCATTTAGAGGAGCGGTATTATGGTTAATGCCTTAAGAGTGACAGAGATAGTGATAAAGCACTCTTAGTGCCGCAATGTGCCTTTGGATGTAGGTAATTCCCGCATGAGTTGGAAAACTAGATAGTATAGGTGCTAGATGCTCGGGGTGTGCATGCCACGCCCTGCAGCTATCATCGGGTATATCTTGGCTCAAAATGTGGCGACGGTATGTTAAGGTAGAAATGACACTATCTTAATATGTCAAAATGAAACCCTCCGTGCTAGACTTCGATCCGGGTGATTTAAGGAAAGCACAAGTTAGCTCACACGACATTGACTGATACTCCACGTTTCTGTTGAAGATGCGGTGCATCCTCTTATTGAGGAGTTGTTCACGGAAGATTTTCTTATGTGCTTTTTTAATCCGGACTTTCAGGAGTGAATACTCGAGATAGATAAGATTTAATGCATTTTTCTCGCCCCTAATAATGAAGTTGAGCCCGACTGTTTCAAGAACCTCCTCCGCTGCTTAGTGCAGAAACGCTCCTATGCCCACTGCTTCGTGCTTGCTGACCATTTTAAAAAGAGGGTCTCTCTATTTGCGTCTCTATGTGCTGTACCCAGAATAATCCTGTTGTGAAGAAATTTAATATTAATATTCCGCGACCACCTTGACGGCGGAAGATTTGGTGTCGCGAAATAGAAGACTAAAGATGCATGCTTTTGTTCATGTGCATAACCTTTCGTGTCCCGATATCAACGGAACTAAGCTCTTTCTTCGTCCATGGAACCACTCCAAATGAATAGAGTACTACCGAGACGGCAAGCATGTTCGTTAAGATACTTTGTTTCTCGCCAACAGTTCGGAAGATCAAATCTGCCCTATAAGACGTTTGTATCTGCTTCAGAGCGTATTCTTTATACATGTCACATCCTGAATGCGGCACTGTGGCACGCCCAGGTATGTATAAGGCTCTTCAGCGCAAAGGTGTCGTATAACGCTTCTATCGGCGAGTTCTGGGTCCTCAGGGATACCATTCAGTTCTCCTCGCTTCAAATAAACCTTGGCGCATTTGTCTGGCCCAAATTCCATTCCTCTTTCCTTAGTGTATCTTTCGGCAATCCCTAAAGATATATGTAGTTGCTCATATATTTTAGCGTAGATCTTAAGATTATCCATGTAAAATATATGCGTGACCTTGTATTTTCGATTTGCAGGATTGCCGCAAAAGTACCCGTGGGAATGACGAAGTGCTAGAGATAGTAGCAATAATCTAAAGCAAAAGAGGAGCAGACTCGTGGTGTCGCCCTGAAAGACACCTCTCTGAAAGATGACCTTTAATATTCCCAAAAGATAGATGATAAGTTTATGGGAGGTCGAATCGAAAGCTTTTCGGCAAACAATCCAGGCGGGTGGTCGATAGTAACTGGAGGGTCTTGGAAGAGTCGAGATCGGTCAGAGGCAAACTGTTGCTTTTCTCTGACCTACCTCTCTCTCCGCTCTAGACTTTTCTTAGCGTCAAAGAGTATCAGCCAGATTGTATGTAGTTAATAACACACTAAAAGCGAGATGCGTACCGTCTTGCCCAGCATATCTTTGTCGCGAGTTGATACATTTGTCTTTTGGTCTTATAATCAACCGTTGGTTTTCTTTTACGGTTCGCATCGGCCAAAGCTCTAAGTGCATTATACACACAACAATTGATAATCCAGCGGTCTGATTCTCTGAAAAAACCTTTGTCAAGCTCGTCATCCATTTCAGTCAGATCTTTAGTCTTGAAAGAAACCTGGATGTTGATGTTTCTCCGTGTTATAAAGCATCAATTTTCCTTAATCGCATGCTCGCCCGCGGTTGATCTTAGTGTCGCCTCTCTTTCTCTGTTGCTAACTTGTTCTGACTGTGGTAGAGTTGGTGGTGTGCTTACGTAGCCCCTTTTTTGGAGTAGTTTGGTATGGTTTGGCAGACGTTGATGCAAAAAGTGCGGTAGCTCTAGGTGTTTCTCGCACCACAGAGCATGCATTCGTACCATGTAATCCTCTCGTTCAAGGGCCACACTCGCATCGCAGTACTCCAATCTTCATTGGCACCTATAACATCAAGAAAAACAAGGAGGAAGACCAGAATGAATAAAAATCTAGAAATGAAACGCACTGTTCACTCTACCTCAGAGGTGGCGTGGAAATGAGTATAAACGATTATTTTCTGCACATGGCACCTTCCACATCAAAAGGAATGAATCAAATAGAATGAATTGTGGTTTTTGAGAAAACTCAATATGCTTTATGTTTTCAGTTATTTAAATTTCACTGAACATCTTGAAAATAATTACTTGTGTGTTTTTCGTTTCGCTCATTACGAATCTGGAGTCGGTATATGAGAATTTAAAATGGCGGACCTAATATGGCGGATGTAAGCCAACCATCAAGTTTCGAGTAACTCAAATCAACCTGATCTACTTGGAAATTATTACTTGGATGTTTTTGGGGTTGATGACTATGAATCTGGAGTATGAATATGAGATTTCAAAATGGCGGATCCAATATGGCGAAAGTTATTGAACCTGCAAGTTTTTATTACTTCGAATTACCCTGATTGACTTAAAAATAATGAATTGGGTGTTTTTGGTGTCGCTAAATACGAAGTTAGAGTGAAAATATAAGAATTCAAAATGACAGATACAATATGGCTCATATTCCATGGACGCTAATCATGAATTTACAATAAAAATATCGGTATTCGATATTGTGGACACAATATGGTAGCGTGATTAATAGTGGAGATTTTCATGAATTATGTCCATAGAGTTAGAAAACGTTATGAGCCTAGTACTAAGCAATCGAAAGAAAATCATCGACGCTAGAGTATAGCCTCACGTCCAATTGTTTATATTTCATAGGAATAAATGAATGTCCGCTCTGTATTTTCGCCACATTCGAAGTAAGTCAAAATCGATTGTTGGACTTTCTTTGAGTTCTGCTATGCGTTTATTTGGTGAAATGGAAGATTGGCATATGTTCGAATTTATTCCTTATCCATTTGTGGAGATCTTGTGATGTCAAGATATCTCCATCCGCTGATTTAGCTGAAAGACTACCACGTATGGCTTCTATTTTGAAGGTGCCACCAACATCATTGCATGCACCTTAGCCATGGGCAGTATTTTGAAAGTGCTATTCACACAGTAAAAATAAAGTGTTAATGAAGCACCAATATCAGGGTACCATATACCTGCAACATAAATTACCCCTGCGGTGTGAATGCTGCACCGTAATGTAGGGAACAGATTTCCAATATCTTGAACTACGAAGTACCTACTACTTAGGGTACGACGTGTCCGCTTCTTGGGGTACGAAATAAAAAACGTCATTATCGACGCATAATCTACGCGTTCGTAACTTCTTAAATACTTTTCAAGATTTGAAATAGCCATGCTTAAATGCATTGTTTATTATTTTGACAGCTTTGCTAATTTTATGTCATGGTCATTGAAGTTTAGAAGGTGAGTTGTTCGCACTTTGTAAAATTGAGCCAATAGGTATTTCAGATTAGGTGGGGATATCCAAGATGTCTGGACGCTGAGGGGCAAACAATAATACCAAATACATGGGACTAAACTTTATTTTTATAATAACTTGGAAAATAATTATTTTTCACGATAAGTGTATTCAGACTATTTAACTATTTAATAACTATTTAATTGAATAATAAAATTGATATTTTTTTGCAAATTTGAAAAATATTTGTTTTCAAGTTATAAACTAAATAAAGTTTTATCCTCTGCGATTTGTATTATTGCTTGGCCCTCATTGTATACACATCTTGCCAGCTGACGCCACAACTTGAAATACTTAATATTAGAAATCTTAGCGCATATATAACTGGAGGGAACCGGGCATCGGTACAGTTATTAGCAAAATAAAAGAGATAGACTATGATTCAGCGAAATAAGTTATCTCTTTCGCGCAGCGATCTTATCATGTTGCTGTGCGAGAGAGATAGCTTATCCCCCAGCCCCATTCAATGATGGCAGAAAGCGTATATCTCTGGCATGCGCGTAATAATAGCATCCTAAGATTTAACTGAATTAAAAAAAAACGTTAGGAAAACGTAAAAATTCAATTTGATTAAAATAAAAACTATTTGATCAAATTTTCTATTACTAGACATTAATCTAGAAAGTTTGAAATACTTTTCAAAGCATTACTTTATTACTAAAGGTAAATATTCCGATACCATTTTAACATTATTATTATTATTATTATTTATAATAATAAGTTTAACTTCATTAATTTAAAAAAAATACTTATTTAAATAAGAATTAAAAATACGAAAACTGAATCTACAATTATTTAGGCGCTATAAAACTATACAATTTAAATAATAGTTAATTTTTTATCAATATGTACATTTTTATTCAATTCTTGTACTATTTGTTGCGTAATTATTTACATGAAAGTAACAGAACCTCGATTTGAACTTCTCGCCAGCAAAACACGTAAATTTAAAATTTATATTTATAATTTGAGAATTTAACCTTTTTGGCAATAAATAATGCCTTGAAAAATATAATAAACATTCTAAACATTCATGCTTTAGAAAGAGAGATTCGATAAACTAGATTAGTGGGCATCGGAATCCCACCCCTGGTAATTTCAATCATGATCATACCTCAAAGCCTAGTTTCACAAAGTGGAATCCGCATACCTTTAACTTTTCTAAGACTATGGCATGCTCGACAACAGCTGCCAAAATTTCAAAACAGTAACATCTGACCTTTCGTACCTCACCTTGTGGCTATTTCATACCCTACATACTCGGTATGTCGTACCCCAAGTTCGAGAGATATCTGAATCCCTACCGAGGTACAGTGAACACCTTAATAATTTTTCCTGCAACAAAATATACCCCCAAGTTTTTACTGTGCAATCTATATAAATCTATATAAATCTATATAAAATCTATATAAATCTATATAAATCTTATATAAAGCTATATAAGTTCATATAAGTGATTCATATTTATACCACTATTTAATCAAGCACAGTGAAACTCTTCAATAGCCCTCCCTTCTATAGCCCTTCCGAGAATTGATGATGCGCTACATGCTGGTGTAACAGGTGCTGCCCGGGGTGCGCGGGATCTACGACTGTCACTCAGGCGAGCAGTCAACCGTGAACAACAAAAGCGAAGCTGGCTATAATGTGTTAGTTGCCACCCACCGTCAGCCCCGAAATCGGCGCTATAAAAGAGTCTCACTGTATATACAATCTGCATTTATTCGTTTATATAAAACTCTATTTTACAATAAGTATATAACTTTTTCATTATTGCCTAATTCCATGATTTCATACACTCTATTTTTGTATCCTCATGAAAGAGTGTCAATTGTGTGAGAAAGCAACATCCTTTTATCATCTCGCCAGCTGAGGGCAATCTTGTTTTGCTCAATCAAGTGGACTTCATGTTTTCGGCTTCAAATTAACCGTTTAATTCACCGTTTTGATAACGTAATAAAGTTTGCTTATAGCCCTTAAACGTTATTGTTCTTAAAGTGAACCCTTCAATATCTTTAGCTTTCTTTTTCGCCCGTTCTTCGGCCAAAACTCTATGAGAATACAATTTTGACCTTAACTCAACAAACTCAGTTACAGTTTTTTTGTTGTATCAATCTTTCATAAGCCCCAAGACCTTTGTGTTCAGTAATTAAATGTCATAAATATTATTTGGCGGATATTCTGAAGCGTCCTTGTTTAAGTCTCTTTTAATATAATTATAAAACTTTGGAACTGGAACCTCGGTCATTGAGCACAATCGGTTAATTAGCACAATCAAGAAAAGACTGATTCTGTTAAAATGGCTTTCTGAGCATTAGCGCCGCACCGTAGTCAGATAATAAATTATATTTAGATCTGATAAGTATTTCAATACGATGAATTTATAAATTTAGAATAAAAAATTTGATTTAAAATATAACATGTAAATATTTATTAACCCTTTGCGGCATACATTTTTCTATCAAACTGTTTTTACGGATATATTCACCTCAGGCGATTTTCGGGGTCACTGATCACGAATTTGAAAGCAGATTTAAAAAATTCACAATGGCAAATTCAAACTGATGAACGAGTTTTCAACAAATTAGAGGGTTTAAAAATTTTTTGAATTTATCTGCTATATCATCAGAGATTGTACCTTACCGGCAGTAGATCAACCCTTCAAACCATGAAGGCAGAAAATCTACACAATATCGATCAAGTTAAGAATATTAATAAAGGAAAAGGCTTAACGTCTTAATAAGACTAGATGGAAAATAATATTTTTAAATTAAAATTATTTCTTGAAAAAAAAAGATCCTACTCCATCTTCACTCCATTAAATCGGTAAGGTACAATCTCTGATGAAATAGCAGATAAATTAAAAAAATTTTAATAATTACTTGTACCATTAACACCTAGCTAAAAATTAGCGTTATGTTCTTGAATTAAGAGTTCTTATTCTGTTCCCTCTAATAGCTTAATTGGAAAAGCACCTGACCGGAAATCAGAAGTTTTGTGGTTCGTTTCCCAATGGAGTGAAGATGGAGTAGGATCTTTTTTTCAAGAAATAATTTTAATTTAGAGGGTTTTCATGAAATTTGTCATCTTGGGGTTGTTAGAGTATGTAATAACGAATCTGAAGTCAGATTTTAATATTGACTGATTTTTATTGTATTTGAAGCATTGTAAACAAAAAAATCCGCCTGCTTCGCGGGCACATCCTCCTAGTGCGCTGCGTGTGCCTAGGGCGCGCGACTGCGTGTTCTCGCTCTTCGCGCTCGATAATATATTTATCTCGCTCTCCGCGCTCGATCTTTGTATTACCCTCCAGATTTGTGCACAGACCTTTTAAAATTAAAGATCAAAGCATCGAAAACAGTAATCTGGTGATAGTAACTTCTTTTTTGATAAAGCTCCTTCGGCTTTAACGAATACATTCTCATCACGTATCTGGTGCTTCGTACTCGAATTTGTATCTCAACTTGTATATTATTTCCACAAATGTATATTATTACAATTCATAACATGCATTGATATTAAAACAGACCTAGTTTTATTGATTCTTTAAAAAAAATGCGCATTCTTTAAAAAAAATTGTTATTATACATTTCATTGTAACTTCTGCCGGTTTTTCAAAAACTGAATTTGTTCATTTCAAATTCTATTTTTACGATTTGAACGTAATACATACGGTCTACACATTAGCCTTATCCCTTTTTGACTTCTAAATTAAATCCCTAACTCAGTGACCCACGAAACTTCGATTAATGGGGGTATAGGGGCGGAGGAGGGAGGTTAGTTTCAACCGAAATTCATAGCTGGTTAGTGTTTCATGCTGAGAGGTTCATGAAACCTTCGGCAGCATTCTGTTAGATCGGAGTTCATATGATCTCATTTTCACTTCCCGGCCCACAGTGGGAAAAAAACTACATTTTTGGTTCAAAATAATGTACAGCCCACAAATACTGAGCGATTAAAACAAACAAAAATTAAAAAAAAGCTCTCAAGATTTCTAAGAGAGTTGTCGAGCCTCATTTTTCAATTAGGTTTTCAATTTTTTATAAATAAACAAATATGACGAAAGAATTACCATTTTATCTATTTGACGTTCACAAAGCTCGTAAATAACAGGAAAATCGTTGAAATCGTTTAAATTCCATAGAGTAACATTAGCTAAAGATGTTCTAATATTATATATCAAACAATAAAATACTTAATAAACAAATTACTTGTTCAAGGAAAGCTTTTCACGATTTTCAATAAGTATAAGGTTTTTCAAGTTATATTGCAAGAAATCTGAATGGAAACATTTTTCATCTCTAGACTGTCTTGTACATCGTTCGTTATTTGGCTTAAAATGATCGGCATGATGTTCGATACGTCTGGCATAAACGGTTTCACACTATTTTTTTTTTGCATAGAAATGTAGGGGAAGGTTAAAAAAACAGTCTCACTTTCGGCTTTTCAAGTTTTGCCTTTAAAAAGAAATGAGAGAAAAATCAAATTTTTTCCTGCAAATGTTAATTTTCTATTTAAAAAATATATATTTTACTGCGTTTTTAAATACTAATTTCGATACACCGCATTCACGATGTGTGAAGACAAAGTTCAACATTAATGTTCTATTATCAAAAAAGTGTCCAATTCGACAAAACGTGCTCCTCCAATCGTGTCCGACCACACGTTGCCCTGAAATCATGTCAATGCACATATACGGTCTATTTTAGAATAGAATGAATCAAATTTGACATTTATAAATATCAAATTTTCAGAGATATTTTATAAAGGAATGAAAAGAAAAAAGAAAAGAAAAAATCGTATGTCCGGACGTGTGTCAAATCTGACCAAACGTTGCTCTGAATTCATGTAAATGCACATATATGGTCCATTTTAGAATAAAAATAATCAAATGTGATATTTTTAAATAGCAGATTTTCAAAGCTATTTTCTCAAGAAATAAAAAGAAAAAAGAAAAGCAAAAATTGATTTAGTGTGAAACCGTCTAATTGCTTTACGCTTCCACGTTTGATCAGATTTGACCCACGCCCGGACATACGATTTTTGCTTTTCTTTTTTTTTCATTTCTTTAGAAAATAGCTTTGAAAATCTGCTATTTAAAAATGTCACATTTGATTATTTCTATACTAAAATGGATCGTATATGTGCATTGACATAATTTCAGGGCAACGTTTGGTCAGATTTCACGCACGTCTGAACATACGATTTTTGCTTTTCTTTTTTCTTTTCATTCCTCTAGACAGTAGCTTTTGAAAATCTGTTATTTAAAAATATCACATTTGATTGTTTCTATTGTAAAATGGACAGTATATGTGCATTGACAAGATTTCAGAGCAACGTTTGGTCAGATTTGACCCACGTCCGGGCATACGATTTTTTCTTTTCTCTTTTCATTTCTTTAGAAAATAGCTTTGAAAATCTGCCATTTAAAAATGTCACATTTGATTATTTCTATTCTAAAATGGACCGCATATGTGCATTGACATGATTTCAGTGCATCGTTTGATCGGATTAGACCCACGTCCAGGCATATGATTTTTAATTTTATTTTTTATTATGTTTCCTCTCGAAAATATCTTTAAAAATAGGATATTTAAAAATGTCACATTTGATTAATTCAATGTCAAAATGGACCGTTTAAGGACATTGACACGATTGGAGGAGCACGTTTTGTCGAATTGGACACTTTTTTGATAATACGAGTAGAACATTAATTTGAACTTTGTCTTCACACCTCGTGAATCCGGTGTGTCGAAATTAGTATTTAAAAAGGCAGTTAAATATATTTTTTTAAATAGAAAATTAACATTTGCAGGAAAAAATTTGATTTTTCTCTCATTTCTTTTTAAAGGCAAAATTGGAGAAAGTTGAAAGTGATACTGTGTTTTTGAACCTTCCCCTACATTTCTATGAAAAAAAAGTTTAATAAAAAAAAATTAGTGTGAAACCGTCCATGTCAGACGTCTCGAACTTCAGGCCTATCTTAAAATGTCCATTTTAGTGTGTTTTTTGGAATATCGTAAATGCTATAACTCTGGTAAATTTTGCTTTTATCAAAAAAAGTCATTAGGTTAAATTGTTTTGTCTTTTTGAAAACTATGAATATCCGTAGAGAAAATTTTTTAATTTTATAAAAGCGGTTTAAAAAATATTCAAAATGTTCTCACTTTTTAAATTTGTATCCTAAATGGCTGTCTAACGAACTTGACCTTGATTTTAAGATACTAAAAGAATTTACCACTGACAGGCAGAGACATTCGTAAAAACCTGTTTTTCAGATTCAGGGGGTCTCAAAACGTGGACATTTGACAAAAACTGGGCGGGGGGAAGGGGGGTAAAATTTTACACAAATATAATAACTTCTCTGACGAGAGTGTAAGAAGATGATGAATGTATTGCGTAAGATTATAAATAGTTCTAGACAAACAAATTTCGAAAATTGCTCTTTTTTATAATAAAATTCATTTCTGAACGACGTATTGAATGAATTAGAATAAAACCTGATATTCTGGGATTCTTCATTTTTAATTTTGCAAATCCCGCTCCGTATTCATAATCAGCGACCACAAAAACTCCTGAGTAACAAGTTTTATGAAAATCCAATAACTTCTTCAAATTTTGTCCACTATGTTAAATACACTAATTTTAATTTTTTAATTCTGACATTAGATTCGTGATCGGAGACCCCAACAACCCCTAGATGCCAAGTTTAGTTAAAATCTTCTAATTTTTTGAAAACTTGTCCGCCATATTGAATCCGCTATTTTCAGTGTTGCAAAAAATTTCCGCATTCGTGATGACCGACCTGAAAACCCCCAAACGCAAAATTTCATGAAGATCCATTAATTTTTTGAAAATGCGTTCACCAATTTCGATCCGTCATTTTAAATGTTTCAAATCTGACTCTGGATTCGTTACCAGGGACCCAAAAAAACCGCAGATGCGAATTTTCAGAAAAACCATCCATTTTTTTAAAGTCGTCCGCTCTATTGGACCCACCATTTTGAATGTGTTTAAATCTGAATTCAGATTCGTGATTAGAGACTCCGAAACCCCTGCAAGATGCATATATCCGTAAAATGAGTTTCATAGGAAAATGCATGCCGCAAAGGGTTAATAAATATTGATAAGTTATATTTTAAATCATATTTTCAATTCCGAATTCATAAATCTATCGTATTTAAATGCTTATCAGTTCTAAATCTAATTTCTTATATTACACAAGTGCGGCTGTCTACGCGCTCAAGTCTTTTCTTTTAAATTTGATTTTATTGTTTCTCTTGGCACGTGAAGTTGCAATAATTCTATAGCAAAATTGATGAAGGTAAAGTCAATTATACTAAAAAATTAAAATCGTCATTGAAATTAAATATTTATTCAGAAAGGCACGAAAGACCGTATACATTTGAAATTTGTTGTGATAGACTCGCCAGTCATGAGAGTACTGAGGTCACACTTTCCTCGATTCACATTCGAACCTTCGTTATTTCGTAGGACCTCGGATAAGATCGGTAAGGATCGGTGATAATCGTATGAATCACATGAATTCTTGTCAAATTAGATATTACGTAGTAACAGCGGCGCTAATACTCCACACGCCATTTATATATAATCAGACAGTCTTTTGTTGATTGTGCTCATTAACCGATTTTACTCAATGATCGGGCTTTGGAACAGCAGTGTGGTAAATCAAGCTGTCTGGTTTAGTACAAAGTAGTTTCATATTGTCATTGAAGCTGTACTTCATGTAATTGTAATGAAAGTCATAAATAATTATTTTTGATATGTCAAGGACAGTGAGTTCGATATAAATTGGTTTATTAAATTCAATTTTAGTTTTACTAATTTCAATGATTACCATTTCCTCACCTAATATGGTACAGCTATGAAAGTTTGGTTTGTGCGATTAAAGCTTTTGTGTTCCATCTTTCTTCCCACTTTGTTACTAACCCGTGCAAAAATTCTTCGACTTGAGTACGACTTGATTATGTCTTGAGTTCGTCTCCAAGACATCGATGTCTAGCTGAGTCCCAAAACTGAATCGTGGCATAGGCCTTCATCTTACTTTTATAACCACGACAGTTAAAACGCGTTTACTTATCTCAAGTCGAGCCTTGTCTTGACTAAGCTGACGTTTACTTATCTCAAGACAGGCCTTGTTTTGGCTGAAATTACCGCACCTTTTTCGGCTCATAAATGAGAATAAAATTGATGGATGAAAAATTTACAATTATTAAATAAGTTATTCTTGATTAAAAAATTCAAAATCTATGAGTCTGAACGAGTATAACACTTAAAAATTATCTTCAAAAATATAAAAATTGTAACTTTCTAAAAGGATCTCCTATGTCGTTAGAAATACGTAAAAACGAACAAAATTTTCGGTATCATAGTCAATCAAGTATAATACAAATGAAAATCCGTAAATAAGTTGATTTGTTAATGAATTGAGTTCAATTCCAGTATACTTTAACATAGCATCAAAGGAAAGCCCAGGTGCTGTATAGTAGTGCAATGGATCTAAATTATAAGTTTCAAAACAACGACATCTACAAATTTAAAAATATGTCTGCCAAGAGAAAAAAATCATTTTTTAAATATGAATCTGAATATTCACCTAACTTTTTCAAATTAAATTTTTCCCAAACCTTGCATGCATGATTATAATCTTCCTGTAAAATACTTGGCATAAATCGATAAGATTCAATTAATCTAAGTAAAACTTTTGTATTTTGCATATTGTTTGTTAAGGATTTATATTTTTCTTTTTTAATAGATAATAATGAAATATCACCTTTAAACATTGTTGCCAATTCTTTTATTAAAAAATTAGATTCGTGGCCAGCTAAATTATGAAATACTATGGGAATTATATGTGAGCCTTGGTAACTTAAGTTACACCTGTTATGAGCAGGGACACAATATTTACCTGTGAAATGGTTGTGATTACGATGTTGAACATCATCTTCATTAAAATCTTGTTCACAAATATAACAAACATTTGCGTTTTGAAAATCATGCCCTTGCTTTAATGTTATGAGTTCCAGTGGCGCAGCATTTTTAAAATAGGAATCTACTTTCTTAACTTAGTTTTTCAACTTGTGGACAAACAACAAGGTGCAGTATTTTTCACAATGAAATTAAGGTTCAGATAGAGAATTATAAAAACTGCATTTTGTGTAATAAAGAACACTCGTAGGTATAGGTCTTTGATAAACATTTCCTTGAATGTTGGTTACTAGCCCCAACAAACACTCTATGTCAGCACGAAACTGTAAATCGAACTCTCTTTTTATACTTATCATTTTTTAATTTTTACATTTATCTTCTTCTGTCGTAAGCATTTTTGTCCAATTATTATTCAGATTATCACAAAAAATTTAATTTTTCACAATAGATTTCTCAAATTTAAAGTGGCAAATACACCTTTCACAAAGGTAAGTGGGGCAATGATCTTTTGTTAGTTGTTATTTCCTTAGTCTAAGTAGATTTTTGATTAAAGAAAAATGATGCACTTCTGTATCTGAATCAAATTTAGTATTCTCAATCATGAGAAAGCGAATAATAAATTTTTCACATTTTTCCTGGCTTAAAAAACTGGAAAAATTTCCTGTTTCTTGCTACATCAATCAAATTTGAATCCATATACATTTATTCTTAACCCATTCATTTGCTCAAATATTGGAATATCCTTGAGAGCAATTAGAAACTTAATGTCATTATATTTGAGTTCTGAATCATTATTGTGAGAATAAGAATGGTTCATCCTGCAATTTTTTAAATGGATGAAGAGCTGCCATTACTGCCCAATGAAAACAATACGAATTTTTCTTCTGAAAGTTAAGAACAGCTTTTTTTGTTGTATAAAATCAAGTAACTCAACAAAGTAGAAGATCCAACTTGCAAACGGGCGTATTTTTTAATATTGACACTTAAGGGGGAACAGTAGGTTGAGCTGAGCACGTAAATGACTGCAGCGAAATCTATAAGAGGAGACCGAACGCGCGCTGTCGCGCGCGTGTTTCCTTTTTTTTGAAAGTATTATATTTTATAATATTTTATGTATTTCTTTACTATCAGATGTACTTAGTTGAAGCTTATCCTATATTTTTGTCCAAGAATATATGAATTTGTTATTGTTGATTTTACAATATCCAATTTATAATGAAACTTAGTTTGTTTTAAATATTATTTTTAGTTATTTAAAAATTATATTGAATGCTAAGATCGAACTCGGGAAAATGCCACATACAATTGTCCATGAATAAATACATCTTTACGAAAGGGACCAGGGGTTCTAAGCCACTTGTACAAGACGGGTTCTAAGTTACGGCTTTTGATCCACTTTTATGGGGGGGGGGGGTATTATCTTAAAATTGTAGTATCCACTTCGTATAATCCATTTTTCTCAGCGCAGTTTCATGCTTCTTATTTTCACCATCACTGTAGAATTATTTTTCTGCGATTATCATTTCCGCAGGCACCGTACTTTGAAATTTAAGAATGGGCTCCGGATGTGATAATAACAATTCATATGTGTAATCAAATGTTATGAACACTCTCGAAACTCTAGAGACGAGATGAATGACAGATTCATGCTTTTTATTTTCGCCATCACTCCAGAATTATTTTTTCTACGATTATTATTTCCGCAAGCACATTACTTTGAAATTTAACAATGGGTTGCGGATTTGATCATAACAATCTATATATGTTTTTAACTCTTCTAAGAATCATATGTGATACTATTTAAATTAAAATAATGTGTTTTTTAGCCGTGAAAGATACATTTGTACTGTTCTGTATGATGTGAGGTAAGTATAACATTCTGTTTCGGTCAAATCCATTTAATTTATGGCTTCCTTATAGATAATACTTTCAACTAAAAAATTCTTTTTTTTTATTTTAGTGCGCAAATAATTCATGAAAAACATTCTTCTGCATTGTAGAAACTTTCAGAATTATGGGAATGACATATTAAACTATTTGATATCATGAAGCATATTATTACATATGATTTTCATAAAAAGCATTCAAAGCTACATCTTTTTTAATTTCTATTGAATTTACATAGCAAAAACGTTTTCTACTGTGAATATCAAAATTTCCTTCACGTTTTTTTGCTTTTGTTTGAAGACTATTCGAGAACTTTCCTCTAGGTATTTTTCCCTTCATAATAATAATAATAATAATAATCCATAATTATATAAGATGGGAGCATGTAAACAATTTTTCTATGCATTACCATATTCAGTGCGTTATAGTCTGTCCTATCAACAAAGTCCTAAAAATAGCTTCATATACATTTTTGCTGTTCTCTTTTAAAGTATAAGATAACCAAAAGTCTTTTATTTTTTAAAAAAGAGATGAGTTCTGACAAAATCATTCAAGATCCTATGATGTTATAATAATGTTAGAAATGCTATGTTAATCTTTTATTTAGAGTTTTTCTTCCTAAATATTAATAATGTAATTGAATCAATTTTTATTAATTTTTTCTTTTGCAATTTAGACTATGAAATGTCTTTCAATTGCACTAGACAAGTTAGTTATAATGACATATTAAAAGCAGTAAAGTCTACCAATTTTTTAATCATAAGGAAATTATAGCTTGTTTCTCCAGTATAAAATGAATAAATTTTATACATAAGACTAAATTGCAAAAGCAAAATTAATAAAAATTGGTCAAATCTTATAAATATGATTTTTTCACTCATTTTTAACAAATTCTTACTTAGAAAAAATGTTTTTATTTCTGTCTTTTATCTATATCACATGATAGTGTCCCGTGTAGAAATTATGACCGGGTTCGGGCCGGATTCCGGCAGGGTTGCCCTGCTTGTATCCGGAATCTGGTCAGACTGCCCGGTCGGATTATGGTTGGTTTCGTCATGTTACGCTGGTCGGATCTCGGCCAGGTGTGCCAAGTCGGCTCCTGGCCCGGTTTCCTGATCGGCTCCCGGATACAAATAGGGTAACCCAGTCGAAATCCGACCGGTTTTTGACTGGGCTTCTCGATCGCATTTTACTGGAGCCTTTTTACCACAGCTAACATATTCTACTAACTGGTAGAGATAAGAATCTTTGTCAGCACTTATTTCCACCTGTAAAAAGATGTTGGAATTTCAATTTAAGATCTGCATTCATAATAATAAATATATTAACTGCAAACATTGATTCAATGTAAGTATTAAAATATAGGTTATGATTCTTAAGTTTCTGTAAGAAATTGCATTGTAAGAAATTAAAGTTAAATTGTATAACAAATTTTCCTTAAGCGTAACTTAGTTTGCATAGGTTTTTTTACAAGAAATAAAATAAATTTCAGGGGTTTCACGTGACATCCTAACCTATGAAACCGGTTTAGAAAATTGATTTAACATTAAAGTTGAAGAATATTATTAATACTTACTTATTAACAAAGTAATTCACTTACCTTTATAAATAATCCGCTTGCTACAGAAAATTGGATACAATTTTGTGAACAAATTTCTTAACGAATTACCTGGGGTCCACCGACGTTTTACTGCGTTTTTAGCATTAAAGACTCCGGAAGTCGCTGAATCGTTATTAAGTGCAAGCATTAAAACATAATTCAAAACCTCGTTCGGAAAAAGTTATTTCTCTTCTTATTACGTTTTTTGCTTATTCGAGATAAAATATAAATACATTAAAAATAAGCAAAAATCTTATCACAAAAAAAAAATAAGTATAATTTCACTGGGAAATTATGTTTGAAAGTAAAAAAGAAGTTTGTCAACGATTTCGCAGTCACGGCAAGTCTGCGAACTGCAGAGCCAAAAGTGGGAAACCATATAATTAAAATTAATTAAATTTTTCTTTTATAATTGATGAAAAACACCTAAAACACAAAAAATTGGTCTTTCGCCTGTCAGATATTTGCAAACGACCCACTTACGGCAGTCGTTTGTGGATATTTCTTAAGATGTTTTTAAGGTTATGATACTTCTATTATACACCATTTTTGGCTCGACTGGTTCCCGGTGGGAACTCGGTCAGATCCCGGCCGGGCAATTAACAAAATAGCATTCCGGTTTGACCCGGTCATATTTTGGCCAGAAACCTTCTTCTGGTCGAGTCAAACCGGGTTATTTCTACACGGGCTCGTATATTTAAAAACTAAAAAAACATAACAACCATATTTTTTATTTCAACCTTTTTTATGATTTGTGAGATATTTTTTTTTTCTTCAAAAATAACAATAAACAGGAACAGCATATAGATTTTCCTAAAGGATTACTGAAGTTTTCATCATAATTTACAGAATTTTAAAGTTACTTTTTCAATCCACAGATATTTCATGTAACATTTACTAAACTCTTCTATATATCTTTAAATTGCAAAATCTAATTAAATGTTACAGAAATTAGTGCTAAATTTTGTAAATAAAGAAATTCTTTAAACTTTGTACAAAAATCAGTAATCTTTACAGAAAATCTACGTGGTCTCTATTTTAATTTTTTCAATCCTATAAACTTAACAGAATTTTTCTGTAAGTACACATTGCTGAAATACACTTCTGTTTAATATAGTAGATTCTATACCAGAAGCGATACCACCAGAAGAGAGGTACCTATCTAAAGGTACCAGTACTGAAAAGAGCATTGGTGCAGTACTCACGAGTTGTAGATTTCTATCTGGGAAAATTAAAAAAAGAATAGATTGAAGTGAACAGATGAGCGAGACGTTTTATGTGATACGTCAGTTTAAATATTTTGTCTAATTTTTCTTTGTGATGCTTATTTAAAAAACTGACACAGTGCTGTTGGCTGAAAAGGAAACGCTATATTGGATACCATTTCAACAATAAATGTTTAATTTTTCTAATGGATCTACTAAGGAAATGCTACAAACATGAAGAAGATGTGTTTGATAATCTGTGTTAACCCACGTTCCTGTGTTATATGAAGCCAGATCGAGCCAAGAAGACCTGGGCGCCTCAAATGAGGGGAACAGATCAGCTGCTTACAAGCCCACGAATGAGCCTGGAAGCATTGTCCAGCAGGGTCCACTTGGAGGTTTCCGTTCCTAGCTACTGCCTGCTCATTTTTATTATTTTTTTTAACAATCTAATCTTCTCAATTTTTAAAATGTAGAACCTAAACATAGAAATTTTTTCTTTATTGAAAAAGTATTTATAATTTGTAGAGCTTTTAGTTTTTTTCTCCTATATAATATTTAATTCGGAACAGATAATCAATTCCCATCAGCCTGAATTTTAATATAATGGAAAAGTATTTAAAGTAACTATTATTCAATTATTACTCAATTTTGTTTGCAAACAAAAAATATTTAAATTTGGAAATTACACTCTCAATAAAGCTATAAGATTAATAGAAAACACTTCTGTTACCAGGTGATATAAAATACTCTCAGACATATAAAAAAAATTTTTTAACGTTGGAAACTGTTAAATTTTGAACTTTCTTTTTAAAAATAAAAATGATAATACTTACAAAAACACAATAAAGATGCTTCTGCTGATACAGATGATGATGTGAGAACAACAAAAAAACACCAGCGAAGACAAGAACTGCATAAATGATTATGTGATTACCTGATAATCGATGAAAATATAAAAACAACATTCAGAAGAACAAATTACCATCGATGACTGCACAAGACACGAGGAGAAAACAATACAATTTTTCTAAACAAATAAAACACCGCTACCAGTGTAGAAATAGCCCGGTTTGACCCGACCAGAAGAAGGTTTCTGGTCAGTATCTGACCGGATCAAACCGGGATACTATTTTGTTAATTGCCCAGCCGAGATCTGACCGAGTTCCCACCGGGACCCAGTCGGGTGAAAAATGGTGCATAATAAAAGTATCATAACCTTAAAAAAATTTTAAGAAATATCCACAAACTTCTGCCGTAAGTGGGTCTTTTGTAAATATCTGAAAGGCGAACGACCAATTTTGTGTGTTTTAGGTGGTTTTTTTTTATCAATTATGAAAGAAAAATTAAACTAATTTTAATTATATGGTTTCCCACATTTGGTTCTGCGGTTCCCAGACATTCCGTGACTGCGAAATCGTTGACCAACTTCTTTTTTTTCAAACATAGTTTCCCAGTGAAACTATACTTAATTTTTTTGTGATACGATTTTTGCTTATTTTTAATGTATTTATATATTATATTGAATAAGCAAAAAACGTAATAAGAAGAGAGATAAGTTTTTCCGAACATCGTTTTTAATTACGTTATCATGCTTGCACGTAATAACGATTCGGTGACTTACGGAGTCTTTAATGCTAAAAACGCAGCAAAACGTCGGTGGACGCTAGGTTATCCGTTAAGAACATTTTTAAATTTCACAAAATTCTATCCAATTTTCTGGAGCAAGCGGATTATTTATAAAGGCAAGTGAATTATTTTATTAATAAGTAAGCATTATTAATATTGTTTAACGTTAATGTTAAATCAATTTTCTCAACCGTTTTCATAGGTTAGGATGTCACATGAAACCCCTGAAATTTATTATCTCTTGTAAAAAAACCTATGCAAACTAAGATGCGCTTAAGGTAAATTTGTTATGCAATTTAACTTTCATTTCTTACAATTCAATTTCTTACAGAAACTTAAAAATCATAACCTAAATTTTAGTACTTACATTGAATCAATGTTTGTAGTTAATATATTCATTATTATAAATGCAGTTCTTAAATTGAAATTCCAAACATCTTTTTGCAGGTGGAAATAAGTGCTGACAAAGATTCTTATCTCTACCAGTTGGTAGAATATATTCGCTGTAGTAAAAAAGATCCAGTAAAATGCGATCAAGAAGCCCAGTCAAAAATCGGTCGGATTCCGACCGCGTTACCCTATTTGTATCCCGGATCCGATCGGGTAACCCGGCCGGGAGCCGACTGGGTACACGCGGCCGGGATCCGACCAGCGCAGTTTGACGAAACCAATCAGAATCCGACCGGGCAGCCTGACCAGATTTTGGATACAAGCAGGACAACCCTGCCGGAATCCGGCCCGAACCCAGTCATAGTTTCTACACGGGTATGAGTAGAACAAGTCACCATCGATAAATGCACAAAAACACAAACACAAGAAAAAGAAATCCAATTTT
>NC_046659.1:9630531-9632911 GCF_010883055.1 Belonocnema kinseyi | reverse complement strand
TAAATACAAAAAAACTACAAGTGTGTAAAATACTATATTGTGGTTTCAAAATAAGCATAAAAACTAGAAAGAAAAAAACCTAGCACAGGAAAATGTTTCGAGCCTCTTGTAGGTGAATTTAAAAAAGTAAATTAATAAATATATTGAAATGTACACTAAGGTTAATACTCGTATAAAGTTGAAAAGCTTCAGTATTCTCAGAATGTTGAAATGAAGTCGAAAAAAATGATTTTTTTACACTAGACAAAATATCGTTCATTTAAATAAAGAAATTGGTTGAATCTTGATTTTGAGTTTATCTAGGATAAAATCTCTTTTTATATCAGTCACAAATTAAAAAAAAAAGAACTATATATTTGTTTAGTGTGGAAAAACTCATTTTTGTAGACTCGTTTTCAATAATCTGAGAAGATTGCAGTTTTTTAACTTTATATCAACGCTAGCGTAAGTTTCAATATATTGATTATTTTCCTATGCTAGGTTTTTTTTTGTCATGTCAACATATACCACGTACAAGACACTATACATAAACACACTGAATTCACAAAAATTAAATTTTCTGGAACCAGTATACACCAGTCTGTAGTTTCAAAATTTCGGTGGTGAGGTTTCCAATTTTTACAAGCATTCCCCGCGTAACATATTCATTTGATAGGTGTTGATTTTCTTCGTACGTTGCAATAGCCAAATAGCAAGCAAACCTTAGTCTATGCTGATCAAATTCTTCCACCCATTCCACTGGAACTTCTAAAGTGCTGGTCAGCATAGTGTATTCGCTCATTTTATTTTCGTTGTTGTTTCTTATCTGTGAACAAAAAAAAATAGTTTATTTTAAACAATAAAAAGTATGAAACTAATTGATGATGTTTCAAAATTTAAAAAAGTCAAAAATTTAGAAAATTTACCATTTTAAATATTTCAAGTTCATTTAGAAATAAATTTTTCTCTTCAAAATTGTCTCTATTATAATAAAAAATATACACAATATATATATATACGTATGAAATTAATTATGTTTCAAAATTTTAAAAAAAGTTAAAATCTTTCAATATTTACAATTTTTTAAAAGTTTTAGATCGTTTCATTATATCAGGAGTTATTGCAATTTTTGAAAAAATACATTTTATTTTTAAGGCTTTCACTTATTATTTCATTCAGAAAAAGTTTTTCAGTATAGTACAAAATTACACACAATATATTTTTACGAATGTTTTTGATGTACTGAATTCGAACTTGAGGTGCAAATTTCTTTGATATTTTTTATTACAATCGAGACAATTTTCAAGAGAAAAATTTATTTCTAAATGAATTTGAGATATTTAAAATTGTAAATTTCAAAGTTGTTCGACTTTTTTAATTTTGAAACATCATCAATTAGTTTCATAATTTTTATTGTTTGAAATAAACTTTTTTTTTTTGATCACAGATAAAAAATAACAACGAAAATAAAATGAGCGAATACACTATGCTAGCAAGCACTCTAAAAGTTCCAGTGGAATGGGTAGAAGAATTTGATCAGCATAGACTAAGGTGTGCTTGCTATTTAGCTTTTGCAACGTACGAAGAATATCAACACCTATCAAATGAATATGTTACGCGGGGAGTGCTTGTGAAAATTGGAGACCTCACCACCGAAATTTTGAAACTACAGGCTGGTGTATACTAGTTCCAGAAAATTTAATTTTTGTGAATTCAGTGTGTTTATGTATAGTGTCTTGTGCGTGGTATATGTTGACATAACAAAAAAGAACAACCTAGCATAGGAAAATAATCAATATATTGAGACTTACGCTAGCGTTGATATTAAGTTAAAAAACTTCAATTTTCTCAGATTATTGAAAACGAGTCTACAAAAATGAGTTTTTTCACACTAAACAAGTATATAGTTATTTTTTTTTTAATTTAAGACTAATATAAAAAGATATTTTATCCTAGATAAACACAAAATCAAGATTCAACCAATTTCTTTATTTAAATGAACTATATTTTGTCTAGTGTAAAAAACTCATTTTTTTGTGGCCTTGTTTTCAATATTCTGAGAATACTGAAGCTTTTCAACTTTATATTAACCCTAGTGTAAATTTCAATATATTTATTAGGGCTTCCGTTTCCGGTACCGATCGCGAAAGAACTCTTTTTGTCAAGTGGTGTATTTTTGTCTTTGGTGGAGGAAATAAGGGTGAGTGGATGCAGAAAAGGCAGAAAGTGCGGAGATTGAGTGTAAAGGAAGAAGGGTGAGTGAAGGCAAAGGTGTGAAGGGTGAAAGTGAGCGGTTTGCAGTAAAAATTTGGAGCGTGTGAAGTTTTTGAGGTTAGGAGTGAAAAAATAGTTGCTTGGTCAGGGGGGCAAGAGGTAGGAAATAAAGGCGGGAAACGTCACA
>NC_046659.1:9618933-9630431 GCF_010883055.1 Belonocnema kinseyi | reverse complement strand
AGTCTGGACGAATGGCAAAAAAGGCAAGCGCGACTAGCAGTGAAGGGGAGGAAAAAAGGAAAAGAGTGGCTGGGGAAGATGAGGTAGAAAGGGACCAGGAGAGCAAGTGAGTGAGAATTAAAAGGAAAACTCCAGAGAGAGAGAGAGAGGGGGGATGGGGGAATGTTTGAAAAATTGGAAGCTCTCATTCAAGGCTTCAGAGAGGAAACAAGAAAGAGATTGGATGAAATGAATAGGGATATGAATAGGCAGGGAACCGATGTAAGGGGGGAAGTGAAAAAGGTCAGAGAAAAATGGGAAGAATGGGATAAACGTTGGAAGCAGGAGAAAGACAAAGGTTTGGGGTAAGCTAGAGAGCATTGAGAATAGACAGAGAGAGGTTGACGAACAAAGATCTAGAGAAATAAAGCAGTTGGAAGAGCATGGATAGGTATGGATAGGAGGAGAGGATGGATAGGGGGAGACAGGTTATGGACAAATGGGGAGGAATGGTGCTGGGATGAAGAATTAGAAGAATTAAGGGAAAAAGGAAAAAGTCTTGAGAAAGGTAGGGGAAAGGGAGATGAACAAGAGGCCAGAAATAAATCGGAGGGGTTTCCAAGCGGCAAAGGGGAAACAAAGTAAAGAGAAAAGAAGAGGGAGGGGAAGAGAGAAACGTGAAAATAGCTTTCTGGAATGTGTCAGGTTTGAAGAACAAGAACAAAGGATTGTGGGAGGAGTTAGAAAAGTGGAATGTGATTATGATGAGTGAAACTTGGGCAGATGAGAAGGACTGGAAGGAAATAAAAAAGATGTTACCGAAAGGTTATGTGTGGACAATGAAAGAAGCAAGAAAGGAACAAGTTAAAGGGAGAGGGATGGGCGGCATGGTGTCAGGGGTGAAAAAAGAATTAGCAGTAAAAGGGAGAATAGATGGGAACATGGAGGAAAAGAATGGAACAATGATAAGAAAAATTATAATTGGGAAAGTAGAAATAGCAGTGGTGTGTGTATACAGAAGAAGAGGGGAAGAGGAACGCTGGAGAGTAATAAGGAGGTGGATGGAGGAAAAGAAGGAAGAATTAGTTTTAATAGGGTGGGACTTAAATGCATGGACTGGCGAACAAGGGTGAGGGTTATGGGATGAAGAAAAGGAAGCATTTAGAAGGAACTCCAAACATAGAGAGACGGACAGGGAGGGGAGGAAGTTACTAGACATGATAGGAGAAACAGGATGGTTTATATGCAATGGGAATATGAAAGGAGATGAGGAAGGGGAGATCACATTCATAGGAAAGGGAGCAACAGTAATAGACTACATCCTGGCTGAAGAAAGAATGCGGCATATGATAGGGCGTATGAACGTAGGGAATGAGATAGGGTCCGAGCACTTCCCGGTCATAGTTACACTAAGAAGAGGCGTCAGTAAGCGCGGCAGAGGGAGAAAGGAAAAAGGGTGCGAACGAAACACGAAAATGGGAATCTGGGGGGTAGATAAATTAAACCAGTTTAAACAAAAGATGGAAAAGGAGAAGGTTAGGTATGAAAAAGAGGAGGGAATAGACTCGTTAGTTGAAAGGTTGAAGGAGTCCATTGAAAAGGTAAAGAATGAGCTGCGTACTAATGAAGAAAGAGTAGGGGGAAAGAGAGGCTGGTGGGATGAGGAATGCTGGGAGAGTAAAGAGAGAATAAAAGAGTGTGTGAGCAAATGGAGAAGAGGGGGAATGGAGAAGGAGGAGTATAACAGGAGGAAAAAAGAACATGAGAAGATGCTGGAAATAAAAAGACAGAGGTGAAAGGAAGAATATAAAGCAGAGGTAGAAAAAGCCATCAAAGAAGGTAGGGTGTGGGATGTGATAAATAGGGATAAAGGGGAAAGGAAGAGCGTTAACGAAGAAATAGAAATGGAGGAATGGAAAGATTATTTTAAGGGTCTATTAGGAGGAGAGCAAAATAAGATCAAAGGGGAAAAGTGTAGGATATTCCGAGGAGAAATGGAGGAAGGGAACGAGATAACAAGAAAAGAAGTGGATTAAGCAATAAATAGGTTAAAAGGAAACAAGGCGACGGGAGAAGATGGGATGGAGAACGAAGCGATGAAGTTTGGAGGAGAAGGGATAAGGGATGGGATGTGGAAGATCTGCAACAAGGTATGGAAAGGGGAAGGTTGGCTGGAAGAGTGGACGACGGGACTGGTGGTACCGCTTGTCAAGAAAGGGGAAGGAAAGAAGGTAGAGGAATACACAGGGATCACTCTCATGTCAGTCGGCTATAAAATATATGCAGAAATCTTAAGAAATAGGTTGGAGAGTCAGGTAGAACAAAAAGAAAGTATCCCACATAATCAGACGGGCTTTAGAAAAGGAATGGGAACTATAGACAACATCTACGTACTTAACTATTTAGCTAACAGAAATTTGGGGAGAAAGCAAGAGAGACTAGTCGCTTTGTTCGTAGATTTCAAAGCAGCGTTTGACTCAGTGAATAGAAAAGTACTACGGCAGGCAATGAAAGAGAGGGGTGTAGAGGAAAATTTAGTGGAGAGGATAAAGGAAATTTTTACTGAAACCAGGATTAGGGTGAAAATAGGAAAGAAAAAAGGGCAGGTTTTCTGGACAAGCTGAGGTCTAAGGCAAGGGTGCCCTTTGAGTCCGTTACTATTTAGTATCCTATTGGCAGACTTAGAGGAGAAGCTAAAGGAGAAAGGGAAAGGAGGAACGGCTTTGGGTAATAGCAAACTATACTCTCTAGCATACGCGGACGATGTAGTTCTATTAGCAGATGATGAAAAGGGGATGAACCTACTGATGAGAATCTTCGAAGAGTATGTGGGAACAAAAGGGCTGACGGTGAACGTAGATAAGACAAAGGTGATGTGTTTTAGAAATAGAAAGAGAAAAATAAATTACGTTTGGAAGATGAACGGACAAAAAGTGGAAATTGTGGAGGAGTTTTGTTACCTAGGTTTTTGGTTTCAGGCAGAAGGAGGAAACGAGCTGCAGGTGAGGAAAAGAATTGAATGTGCGAGTAAAGTAATGGGTAAAGTATGGGGTATAGGAAAGAGAAGGTTCAAGAACGATTGGAGAATATGGGTCTGGTTATTTGATGCGTTGGTGTGGGCGGTGTTGTGTTATGGTGTGGAGATTTGGGGATGGAAGGAACATAGGAAAGTAGAGAGTATGCATGAGCGATTCCTGAGGAGGGTAATGGGGGTTAGCTGGAGTTGCCCAGGATATATGTTAAAAGAAGAGTTAGGAAGAGAAAATATGGTTACTAGATAAATTAAGAGAGTATGGAGGTTTGAAGAGAAGCTAAAAAGGGGAGAGGGAAGTAAAATTGCACAAGCATGTTTCGGTGAAATTCGGAACAATGAAGCGAGAGATAATGTGGGAAATTCAAAATGGGAGGTAGAAAGGAGAAAAATGAGAAGGGTGTGTAATATTCGAGAAGGGGTTATGGAGTGGCAAGACATAGAGTTAGAGCTATTGATTAAAACAAGGAGAAGAGAGATGGACAAAGATTATAGATTCGAGGTACAATAGATGATATATGATGGTCAAAGGGTTGACGGAACCAGAATATCTGCAAAAAATAAAAAAGGGAAAAAAATGGAGTAGGGTTGTACGGTTCAAAATGGGAGAAGGAGTGAGAGCATGCAGATATTGGATGAATGAAGAGAAGAATTTATGCAGATTATGTGGATACGAAATGGAGTCATGGGCACATGTATTAGAGAGATGTACAGGAGAGGAAGAGGGAAAGTTGAGTGTGGATGAGAGTGTAAGATGGATCTTGGATGGTAGTGGACAGGGAGTGATGTGGATGAAGAAATTGGATGAAGTAAGGGAAAGCAAGGGAGTAGGGCAGAGCCAAACGGGTGATCCTGAAAATGGACAGTAAAAAACGAAAATTGTTTTCAATATCGTGGAAAATGCATTTTTTATGGTAGGAGGAAACGGAAGTCCTGGAAGCTCGCTCATTTTAAGAATTAATATCACTACTGTTACTATTGTTTATCCTACGTAATGCGAAAGAGTAGAATATGAGTAGTAGTTAAGTTAGACTAAGGATAGAATTGTAAATATATGTACAGGGAGCAGTGGCCCTCAAACCCGTAAAAAGGAGAGATTAAATACATACAATATATTTATTAACTAACTTTTTTAAATTCACCTCCAAGAGGCTCAAAATATTTTCTTATGGTAGGTTTTTTCCCTTCTAGTTTTTATGCTTATTTTGAAACCGCAATATAGTATTTTACACCCTTGTTTTTTTTATGTTTACCTTTTTGTGAAATATATATATATTTCAAAAAATTGGATTCTTTTTCTTATGTGTATGTGTGTTTGTGCATTCATCGATGGTGATTTGTTCTTCTCAATGTTGTTTTTCTATTTTCATCGAGGATCAGGTAATCACATAATCATTTATGCAGTTCTTGCCTTCGCTGGTGTTTTTTTTTGTTGTTCTTAAATCATCATCTGAATCAGCAGAAACATCTTTATTGTGTGTTTGTAAGTATTATCGTTTTTATTTTTAAAAAGAAAGTTCGAAATTTAACAGTTTCCAACGTTAATAAAGATTTTTTTTAAATGTCTGAGAGTATTTTATATCATCTGTTAACAAAAGAGATTTCTATTAATCTTTTAGCTTTTTTGAGAGTGTAATTTCCTCAATTAAATAATTTTTGTTTGTAAACAAAATTAAGGAACAATTGAATAATAGTTACTTTAAACATTTTTCCATTATATTAAAATTCAGGCTGATGGGAATTGATTATCCGTTCCGAATTAAATATTATATAGGAGAAAAAAACTAGAAGCTCTAAAAATTATAAATACTTTTTCAGCAAAGAAAAAATGTCTATGTTTAGGTAGTATATTTGAAAAATTGACAAGATTAGATTGTTGAAAAAAAATAATTAAAAAAATAACGAGTTCATTTCAATTTAATGAATTTAATCTAAAAAATTACATTATATTTCTGTCTTTTAACAGCAAAAAAAACATACATGTTTCAGAAAGTATTTTACATTCTATGGATACAATATTTTTCTAGAACATCCAAATATAATTAAAAGTGTTGCAATAGGTTCCTTCTTTTAGCTTCATAAATACAGCTTCATCTCTATAGATTTTCAGTTCATTGGTTTTTATAGTTTATCTGGTATCAACCTGAAGAAACAATGGCTGTAAATGCCCAGTAGGATATAGGTGTAATTCTAGCTATAAAACAATTAATATTTTTTTATAAATAATTTTTTTATCACCCTACACTGACATGAGATAATTACAGAACTTTCCGGATGAAAAAATATATAGAAAAAAAATGTTTTTAATAACCACAAAAAACTTTTTTTAAATCGTAGTGAAGTAAATCCAATTAAAGGGGCCAGGATTTCAAGTTTTAGAGAATAATGAATATATAGTTGATTCAACTATTTTAAATTAGCAAGCGCAACTTTCGTTCACTAAAACAGGAACCTGGGTTAACACAGATTATCAAACACATTTTCTTCGTGTTTTTAGCATTTCCTTAGTAGATCTATTTGAAAAATTAAAAATTTATTATTGAAATGGTATCCAATATAGCGTTCTCCTTTTCAGAGAACAGGTCTGCTTCAGTTTTTAAAATAAGCATCATAAAAAAATTCATACAAAATATTTAAACTGATGTATCACATAAAACGTCTCGCTCCTCTGTTCACTTCAATCTATTATTTTTTTAATTTTCCCAGATAGAAATCTACAACTAGTGAGTACTGCACTAGTGCTATTTTCAGTACTGGTACCTCTAGATAGGTACGTCACTTCTGGTGGTACCACTTATAGTACAGAATCCAGTATATTAAACAGAAGTGTATTCCAGGAATGTGTACTTACAGAAAAATTCTGTTAAAGTTAAGGGATTGAAAAAATTAAAATAGAGACCACGTACATTTTCTGTAAAGATTACTGATTTTTGTGCAGAGTTTCAAGAATTTTTTTATTTAAAAAATTTATCACTAATTTCTTTCACATTAAATTGGGTCTTAAAATTTAAAGACATATAGAAGAGTTCAGTAAATAATACATAAAATATCTGTGGATTGAAAAAGTACCTTAAAAATCTCTAAATTCTGTAGAAAAGTTCAGTAATCTTCTAGGAATATCTATATGCTGTTCCTGTTTTAATTGAAATCCTATCATTTTTAGCAGACTTATTTTTTTCTCTCTGTAAAATGTCCACCACTATGTAAACCCTCCACAGACAGTTGAAGGAAACTCAATGTTATTGATACTTAGAAAAAAAATCTCACAAATCATAAAAAGGGTTGACATAAAAAGGATGGTTGTCATGTTTTTTAGTTTTTAAATATACGACACTATAATGTTATATAGATAAAAGACAGAAATAAAAATATTTCTCCTAAGTCAGAATTTGTTAAAAATGAGTGAAAAAATCATATTTTTAATATTTTATCACTTTGTATTAATTTTTCTTTTGCAATTTAGTCTTATGTGTGAAATTTATTCAATTTATATTGGAGAAACAAGCTATAATTTCCCTATGATTAAAAAATTCGTAGACTTTACTGCTTTTAATATGTCATTATAACTTACTTGTCTAGTGCAACTGAACGACATTTCATAGACTAAATGCAAAAGAAAAAATTAATAAAAATTAACTCAATTATATTATTAATATTTAGGAAGAAAAACTGTAAATAAGAAGTTACCATAGCATTTCTAACATTATTATAACATCATAGGATCATTTTTGGATTTAAAAAATCATAAAATATTCCCATGAATTAAAGAATTCGTTAGTTTAAATGATGTGCTTTTTATTCAAGGCGATTTTTCAAATCGAAGAAATATTTCATTCATATGAAAAGAATCTTTTTTCTATATGTTAAATAGTGCATTATAACACTTTAATACATATATAGATATATAGACTTGATAAACTGATGCACTAAAATTCATAGTAAAATTCAAACTTACATTTTCACTCTTCTTTAAAGGAGTCTTCAATGATGTTCCCTTGTATGACCTCTAAGCGAATGTTTATACACACGCGGTTTTTACTGTTCGAAGTCTGTGAGCTCACCAATCTAGACAAATTTCTAATCCATGAAAAATGCTACACGATATTTTCATCGTTTGGATCATCTAAATCTTCTTCTTCTTAAATACTAGTCTGGCTATTTTCTTCCTCATAATCATGTCTCTTCATCTTTTTTTGCATGAATAGGTGAATTGTAGGCTTTCTAGATAATGTTTTACTTAAACAGATTGGTATCATTTCTTTATTTTGTTTATTCGAACTATAAACATAAATACTCAATCCGTTCATTGCTTTAAAATTGGGGAATAGCTTTTAATATGATGGAAAATTTGATTTCATTATAATTTAATGCGCTGCTGAAAGGTGGATAAGACCCCTTCCGATTCGGATGATCATAAGTAGGAAAAAGGGCTGCTGTCACTGCCCAAAGAAAAGAAAAACAATCGTTGTTTTAAATATTCACAATGGCTCTTCTTTTCTGAATATTTTCTGGAAATTTGATGTAAGTTGATATATTTCTATGCCATGATTTTTCTCCCTCTTCTTTCGATCTCACACTCTTCTCTTTTAATTCTTTTAACTTATTTTCCCTTTTATTTATAATACCTTGAATGATTTTGTGAGAACTCATTTCTTTTTTAAAAAATAAAAGACTTTTGGTTATCTTATACTTTAAAATAGAACAGAAAAAATGTATATGAAGCTATTTTTAGGACTTTGTTGATAGGACAGACTGTACCGCACTGAATATGCTAATAAATTGAAAAATTATTTAAGTAGATGTATACGGGGGTTTCTAACTCAAGATTCCTACCTTACCGGCAACGAGAAGCTTCGACCTGTAGTGGTTCGTGTCCGTGCTAAATTTTCTGGAAAAAAGGGTTCGTGTCAGTGCTAAGCTTCGAAAACGTTCTCGAAGGGTCCTGATGACGTCACGATTACGCAATAGTCTGTAGCTCAATTCATGTAAACAGATTCAAGGTTATCACGTGCATTTGTCAAGGTTAAATGAGAAAAACAAGGATGATTTATTGCTTTCTGACAGATAAGACGTTTGTTAAATGCACAAACGATGCAGGTGTATAGGTAAAATTTTATATGGAGAGCTACGTATGGCATCCTGTTTTGACTATTTATTTGATTTATTGCTTTCTGATAGATGATACTTTAGCTAAAAAATCCTGCCTTTATTTGTTTAATGCGTAAAAGATGGCGGTGGATAGATGAAATTTAATATGAGGGTTATGCATGGCATCCTGTTTTGCTTATTAATTTGATTTGAAAATTCCTGATAGATGATGCTTTAACTGAGAATTCCTGCCTGTGAAAAACATTCTTCTGCAGTCTAGAATCTTCGAGAAAAATAATTAGAATTATAAAAGTATATCTATAAATTTAATCGAAGGTAAGAAAGGAATAAAAAAGCATTTCTTATAGCAGGTCATATACTCAGGGATGCTTGTCTTTTTATTCTGGTAACAAGTAGTGAGCGAGGACCAGAGATAACAGCCACACGCGTTTAAACTCGCAAAAGCATTCTTACATCAACAGTCTGAGGCTGCACAGATTTCATTATCCCATGTTATCGTTCTATAGAGAGGTCACTTCTTTTTACAGCTCGCAATCGTTCGCTTTTGTATTGATTCTTTTCCATATGCTAGGTCCGTCAACTTCTGGATGAGGTATATGTAAAAAGATACTGAAAACGATTTTGAGACTCGAGAGAGAGATTATAGACAGCATGAATTTAATTCGAGACCTTTCATGGACGTTTAGTAAATACCAAGAGTACACTGCCCGACGCTTATCGCTCCTTATGTCATGCAACCATATTCGAGCTGAGGTCGCATGCTTTTTTCTCCACACATATATGCTTGCTTTTCAGCTCTCATTTAGAAAGCTCAATTTTTTATTTTTTAAATGTTAAAGATTTTAACTGATAGTTTTAAAATGCAACAAATTAATTTAACAAAATATTTTAATTTTTTCAATCATCCACTAAGGATATTATATAGGTTATTTTCAATGACGCACTACATTTTTGCGATGTTAAAAATTTATATCCGCGCGTGTGGATTATAATGTAGAAGGTTCTAGAATATTTTGACAAAGAGGGGATATACTAATAGGTAGGGATGACAGATGATATGCAGCATGTATAGTTTCAGGAGAAAGGGCGATGGAGAGATATGTATTAAAAAAATGTTTTAAATCAAACATAATTTTGTAATATTGCAGAAGGCTTTGCAATTGAGAGACTTGAAAAATACCAACAGATTCTTAAGTGGTCCGAGTACATACACTTGATCACTGTAACAGATTTTAGAATTTTATATTGATATAGCTAGGATGATAAATCAACCATTTGAGATGAAGAAAATACAATTTTAAAATGCTTGCTAGAATTTATAAAATAAAATCAGCTCTATAAATATTAGAGTTTGACTAAGAAACGTTGAAATCTCTTTCACATAATAGAGTAATAATCTAAAAAAGATTCAATTTACTCACTTCACGTGAACATCTATTTTTTGGAACTTTTAAATCCAATTTTAGTGAAATAGAAATGAAAAAATACAAAAATTGATATAGGTTATAGAAATTCAGGATGATATATTGCTTTCTAGCTAGTTAATTTAATTCAGAGGCCATAGAAATCTACCTTACCGATATTCTATAGATGTAGTAGTTTATGCTATTTTTCCAGAATATTCTCGATGACTTCATCAAATTCCTACTACGCAATTTTTTCGTAAACAACTTTAAGGTTATTTTTTAAGTTGCATTACTTTCTTTTTTGCGAGTTTAAATATCATATACCACAAGTGTCGATTATCACTTGTTAGAATCTTCTAGAAAAATTAAACAAAGAGGGAGATATATTATTAGATAAGGATGGTAAATCATATGCAGCATGTATAGTTCAGGGAGAAAGAGAGAGAGAGAGAGAGATAGATAGAGAGCTATGTATTAAAAAATGTTTCAGCACAAAAATAATTTTCTAAAATTTACAAGTCGATAGAAGGGTTTGCGATTGAGCGACTCAAAACCAGTTACAAATCTCACAGTATGCCTCATCAAAATGAATTACATCATATAAACATTCTTGCATGAATCTTGAAGAATGCCAACAGATTCTTAAGAGATCCTTTTAAAAATAGTAGGTTACTGTAACAGATTTAGAGTTAATACCAGGTAGCCTCGTGGTATTGAATCAACTATTTATAGATGAAGAACATGGAATTTGAAAGCTCTTGTTAGAATTGACGTACTTGCAATAAAGTACGAAGAATGATAAGAATAAATTCAGCCATATTAAAATTTAGTGTAAGGAAACTGTGATTAAAACATAGGAAAAAATGATACATTGATGACATGAACATCTACTTTCTGGAATTCTTAAAAAAAAATCTAGTGATATAAAAAAATTAAAAAATACAAAAATAATAATATAGTACATATAAATGGAGGACAATACACTGCTTTCTAGTTGAATAATTTAGTTCAAAAATCATAAAAGCCAAACCATAGAAACCTTCCTTACCGATATTTTACAGCTGTAGTGGCTGCTACGTGCTATATTTCCAGAATATTCTTAAACACATCATGAAATTATACTGCGCAATTTTATTTTTAAACAACTTCAAGGTTATTTTTTAATTGCACATTACACTTTTTAGGCTGCAAAAGCGTTATATTTTAAACGTATTTAGATATATCGATTTTAATTGAAAACCTTCTAGAACAATTAGATAAAGAGAGAGATATCTTAATAGATAAAGAGAGAGAGAGAGAGAGCTATGTATTAAAAAAAGTTTTAAATCGAAAATAATTTTCTAACATTTTCAAGACTTTAGAAGGTTTTGCGATTGAGCGACTCGAAACCAGTTACAAATATCACAGCATACCTCATCAAAATGAATCACATCAGATAAAAAAATTGTGCACGAATCTTGCACAATGCCAACAGATTCTTAAGAGATCCTTTAACGAACAGTGGGTTACTGTGGCAGATTTAGAATTAATACAAGATAGCCTCGTAATATTGAATAAACTATTTTGAGATGAAGAACGTATAATATGAAAGTTCTTATTAGAATTTATGCACTTGTAACAAAGCAACATAAATAACAAAAATAATTCAGCAGTATTAAAATGTAATGCAGAAAAACTGTAAATCAAACATTGGAAAAATGGTACAGAGGTCACGTGAACATCCACTCCCTCGAACTTTTAAGTCCAAATTTAGTCAAATAGAAATCAAAGATAGAAAGATTAATATAGTTTATAGAAATCGAAGATGATATATTGCTTTCTAGCTAGCTGTATTAATTCAGAAGCCATAGAAATCTACCTTACCGAAATTCTATACCAGGTGTATACATATGAAACCGGTATTGCAATCTAGCGGCCAGTAGGCACACTTGTAGGCACTGTCGGAACTTACCATTTGTGCTAATTGGCGTATT
>NC_046659.1:9616517-9618833 GCF_010883055.1 Belonocnema kinseyi | reverse complement strand
GGCGCATACTTTGAATAAAATATTTGTTATCATTCTCTTGAAATAAATGTGTTTTTTTCTTGAAAAAATACCGGTTTCATATGTATACACCTGGTAGATGCAGTGGCTTATGCTATGTTTCCAGAATATTCTCAATGACCTCATCGAATTCCTACTGCGAATTTTTTTTTGTAAACAATTTCAAGGTTATTTTTATTGTTCCGTTTTTCAATATTATAATATTTTAATAAGGATAGTAAATGATATGCAGCATTTACAGTTTAGGAGAAAGAGAGAGAGAGAGCTATGTATTATAAAATGTTTCAACTCAAAAATAATTTTCTAAATTTTACAAGACGTTAGAAGGGTTTTCGATTTAGCGACTTGAAAAATACCAACAGATTCTTAAGAGGTCCGAGTACATACAGTTGATCACTGTAACAGATTTTAGAATTTTATATGAATATAGCTAGGATGCCAAATCAACCATTCGAGATAAAGAAAATACAATTTGAAAACGCTTGCTAGAATTTATAAAATAAAATCAACTCTATAAATATTAGAGTTTGACCAAGAAACGTTGAAATCTCTTTCACATAATAGAGTAATAATCTAAAAAAGATTGAATTTTCTTATTTCAAACATTAAAATAAAGCAACACAAATAACGAAAATAAATTCAGCAGTATTAAAATTGAATAAAAAGAAACTGTGAATGAAACATTAAGAGTGAAATACTCAACACGTATATTAAAATGCACTATTATGTATAACAATTAAAAATCTTGGTTTTTCTTAGAACCAACAGTTTGTTTTAAATCGTAGTTAAGTAAACCCATTTGAAGGGGCCGGAATGTCAAGTTAACAGAATAATGAATATATATATATATATATAGTTGTATGTATGTATTTAATCTCTCCCTTTTACGGGTTTGAGGGCCACCGCTCCCTGTACATATATTTACAATTCCATCCTTAGTCTAACTTAACTACTACTTATATTCTACTCTTTCGCATTACGCAGGATAAACAATAGTAACAGTAGTGACATAATTCCTAAAATGAGCGAGCTTCCAGGGCTTCCGTTTCCTCTTACCATAAAAAAATGCATTTTCCACGATACTGAAAACAATTTTCGTTTTTTACTGTCCCTTTTCAGGATCACCTGTTTGGCTCTGCCCTACTCCCTTGCTTTCCCTTACTTCATCCAATTTCTTCATCCACATCACTCCCTGTCCACTACCATCCAAGATCCAACTTACACACTCATCCACACTCAACTGTCCCTCTTCCTCTCCTGTACATCTCTCTAATACATGTGCCCATGACTCCATTTCGTATCCACATACTCTGCATAAATTCTCCTCTTCATTCATCCAATATCGGCATGCTCTCACTTCTTCTCCCATTCTGAACCGTACAACCCCACTCCATTTTTCTTCCTTTTTTATTTTTCGCAGATATTCTGGTTCCGTCAACCCTTTGACCATCATATACCATCTATTGTACCTCGAATCTATAATCTTTGTCCATCTCTCTTCTCCTCGTTTAACCAATAGCTCTAACTCTATGTCCTGCCACTCCATAACCCCTTCTCGAATGTTACATACCCTTCTCATTTTTTTCCTTTCTACCTCCCATTTTGAATTTCCCACATTACCTCTCGCTTCATTGTTCCGAATTTCACCGAAACATGCTTGTGCAATTTTGCTTCCCTCTCCCCTTTTTAGATTCTCTTCAAACCTCCATGCTCTCTTAATTTGTCTAGTAACCATATTTTCTCTTCCTAACTCTTCTTTTAACATATATCCTGGGCAACTCCAGCTAACCCCCATTACCCACCTCAGGAATCGCTCATGCATACTCTCTACTTTCCCATGTTCCTTCCATCCCCAGATCTCCACACCATAACACAACACTGCCCAGACCAACGCATCAAACAACCAGACCTTCATTCTCCAATCGTTCTTGAACCTTCTCTTTCCTATACCCCATACTTGGCCCATTACTTTACTCGCACATTCAATTCTTTTCCTCACCTGCAGCTCGTATCCTCCTTCTGCCTCAAACCAAAAACCTAGGTAACAGAACTCCTCCACAATTTCCACTTTTTGTCCGTTCATCTTCCAAACGTAATTTATTTTGCTCTTTCTATTTCTGAAACACATCACTTTTGTCTTATCTACGTTCACCGTCAGCTCTTTTGTTCCCACATACTCTTCGAAAATTCTCATCCTTAGGTTCATCCCCTTCTCATCATCTGCTAATAGAACTACATCGTCCGCGTATGCTAGTGAGTATAGTTTGCTATTACCCAAAGCCGTTCCTCCTTTTCCTT
>NC_046659.1:9611221-9616417 GCF_010883055.1 Belonocnema kinseyi | reverse complement strand
AGTTGATTGAACTATTTCAAATCAGCAAATGAAACGTTCTTTCCCTAAAACGAGATCTTGGGTTAACAAAGATTATCATAGAGTGCGCCACAGTCAGAGACGCTGATTTTGCTTCTAGTTGTAAATAGAAGATGGCGATGAGGAGGAGGAAGATACGATAATATTACAGTTTGGCAGTTACTGAAAATATTAGATTTAAATGTAAAAATGAAGGAGCACATTGTCTTCCAAACAACACAAACAACTAAAGGAACTGGAGGTAATAATGCCTTGTTTCTAACTACTAGGTGTGTCTCTACACTCGATGCTGCATTCTGCGCTAAGCTGGATAAATCACCATTCTCATATATCAACTACATTTAAGTCTTAAATCAATATTTAATTTAGTAATGCTGTTTGTGAAGTATCAATGATATTAAAGTATGCTATTATATAACAGTTGCAAATAATTATTTTCTTTCTTAGAAGCAACATTTAATTTTTGTTAAATAGATCCAGTTCAACAGCTAACTATTTCTGATTCCCAAAATCATTAACATGCTTTTGATTCAACTATGTCAACTTGGTAAATGAAAACTTAGTTTGATTAAGCAGAGGTCTTTGGTTAATGAAGATTATGATGCAGTGCACCACCACCAGTTACGCTGCTTTTCATATAGTTGTAACCACGCTTCATATATTAAATCTTGATTTCTCCTAAATCAAGGTAAGTAAACTATCAAAAATGTATGTGGAAGAACGAGAAAGAATAGAGGTCGGGGAGGAGGAGGAGAAGAATTCAGTAATGATGTAGTGAAGACAAGTAGGTACTGTAAATATTAGATTTAATGATTATATCATCTGAATTTTATGTGCACTGACATTTGAACGTGCAAATATAAGAAGCGCAACATCTTTGAAATTAAAAATAAAAAAACTTAAAGAAACTGGAGGTAACACCTTGTTTGCGCGTACTAAGCGTATCTCCATTCTTTCTACTGTACTCCGCGATGAGCTTCATGAATCCAGTTAAATAGATAAGGATTTCTTATTAATAGAATCGTGAACATACTTCTGTCTCTACTATGTCAACTTGCTAAACGAAAATTTAGTTTGATTAACGAGAGATTTTTGGTTTACAAAGATTATCGTAGAGAGCACCACAATCATATTTGCTGCTTTTTTATAGTTGCAACCATGCATTTTCTCCTGTTAAATCTTGAACTGTACTAAAATCAAGTCAAATAAGCTCTTCGAATACATGTAGAAGAATCAGAAAATAATATAGGGGTTTGAGGAGGATATGATAATGATTTAGAGTAGGTAAATAGGTTCTGAAAATATTAGATGGTATAACTAATACTAAATCTTCGGCTTTATAAGCTGATGTCCTAAACTACAATTAATTCAGGTGAAGGAATCAATAAATACACATAAATTTTGAAAATTAAATTTATTTAACTTATTTCGTTACAATAAGCGTATCAAAATTATATATAGAATTTTGAAACTTATTTCTTACCTATACAGTGTTGGTTTCGTTCCATCAATGTTAAAAAATATTGATGACAAGGTATCTTGAATAAATAATCTCAAAATGTTCATTACATTTAACTAGTTTCTGAACTAAAAGAATTATTAAATAATACCAACCTTCCGAATTTCATTAACAATTGAAATAATTTCGTGTACGTTATTTACGTTTCCAGCTAGTTGATCTAGTAAAAGAAAGCGAAATCGATCCACAAATTTATGGGGATCTTCCCAGTTATCTAAAATTTTAGATTTTACTTTTATTTTATATTCTAAGGAAAGGTCACTTTCAGCATCATCTTCCTACTCGTCATCATCTTGCCCCTCATCATAGTCATTATCATGCTCATTAATATTCTCATCACCAGCATAATTTTTTTTACCTATGAAGGACTGTTATATTGGCCAAATTCTTCTTTTGGCTCTACTTTTTGCTTCTTCACAAGTGTTTCCCCTTCATCTTTAGACTTATGAGTGATGCATGGTAGATTCCTCAGTGGAGAGAATTGTGGTATCCGAGCTTTCTGAATAGCTTGTTTTTGGTCCAGTTTGAAAATCTCATGCTTTCGAGGATGAAAGAGATTTTTATCAAATTTCAAAGGTAACTCGAAGTTTAAGCCCAATGCAAGAATCTGAATTGGGACAGTTGCACTTTTTAAACAGTTTTAAACAGTTGCACTTATAACCAAAAATCTTTGGTTAAAAAACTGTTTTTCAACTGTTTGGAAGAGAAGTTGGAAAAGGAGGAGGTGAAGAAAGAGAAGCTGAAAAATGAAGATGGACATGAGGAGGAGGAGGAGTATGAGGAGGATGAGGAGTACGAGGAGTGAAGGAGGAGGAGGAGGATATATAAACTCAGATTCCATTAAAAGCCATTTTTACTGTGTCAGTGGTAAGATGACCAGCACTTGTTCTCTCTCTTGCTCAGCCAAGAATCATAAGCAGGATGAAAAAGATTTCCATCAAATTTCAAAGGTAACTCGAAATATAAGACCAATGCAAGAATCTGAAAGTCGGACTGATAAGGAGAGCAAAGCAATTTCTCGAAAGCATAAGATTTTCAAACTGGACCAAAAACAAGCCATTCAGAAAGCATGTAAACCACAATTCTCTCAATTGAGAAATCTATCATGCATTACTCATAAGTCTAAAGATGAAGGGGAAACACTTGTGAAGAAGCAAAAAGTAGAGCCAGAAGAAGAATTTGGCCAATATGACAGTCCTTCATACGTAATAAAAAATGATGCTGCTGATGAGGATATTAATGAGCATGATAATGACTATGATGAGGAGGAAGATGATGACGAGGAGGAAGATGATGCTGAAAGTGACCTTTCCTTAGAATATAAAATAAAAGAACAATCTAAACTGTTAGATGCCTGGGAAGATTCCCATAAGTTTGTGGATCGATTTCGCTTTCTTTTACTAGATCAACTAGCTGGAAACGTAAATAACGTACACGAAATTATTTCAATTGTTAATGAAATTCGGAAGGTTGGTATTATTAAATAATTCTTTTAGTTTAGAAACTAGGTAAATGTAATTAACATTTTGAGATTATTTATTCAAGATTCCTTATCATTAATATTTTTCAACATTGATGGAACGAAAGTAACACTGTACAAGTAAGCAATAAGTCTTAAAATTCTATATATAATTTTTATACGCTTATTGTAACGAAATAAGTTAAATAAATTTAATTTTCAAAATGTATGTGTATTTGTTGATTCCTTCACCTGAATTAATTGTAGTTTAGGAAATCAGCTTATGAAACCGAAGATTTAGTATAATTTATCATTCCATCTAATATTTTCAGAACCTATTTACCTACTCTAAATCATTATCATATTCTCCTCAACCCCCTATATTATTTTCTGATTCCTCTTCATGTATTTTAAGAGCTTATTTAACTTGATTTTAGTATAGTTCAAGATTCAACAGGAGAAAAAGCGTGGTTTCAACTATAAGAAAAGCAGCAAATCTGATTGTGGTGCTCTCTATGATAATCTCTGTAAACCAAAGATCTCTCGTTAATTAAACTAAATTTTCGTTTACTAAGTTGACATAGTTGCGACAAAAGTATGTTCACGATTCTGTTAATAAGAAATCCTTATCTATTTAACTGGATTCATGAAGCTCATCGCAGAGTACAATACAAAGAATGGAGATACACTTAGTACGCGCAAACAAGGTGTTACCTACAGTTTCTTTAAGTTTTTTTATTTTTTATTTTAAAGATGTTGCGCTTCTTTTATTTGCACGTTTAAATGTCGCATAACATGAAATTCAGATTATATAACCATAAATCTCATATCTTCAGTACCTACTTGTCTTCACTACATTATTACTGAATTCTTTTCCTCCTCCTCCTCCTCCACCTCTATTATTTCTCGTTCTTCCACATACATTTTTGATAGTTTACTTACCTTGATTTAGGAGAAATCAAGATTTAATATATGAAGCGTGGTTACAACTATATGAAAAGCAGCGTAACTGGTGGTGGTGCACTGCATCATAATCTTCATTAACCAAAGACCTCTGCTTAATCAAACTAAGTTTTCATCTACTAAGTTGACATAGTTGAATCAAAATCATATTAATGATTTTGGTAATCAGAAATAATTAGCTGTTGAACTGGATTTATTTAACAAAAATTAAATGTTGGTTCTAAGAAAAAAAAATAATTATTTGCAACATCGAAAGTGGAGATACACCTAGTAGTTAGAAACAAGGCATTATTACCTACAGTTCATTTAGTTTTTGGTGTTGTTAGGGAGGCAATGTGCTCCTTTATTTTTACATCTACCCGTGTGGAAAAATTTCGTGGCAGTCTTATGGAGAGAGATCGGCTGGCCAGACCGAATCTAGACCGCCTACTTAAGACCTCTCAGACGGTCTCGGTTGAAAATAGGAAGTGCTATCGTGACAGTGTATGGTGTAATCTTCAGCAGACAGAAATGATTGGGAAAACCTAAAAGAATATTAAAGTTTGCAGGAAAGTTTTGTGTTAAAGTCAGATTGACACATGTCTAGGTTTGTATACACACTATTTTTTATAATTGTTGAGGAATATAATATCCACTTATATGAGATAAGATTAATTGATTCTTTCTCAAATTGCAACCTAACCTACAAAAGACCAGAGAGGAAGATTTTATATATGTCTTTACATTGTACTGAATCTATTTCGAGCCAGATTTTTAATAAAAAAGAACCCCAGTGACGAAAACTGGCATAAAAAATAAACTACTGAATATTTTAACTTTAAATTTTTTCTAAAGCATATTGAAATTCTGATTTAAAAGGTAGTGCACTATCTGTGATGTTCTGATACTTTTTCCCCTCCTCTTTCTGTACGGTCCAATCTAGACCATCGCGTGGTAAAAGCGTTACACGTCTGGCCAGCGTCTGATCAGGTCGTCTATTCTGCACGAGCTGATCAGCGGCTGGTTAGCGCCGTCTAATCTAGTCCATCTCATGGTTTAGGCGTTACACATCTGGCCAGCGGTGCTATTAGACCGTCTGTCCAGCGTCTGACCAGACACAAGACGGTCTGCCCAGCGCTCCGAAATTTTTCCACACGGGTAAATCTAACATTTTGAGTAACTGCTAAACAGTAATATTATCGTATCTTCCTCCTCCTCCTCCTCCTCCTCCTTCTCCTCATCGCCATCCTCTATTTAC
>NC_046659.1:9606847-9611121 GCF_010883055.1 Belonocnema kinseyi | reverse complement strand
TCTGTTAACTTGAGATACTGGCCGCTTCAAATGGGTTTACTTAACTACGATTTAAAACAAACTGTTGATTCTAAGAAAAATCAAGATTTTTAGTTGTTCTACATAATAGTGTATTTTAATATACGTGTTCAATACTTCACTTTCAATGTTTGATTCACAGTTTCTTTTTATTCAATTTTAATACTGCTGAATTTATTGTCGTTATTGATGTTGCTTTATTTTAATGTTTGAAGGAAGTAAATTGAATCTTTTTTATATTATTACTCTTTTATGTGAAAGAGATTTCAACGTTTCTTGGTCAAACTCTCATATTTATAGAGTTGATTTTATTTTATAAATTCTAGCAATCGATTTCAAATTGTATTTTCTTCATCTCAAATGGTTGATTTGACATCCTAGCTATATCAATATAAAATTCTAAAATCTGTTACAGTGATCAACTGTATGTACTCGGACCTCTTAAGAATCTGTTGGCATTTTTCAAGTCGCTGAATCGGAAATCGTTCTAACATCTTGTAAATTTTAGAAAATTATTTTTGATTTAAAACATTTTTTAATGCATAGCTCTCTCTCTATCTCACTCTCTTTCTTTCTCCTAAACTATACATGCTGCATATCATTTACCATCCTTATCTAATATTATAATATTGAAAGACGCAACATTAAAAATAACATTGAAGTTTTTTACAACAAAAATTGGGCAGTAGGAATTCGATGAGGTCATTGAGAATATTCTGGAAACATAGTATAAGCCACTACATCTATCGAATTTCGATAAGGCAGATTTCTAGGTCTCTAAATTAAATTAGCTAGCTAGAAAGCAATATATCATCCTCGATTTCTATAAACTATAGTAATCTTGGTATTTTTGATTTCTATTTGATTAAATTTGGATTTAAAAGTTCCAGAGAGTAGATGTTCACGTGACCCCTGTATCATTTTTTCCAATGTTTGATTTACAGTTGCCCTGCATTACATTTTAATACTGCTGAATTATTTTTGTTATTTATTTTGCTTTATTGCAAGCACGTAAATTCTAATAAGAACTTTCATATTATACGTTCTTCATCTCAAAATAGTTGATTCAATACTACGTGGCTATCTGGTATTAATTTTAAATCTGCCACAGTAACCCACTGTTCTTAAAAGGATCTCTTAAGAATCTGTTGGCATTGTGCAAGATGCGTGCACAATTTTTTTATATGATGTAATTCATTTTGATGAGGCATGCTGTGATATTTGTAATTAGTTTCGAGTCACTCAATCGCAAAACCTTCTAAAGTCTTGAAAATGTTAAAAAATTATTTTCGGTTTAAAACTTTTTTTAATACATAAATCTCACTCTCTCTTTATCTAATTGTTCTAGAAGGTTTTCAATTATAATCAATATATCTAAATACGTTTAAAATATGACGTTTTTTCAGCCTGAAAAGTGTAATGTGCAATTAAAAAATAACCTTGAAGTTGTTTAAAAATAAAATTGCGCAGTATAATTTCATGATGTGTTTAAGAATATTCTGGAAATATAGCACGTACCAGCCACTACAGCTGTAAAATATCGGTAAGGTAGGGTTCTATGGTTTGGCTTTTATGATCTATGAACTAAATTATTCAACTAGAAAGCAATATATTATCCTCTATTTCTATATACTATTTTTTTTGTTTATTTTTTTTATATCACTAAATTTTTTCATTCAAAAGTTTCAGAAAGTAGATGTTCATGTAATCACAGTATCATTTGTTTCCTATGTTTGATTCACAGCTTCCGTACACTAAATTTTAATAACTGGTTTCGATTTGCTCAATCGCAAACCCTTCTATCGACTTGTAAATTTTAGAAAATTATTTTTGTGCTGAAACATTTTTTAATACATAGCTCTCTATCTCTCTCTTTCTCCCTAAACTATACATGCTGCACATCATTTGTCATACTTACCTATTATTATATCCCCTCTTTCTCAAAATATTCTAGAACCTTCTACATTATAATCCACACGTGCGGATATAATTTTTTAACATCGCAAAAATGTAGTGCGTCATTGAAAATAACCTTGAAGTTCTTTGCGAAAAAAATTGCGCAGTAGAAATTTGGTGTTATTAATTATAGAAGATTCAGCATTATAGAAAAAATTTTAGCGTTGAATTAAATCATCCTTGATTTTCTATAGACTGTATTATATAATAGCCTTAGTGGATGATTGAAAAAAATTCAAATATTTTGTTAAATTAATTTGTTGCCTCTTAAAACTTCTAGTTTAAATTTTTAACATTTAAAAGATAAAAGACTGACCTTTCTAAATGAGAGCTGAAGAGCACGCATATATCTGTGGATAAAAAAGCATGCGACCTCAGCTCGAATATCGTTGCATGACTTAAGGAGCGATAAGCGTCGGGCAATGCACTCTTGGTATTTACTAAACGTCCATGAAAGGTCTCGAATTAAATTCATGCTGTCTATAATCGATAGCATCCTTAATATAAAATCTCTAAACGATATTGTCGATTTCGATTGTCACAATACTCGATTTCATTGCTATATGCCTGTGACACGAGGCGTCAGTGGGTTAGACAGCATCGGAAAATATTGAAAAAATGGTCACGATTGCTCGTCCTTTGATAGCTACACGCGTGCGACAGAGACATCCGTGAGTCAACGTGAGTTAGACAGTAATGGAACGTTACACGTCTTTTCTTGAATTTAATGATCCCAACGGGGCTGCCTAAATCTGCGCTTGCTTGGATTTGAGTGATGGTCATTGGCTACGGTGCGCGTCTGTACTTGATTTTTAAATACGTACGCGAACTAGAGCCAATGAGCGCCGCAGAGTTCAAGCATGCGCCAGTATTTTTGGATCACTGTTGGGAATAATAATCGAATAAAAATTCGATGTCGTTAATACGAATCAACGCTTCTCCTTTACCACCACCTTGCCACCCGTACCACCGCAATCGCAATACAGGGCCTCTGCTGGTTATTTATGATCGAATTCTTATTTCAGTTTAAGCCTCGCTGCTTGTTATTTATGATCGTGTTTTTATTTCAGTTTCGGAAAGGACATTTTAAAGCCTTCAAAGAATTTGAACGAGCTATCTGGACCATTAAGTATATCTACCTGAGTGCCTACGGAGAATTTCTCCCGAGCTTCTCAGATCCTTGAGAAGTTTTAGCATATACTCTGAGATTTCTGTCGGTAGGGTTAGTATATTTTTAATTACAAGTTAATATTTAAGCTATTATTTGTTATCATTATAAACATTAACATCAAGCAATATTTCTATTAAGCATGGAATTTGTTATTAAAGTCCATTGCTGGTGCGAAATGCGATAACAACTTTTGAGATTTTGAGGTTAGGAATTAATTTTAGAATACAAGAGTGAACTGCTGGTCAAAGAATTAGATAATTTTGGCCACTTTAATGTAAATCATCCGTATATCTACAAAAATCTATCAACTATTATTTTTTGCTATGAAAGGTTACGAAAATGTACTACAAAAACTTTACGAAAGTTAAGCTTTTACTCATTTTTCTTAATACGAAAAAAATACTCCGTGTTTGAAATACATTGAATATTAGTGAAATTTTTCTTACAAATTTCACAAAAATTTCATTCAAATTTATAAAATTTTTGGTGAAAAAACAGAAACTATTTTAATCAGGATTAAAATAAAAAATAGCTTTTCATGTTTTCATCCTACGTCTTTTCGATAAATTTCTTAACTGCGAGCAGTTCGCTCTTGAATTGCAAAATTTAATATTAACCTCAAAATCTCAATAAGTTTCTACAGCATTTTTTATCAGCAATGAAATTTTATAACAAATTCCATGAATGACAGGAATAATAATTTATGTTAATGTTTATATTAAGTGCATATAATAACTAAAACATTAACTTATAACTAAAAATACACCAATGTTACACTAACTTTACTCAATATCAAAAAAGTACCATTGAACTCCTTGCACTTCACCTTCACCACAAAACAGCTGTATAAAATGTATAGGCTTCCAATCTTTGATGTGCCTTTAAACAATATATGGTTTAAGAAATGGGGGATTGAATGAATTATGTTCAAGTTTATGGATGTATCGGGTCTTCATATCTGTCGGAAATTTTGCCAAATACACAATCTTTATTTTATAAAAATACAATTTTGAAAACCTCCAAAAACAGTACATACGAGGGTGGATTGATAAGTTTCCGGCCTGACCAAGAGATGGCGCCACTAGGCCTACCTTGAGGTGGCGTTCTATAGTACCATCCTTAGATAGCT
>NC_046659.1:9594641-9606747 GCF_010883055.1 Belonocnema kinseyi | reverse complement strand
AGCCTTGGAGGAGATTATGTTGAGAAATAAAAAAAAAAAATTCTTAAAAACGTTGTTTTTCTTGGTCAGGCCGGAAACTTATCAATCCACCCTCGTACTATAGGGATGTACGGGCGCTTTCATTATCACCCAATGGTCGGCGAGAAATTAGTTTTTGACCAACTAAAAAGGAACATTTAACAAAATAGTTGAATTCTCAATCGAAAGATGAATTTTCAAAAGAGAATTTTTATATTTCTAACAAGAAACACAAATTTTCGACAAAATACCGGAATTAAAAAAAAAATTCAATTTTTAACAAAAAAAGATCTAAGTTTCAAGAAAAAATATCTAATTTTAAACAAAAATAGAATAATTCAGTTTTTAGTATATAAAAGTTAATATTCCATAAAAAAATGAAATTTTTTACAGGTTATTTAAAATTTTAACAAAAACAGGCGTATTTGACACCAAATAGTAAAAGTTTTAACAAAAAAGATGAATTTGCAATCACAAAGATTAATTTTCTATTACCAAAATTTTTTTTAACAAATAAAAGAATTTTCAACTAAATTAATTCTCAATGCAAGAACAATATTATAAAAAGAATTTTAAATAAAATAGAATTTACTTATAATCAGGCAGGTTCTACACATTATTTAGCAGAATCTCTCAGCGATTAAATTCTTTTATAGTAAATTATGCAAGACGCTTTTTTCCGATCGGAGACAAAAAAAATCGAATTTGGGCATCTATGTTAAGAATAATAAAAAAACAGATTAATTTGTCACCCATGAAATAATTTTTAACTAAAAAGATGAAGTTACAAAAAAAATATAAAATTTTAAACAAAAATAGAATAATTCAGTCTTTAGTTTATAAAAGTTAATATTCGATTAAAAAAATGAAATTTTTTACAGATTATTTCAAATTTTAATTAAAACAGATGAACTTAACACCAAATAATAAAAGTTTTAACAAATAAGATGAACTTTCAAACACAAAGATTAATTTTCTATTTAAAAAAATTATTTTAAACAAAACATAGAATTTTCAACTTAATAAATTTTCAATGCAAGAACAATATTATAAAAAGTATTTAAAATAAAATAGAATTCACTTAAAATCAGGTAGGTTCGGTTCTAGACATTATTTAGCAGAATCTCTCAGCGATTAAAATTGTTTTATATAGTAAATTATGCAAGGCATTTTTTTCCTATCAAGAAAATAGTTCAATCCTAAATAAACAAGATAAGATTTTAACAAAGAAAAATAATTTTCTACCAAAAAAACGAATTTTCAAATGAAAAAATTAATTTTCAATTCAAAATAGAATTTTTCATACTAATCTTGTGCACTTGAATTGTTAATCAATTTTTAACAAAATAGTTGAACCCTAATCAAAAAGATCATTTTTCAAGCAAACAGTGGAGTTTTCAACTAAAAAAGATAAAATTTTAATTCAAAATATAAATATATAAAACCAGAAATAGGACAATTCCTTTTTAGTTAAAAGAATTAATATTTAACAACAAACAATTAAATTTTAACAAATTAATTAAAATTTTACTAAAATAGATGCATTTGATGATATATAGTTGAACTTTCAAGCAAACAGATGTAATTTCAACCAAGAACAATAATTTTATATAAAAAAGACGATGTTTGAAACAAATAATTGAATTTTCATCCCAAAGTATCTATTTTTAATTCCAAATTTTAGTTTTCCGCCAAAAGTCGGATAGTTAAATTTTCAGTTAGAGAATTTAATTTTTAACAAAAAAAAACGAAATATGCAACTTAATAGTTTTGTTCTTAATCACAAACCCGAATTTTCAAACGAAAAGACTAATTTCCTACCGAAATAACGAATTTTCATCGAAATATGTGCATTTTCAAACCAAAGGGTTGAATTTTCAACTACAAAAGATTAATTTTTAACTTCAAATATCAATTCTCTACCAAAAATGGTATAATCCAATTTTATCTTACATAAATTAATTTGGACCAAATATAAAGGAACTTTCAACAAAATAGTTGAATTCTCAATTAAAAAGATGAATTTTCAAGGAAGTAGTTTTATATTTTTAACAAAAATGACAAATTTTCAACAAAATAAATAAATTTTCAAACAAATAATTCCATTTTTAATTAAAAAAGATCAAGGTTCAATCAAAAATATCAAATTTTAAACAAAAATAGAATAATGCAGTTCTTAGTTTATAAAAGTTAATATTCAATCAAAAAACTGAAATCTTACAGATTATTTCAAATTTTAACTAAAACAGATAAATTTGACGACAAACAGTAGAAGTGTTAACAAAAAAGATGAATTTTCAATCACAAAGATTAATTTTCTATTAAAGAAATTTTTTAAATAAATAACGGAATTTTGAAAAAATTTTTGATGTAAGTTGTTGGCTTTAGAGGCAGGTGAAATGAAACTAATTAAGTTGTTTCAAACGTTTCGGCACACAAAGGTGGCCTACATCAGAGAATTTCATTAAATCTGTGAAAAGTACACAATAACTTGTAGGTACGCAGTTTTACAATTGGAAGTAGTATTTTTTTTATTAATATCATCGTTGTGAACTAACAAAAAATTAAAATTACTTATTTCTAAATATAAATTTTATTTAATTTGATTGAGAACTTTTGAAAAATATTGCAGCAATCTTAAAACATTATTTTATTTTAAAGAAGTACAATTGATGAGAAAACAATACCAATGTAATCGAAGAAGTTTTGTCATCAATTTTTTATTTAATGAAACAATTTTCATTCGGAAAAGTGGTTTACAAATGATTTTTTCAGTGACGTTATATGTAGTTGTGTTAAATTTTTTATTATTTTATTCTTTTTTTGTTATTTGTCAGATGCTCTGTTTGTACGAAATTTATTATTATAAATTGTAAGAAACCTTATACAGATGTAAATTGTTTTCAACTAAATTAATTTTCAATCCAATAACAATATTCTAAAAAGTATTTAGAATAAGATAGAATTCACTTAAAATCAAGCAGGTTCTAAACATTATTTAGCAGAATCCCTCAGCGATAAAATTTTTTTATAGTAAATTATGCAAGTCGTTTTTTCCGATCTAAGACAATAAAAAGTCTAATTTGGACATCTATGTTAAAAATAATATAAAACAGATTAATTTTTTACTTTTAAAATTAATTCTCTACAAAAGACGATTAGTTTTTAACCAACAATGATATAATGAAAATTTTCCTTAAAGACATTAATTTTTAATAAACAAAACAAAAATCAAGAAAATAGTTGAAACCTCAATAAACAAGATAAGATCTTAACAAATAAAATTAATTTTTTACCAAAAAGACGAATTTTCAACTAAAAAAATTAATTTTTAATTAAAAATATAAATATATATATAGAACCAGAAATAGGAATATTCCTTTTTAGTTAAAAGAATTTAATTTTTAACAAAAAAATATCAATTTTCTTTGAATATCATTTTTCTATAAAAAATGGTATATTCGACTTTTCACTTAAATAAATTAATTGTTTATAAAAAAAACTAACTTTTCATATAATAGTAGAATCCTCGAAACAAAGGTGAAATTTCAATTAAGAAGTTTATTTTTCTACCAAAAATAACGAATTTTCAACGAAATTCTGAATTTTTAAATACTGCATTAAAACAGATAAATTTGTTTTCAAATAGTTCAATCTTTAACGAAAAAAGGTCGATTTTAAACCAAAAGGATTCATTTTCTACCAAAACAGAAAAATTAAAAAAATTGAATTATTAAGTACATAAGGTCGATTTTTAATTTAAAATATCAATTTTCAACCAAAAACAGTAGAATCGAAATTTCTTTTGAAGAAATTTGTTTTTAACAAACTGAAAAGAACTTTTAAAAATTACTGAATCCTTAATGAAAAATCATAATTTTCAACCAATAACATTACGTTTCTATAAAAAATTACGAATTTTCTACAAAATCTAGAAAGTTTCAAACAGATATATTTATCTAAAAAATATCATTTTTTAAAAAAAGGTTCGTTTTGAACGAATTTTTAACAAAATACATACATTTTAAAACAATTAGTTAGATTTTTAACATTTTTACTTTTTAAACAAAAATGTCATAGTTTAATTTTCGGTTTACAAAAATTAATTTTCAACAAGAAAAAAGTGTTTATTTCAAAGGAGATCGAATCCATTTACCATTAAGCAGATTCTGCAATTCAAGTCGTTGGATCGATCAGGAAGGGAATTATATTTTTTTTAGATTAAATTGTAAGAGAACTATTTTTTCGTCATAAAAAAATTCTATGTTCAAAAGATTAATTTTTAACCAATAAGATTAATGTTTTACAAAAAAGACGAATTTTGAACTAATTGCTTGATTTTTAAACTATAGGCGAACAGTTTTTAAAAATTTTTATTTGAAAATGTTCAACAATTTAGTTGCATTTTTTTATTTCTTGACTAAAATTGTTTTTTAAAACTTGCGTTTTTGGGTGGAAAAACTCAACGATTGTGTAGATATTTTTCTTTTTTCTTTGTTAGTTTTAGAGCTTTGCAATCGATAATATATGCATATATGCATATATACATCTACAACTGTAATTTGGTAGTTGTGAATTATCTTTTGTTATAGCTCCTTTGTTGAGAACTCAATTATTTTGTTTAAAATTTGTCTTTTTTGTCTGCATTCGACTACTTGGTTAAGTGTTAAACTAAATGAGTAAAAATGGATCTTTTTTGGGTTGAAGATTCATTATTTTAGTTGAAATTTAATTCTTTTGTTGAAAATTCTTTCTTTCTTTGGTTGAAAATTAATATTTTTTGTTAAACATTTCACTAATTGTTTTAAGGTTGAACGACCCTTTACAATTAAATTTTTTGATTGAAGATTCATTATTTTAGTTAGAAATTTATCTCTGGTTAAAAATTTAAAATTATTCTTGAAATGCATTTTTTGATTTAATTTAACTGTTGTTGTTTTAAAATAATCATATTTTTTAGTTTTTGGTTGAAAATTTATCTACTTTCTTAAAAGTTTAACTATTTTGTTAAAATGTTATGTTTTTGGATGAAAAAGTAACTATTTGGTTGCAAATTCGTTAATTTTTTTGAACTGAAAATTAAAGTTGTTCATTTTCAGTGTAAACGGTTTTGTTAGAAATTTGGCTTTTTAATGAAAGATTTGCATTTACAACCGAAGAGTTTAACTTTTAACGAAATATTTAAATTTTCAACCTACAAATATATATTTTAAACTGAATGGCCAAATTTTCAAACAAAAATGTAATATTTGATATTTCAACGAATGCAGATTCTGCCAAGGGATGCATTGTAAAAATAAGGAAACGAACTTTAAATCATAAAGATTAATTTTCTATAAGAGATTCGAATTTAAACCAAAAGTAGCAAAGTTAATTTTTCACATAGACAATTAATTTATTAACGAAAATTAAAAAAAAAAGTAGTAAGTTTTTTAACCAAAGAGATGAATTTTTAACTAAAACTATGAATTTTTCAAGTAGAAAGACGAATTCAAAAAAAATAAAGAATTGCCAGCTAGAAAATAATAAAATTTGTCCCAATTCTTAAATGTTTGAGTCAAAAGACTATTTTTCTGTAAAACAGTTATAACACCTTTACCCTCCATCTACCACCACAAACCCCATTTTTCACAACACTTTCACCCTACATGATAATTTATCAAATATGAATGTGTTGAAAGTGTTATTTTTAAAACAAAATTTCATTAATTTATATGTAATTTGAAATATGATAATAATTAGTTTAATTTTAAACAAAATATTTATATTTTTCATAAACTTTAATGTGATAAGTCCAGGGGAAAGTGGGAGACTTAACTAAGCCCGATATTCGACAATTGGCGGAAATTTACGTTCAACAATGTAATTTATTTCCAACTTTTTAAGGATTTATCTACTTTTGTAATCAAAATTCGTAAAGTAATCATATATTGCGTTATTCCTTACAAAGTATTGTAATGATTTTGTATAAATCGGAATATTGAAACAGTTATTACTAAAAATTGTATGCCATTGAACGCATGAACTAATATTGGGGAGACTTAACCAAGATTTTCAGGAAAGAGTTTACCAAGTGGCAACAAGCTTATTACATGTGTTTTTCCACGTATAAGGTCATTGATTATTATAATGCGCGTTCAAAAATTTTGCTAAATTGATTTATAAAAATTGTGATGTAAAAATACAAAGTTCATTATTTAAAGAATATGATTATCACCAACGTGAGTTACAAAATCTTAATAAATGCTATTCACTAATATTAGGTGTAAATTAATCTTTAATAAAAAAAAGCTCTTTTGGAATAAAATAGTTCAATTTCATTTTGTACCTAAAAATAAAAAATTCATTAAAATCCTATTATAAAAGATTAATCACAGTTTCAGATACAGAACTCATCCCTTGGTGTAATAAATATGTATAACAAAGAAAAGATAAGCTTTTCATTTATTCTTTTTCATAAAAAGATAATTAGGCGCGCGCCATGCCGCGCGCAAAACTGCTGGTAGGATAATGAAATGCGTGCAGTCTCAGACTGCCGATGTATGAATGCTTCTGCGAGTTCAAACGCGTGTGGCTGTTATCTCTGGTCATCGCTCACTACTTGTTACCAAAATACAGCGACAAGCATCCCTGAGTATATGACCTACTATAAGAAATGCTTTTTTATTCCTTTTTTACCTTCGATTAACTTTATAGATATACTTTTTTTAATTCTAATTATTTTTCTCGAAGATCTAGACTGCAGAAGAATATTTCTGACAGACAGGAATTCTTAGTTAAAGCATCATCTATCAGGAATTTTCAAATCAAATTAATAAGCAAAACAGGATGCCATGCATAACCCTCATATCAAATTTCATCTGTCCACCGGCATCTTTTACGCATTAAATAAATGAAGGCAGGAATTTTGAGCAAAAGTATCATTATTTATAATTTTAAATATTCATTAAAAGTGCTATAAAACATTTACCATTAAATAAACAAGAAATTAACTGAAAACTAAAAAAATATTTGATTAATGAAAATTGTGATATTACCAATTTTAAAATCCAAAAGCATTTAAAACTCAAATCTTAAGTTACTATAAATCGTTTATAAATTAACCATTCTTAAATTGTTGATCATTATTATAAATGAGACCCAAATTAATTGAAAATTCCAGAATTGTCAATTCTCAAACGATTTAAATTAACATAGATTAATTGAAATTTCAAAGGGTTTGTGTATAAAAGTAACAATTAATAACAAAATATTATTTTTATATAATATTATCACCTATTATTAATAATGAAATTAACAATTAATAAATTGTTGATCATTATTATTAATGATATAAATAATTATTAACAATTCCCGAATTTTGATTTTCAAACGATTTTAATTTACTTAGAATAATTTAAATTTTAAGGGGTTTGAGTATAAAAGTAACAATTAATAATAATATTAGCAATAATTAAATAAGATTTTTTAATAGTTTTTCTTACGAATCTATGAATATGTAATTGCTAAGCACTCGAGAAAGAAGCTTGAAGTAGTTTCAGTAAAAACAGAACGTATTTCAGTAAGCTAATGGCCGATGTAAAAGAGTTGCCAAATAGTGTATTTGTTTATGAAATTTTGTTTACATTATTAGGAAGATGTTAAAAAAAATTCCCCATTTATTATTGCTACCGTTTGATCCTCAATATCCGCCATCTTGCTAGTTGCTTTAGCAGACTAAAAAACCTGAGCGAAGGTTATTTCTGTGGCCAGTCACACAGGAGCGTTCCAGTCCCACCACGCGTTGCTTGAAAGAGGTAAAGGGTTTGATCAAAATTATTTCTGTGACCAGTGACAGGGGTGTCCTGCCGCCCCCACGAGATTTTGGAAAGGCGTAGAGGCTTCACCAACATTGTTTCTGTGACCAGTCACAGGTGCGTTACCTCCCGGCCACGAGGTGTTGGAAACAGGTAAGGCGTGTGACCAACATTATTTCTGTAACCAGTCAGGCAGGTGCCTTCCTGTTACACCACGCGTTGCTGGAAAAAGGTAAAAGATTTGATCACAATTATTTCTGTAACCAGTCACAGGGGTACCTTCGCGCTTCTTGCAAGACGTGGGAAATGGGTAGTGACTTTACCAGCATTATTTTTGTAACCAGTCACAGGGGTGCCTCGCAGCCCCCCCCCCCCCCAGTATATGCTGGAAAGGGGTAGAAGTGCGACCAACATTATTTCTATGACCAGTCACAGGGGCGCCTTCCAGCTTCCCCACGAGATGTTGAGGAAAAGTTGGAAACATTTGAATTACATGAATTCCTTGAATTCCCCGAATGCCACGAATCCCATGAATACGCTTCGTTGGCTGCTACCTCGCTGGAAATATGCTTTTAAAAAAACGGGTAAAAAACATTGTCTGTACAGGTAATTTTTTTCTACCTGTACCGACAATTGTTTTACCGGTACCGACAGTGTATACAATTCATTTACCGAAAGTTCGGTAAAAGTAGCCAGATTTTTCCGTGCAAATATAGGGGGACCTGGAAAAAGGGTTATTTGTACTGAAACTTTGGTACGTATAGCTGGATTTTTTGGTACGTGTAGACACTTTCTTCATAATTACAGTTGAAAGTTGGCCTATTTGCGTTTAAATAATCTTTTATGTTAAATATTCTACTGTATTGTTGAAACTTAAACATTTTTTCTTGAAAATTCAACCATTTGACTGAACATTAAACTTTCTTGTCAAAAAATTATATTTTTGGATGAAAATTCAACTTTGTTTGTAGATAATTTGCCTTTTTGGCTTTTAAATTTAACAATTTTGTTAAAAACTCATCTGTTTTCTTCTAAAATCTTCGTTTTTGTACAAGATTAATCTTCTTGTTCGAAAATTAAGCTTTTTTATGAAAATTTATTTTTGTTGTTAAAAATTCTTTTTTTAATGAAAATTTAACTGTTCCACCTTTGACTAAAACTTCATCTTGTATATTTGATAAGTAACAAATTCGTCTTTTTTATAGAAAATTCATTCTCCTAGTCGAAAGTTCATCTATTGCAAAGTTTACAATTTTTTTCAAATTACTTTTTTGGTTCATGTTATTTTTATTTCTCAGAGTTTTTATATCAAAATTTAATTATTCCATTTTTTACTTAAACTTTACCCTGCACATTAGGGTGGTCTATAAATGTATGGCAAAATTTTTTTAATGCTTGAGGGCAACGATCGCCCCTATTTTATTCTAAATAAGGAAAAAGAAATTCCATAAGTTTTTTTTATTTATTTATTTTAAAAGGTGCTGGTTTTAATTTGAAGTTTCCCATCTAAAATGTATGGGGAAAAATCACTTTTCTGAGTTTTTACAATAATCTGTTTGGGTTTGAAAAAATGAAACAAAGAGTATGGAAGCCTGTAGAGAACTATCCAACGAAGAATTACATGTATCGGACATATAGGTTTGGCAACCCTGACACACCCCCACAAGTATCTGAAAACTACCCTTGAAACAAAGAGTGTCAATTCCTCATGAAATCGCCTTTTGCACACTGTATTCTCGTCTTTTTTTACTTAATATTACTAATATTGTTCTACTGGAATATTGATTATCATTGGTTCATTAATGATTAAATATTTAAACAATTATTTGTAACATTTATTAAATAAGTTTTATGTATTACATGCTATTTAACTTATTTGGGTTGATTCTGGGTTTATTCTGATTGTTCATGTAAAAATAAAGTTATAAAAAGCAATTTCATTCATCACACCTGTCTTTTCAAATGTTTGTCAGCCACTGTAATAAAGGTGACAACTTTGTACCTGTGTAAGATTTTAGGTCTCACGATCAATAAATTTGTTTTGCACAGTTCCCCCTAGAGTCCCAAAACCTAATCCGCTTGAAGAGGACGACTGAAAATTCCCAAAAATAAAATATTCCAAATATAAAATGTAGTAATTGGAAAATCCTAGACTCTATTATTTTATCGAATTAGAAAATCCTTGAGAATAGATAATTTTTAAGAGAAAATTGAAGATATTATAAAATTAAAGTAAAAATTATGTTTATTGAAAAAAAGTATATTTTGTTATTTTTTATTTCATTATTTGACAATTTCGAAATTGTTTAGATTTAAAAAGTTTATAATTCGGAAATTTATGTGCCCACATCACAGTATCGGATATATTGTGATGTCGGAAATTATATTTCGTAAATTTTCGATTGTCCTTCTTTTTCAAATGCTGTAATATCATAAGCTGTAGGCTGTTTTATTATGTAGGAATTTTCAAATTGGAGAATTTTGAATTGTCGTCAATTTTCCAATTCCTGGAGTTTACTATTTAGATTATTTCGTTCTCGGAATTTTTCCATGGAATATCAATAAACATTTAAAAAACAAAAATGCAATTTTTGCATTACTTGTCGACTTTTTTGGCAAAAAAAAACTTTGTTTTACCGAAATCTTCCAAGGAATAAATGGAAGAATAATCACTTTCATTTTGTTCATATTAAAACTGTAGTTCCGAATATATTTTGATATCGAGAGACGACAGCCTCATTAAGAAGTATATCAAAAAACATTTAGTAAACAAAAGTGCCATTTTTAAATTATTTTTCAAGTTTTTTGGCAGAAAAGTAAAACTTTCTTTACCGAAATCTACCAAGGGATTATTTAATGAATAATCAGTTCCACTTTATTCATATAAAACAAGTAGTTTCGAATATAATTTGAGTTCGAGAGAAGACCGCCTTATGCAAAAGTATAAAAATAAACATTTAGTAAACAAAAGTGCAATTTTAGCATTATTTTGCGAGTTTTTTGGCAGAAATAAATTTTTTCATAACGCATATATTGAAACTTCGAATTTCTATACCTGTTAAGCGGGTTGAAACACGGTGTTTGCATCCCTAGGGTTAAAACGTTTTGTCTTCGAGTTTCGGTACGTGTAGAGCGGGCTGAAACACTGTTTACATCCCAAGGGTTGAAACATTTTTTCAGATCTAGAGTATACACGTAGGTACATAGGATCTACAAGTACCTCAACTCTAATTTTCAGTGGATTCGCTATGAAAAATAATATGCATTACTAGGAATGTAATATACTATTTTTACCGAAATCTACCAAGGGATAAATTGATAAATAATTACTTCATTTTTTTCATATTAAAAGTGTAGTTTTGAATATAATTTGATTTCGAGAGAAGCCCGTCTTATAAAAAAGTGTATCTGTAAACATATAATCAACAAGTGTGGAATTTTTGTATTATTTGTCGAGTTTTTTGGCAAAAAAAAACCTTTTCTACTGAAATCTACCAAGAGATAAATTGATGAATAATCACTTGCATTTTATTGATATTACAAGTTTAGTTTCGATTGTAAATTGATTTCGAGAGAAGCCCGCCTTATAAAAAAATATACCAATAAACATTTTATAAACAAAAATGCAATTTTTGCAATATTTTACAAGTTTTATGGCAGAAAAAAACTTTTTTTACCAAAATCTACGAAGGGATAAATTGATAAATTATCACTTCCATTTTATTCATATTAAAAGTGTATTTTCGAATACAATTTGATATCGTGAGAAGCTCGCCTTATAAAAATATATATAAATTAACATTTAATAAACAAAATTTGAACTTTTGCATTTTTTGAGATTTCTTTAGCAGAAAAAATCTTTCACTTACCAAAATCTACCAAGGGATAAATTGATGATCAATCACTTCCATTTTATTTACTAGGCAGTCTGATAAGTCCCTGAAAAATGAAACACGGAGACGTTTTTTTGGCCAAAGTCGGTTTTATTTTTCAACACACTCTCCTTTTAGGTCGATACAGCGAGTCCAACGATTTTCTAACTTTTGGATACCGTCCGAAAAGTACTCGATCGGAAGGTCTCCAAAGTACGCCTCAGTCTCAGCTATGAGCTCCTCATTTGAGTAAAAACGCCTACCGGTGAGACATCTCTTCAGGTTAGGGAACAAGTAATAGTCGCTGGGGGCCAGGTTCGGTGAATACGGTGGCTGAGGAACCAATTCGAAGCCGATTTCATGCAATTTTGCTTGTGCAACTAAGCATGAATGAACAGGCGCATTGTCGTGATGATAAAG
>NC_046659.1:9592045-9594541 GCF_010883055.1 Belonocnema kinseyi | reverse complement strand
CAGGCGTCATTTGAAGGATCAAGCTCGACGAAAATGGTTCACATTAGTGAATACTAATGCCATTTCTTAGAATTTTCAGGTACTTATCAGACTGCCTAGTATATTAAAACAGTAGTTTCGAAAACAATTTTATTTCGAGAGAAGCCTGGATTATAAATAATATATCCATAAACATTTATTGAACAAAAATTTAATTGCTGCATTATTTTTCTAGTTTTTTGGCAACAAAAAAAAACATTTTTCACCGAAATCTACCAAGGGATAAATTGACGAATAATCACTTTCATTTTGTTCATATTAAAACTATAGTTTCGAATATATTTTGATATCGAGAGAAGACAGCCTCATTAAGAAGTATATCAAAAAACATTTAGTAAACAAAAGTGCCATTTTTTTATTATTTTTCAAGTTTTTTTGGCAGAAAAGAAAAACTTTCTTTACCGAAATCTACCAAGGAATTATTTAATGAATAATCAGTTCCACTTTATTCATATAAAACAAGTAGTTTCGAATATAATTTGAGTTTGAGATAAGACCGCCTTATGCAACAGTATAAAAATAAACATTTAGTAAACAAAAGTGCAATTTTAGCATTATTTTGCGAGTTTCTTGGCAGAAAAAAACTTTTTCATAACGCATATATTGAAACTTCGAGTTTCTATACCTGTTAAGCGGGTTGAAACACGGTGTTTGCATCCCTAGGGTTGAAACGTTTTGTCTTCGAGTTTCGGTATGTGTAGAGCGGGCTGAAACATTGTTTACATCCCTAGGGTTAAAACATTTTTTTTCAGATCTAGAGTATACACGTATGTAGATAGGGTCTACAGGTACCTCAACTCTAATTTTCAATGGATTTGCTAAGAAAAATAATATGCATTACTAGGAATGTAATATACTATTTTTACCGAAATCTACCAAGGAATAAATTGATAAATAATCACTTCATTTTTTTCATATTAAAAGTGTAGTTTTGAATATAATTTTATTTCGAGAGAAGCCCGTCTTATAAAAAAGTGTATCTGTAAACATATAATCAACAAGTGTGGAATTTTTGTATTATTTGTCGAGTTTTTTAGCAAAAAAACCTTTCCTACTGAAATCTACCAAGAGATAAATTGATGAATAATCACTTGCATTTTATTGATATTAAAAGTTTAGTTTCGATTGTAAATTGATTTCGAGAGAAGCCTGCCTTATAAAAAAGTATGCCAATAAACATTTTATAAACAAAAACGCAATTTTTGCAATATTTTACAAGTTTTTTGGGAGAAAAGAACTTTTTTTACAAAAATCTACGAAGGGATAAATTAATGAATTATCACTTACATTTTATTCATATTAAAAGAGTAGTTTCGAATATAATTTTATTTAGAGAGAGGCCTGGCTTATAAAAAATATATCCATAAACATTTATTGAACAAAAATTTAATTGCTGCTTTATTTTTCTAGTTTCTTGGCAACAAAAAAACTTTTTTCACCGAAATCTACCAAGGGATAAATTGACGAATGATCACTTCTATTTTATTCATATAAAAAGCGTAGTTTTAATTATAAGTTCATTTCGAGATAAGCCCTGCTTATATAAAAAGTATTTAAATTAACATTTAATAAACGAAATTGCAACTTTTGCATTTTTTTCGAGTTTTTTGGCAGAAGAAAACTTTGTTTTACCAAAATCTCCTGACGGAAAAATTAATGATCAGTCACTTCCATTTAATTATATTAAAGGAGCAGTTTCGAATATAATTTTATTTCGAGAGAAGCCCGGATTATAAAAGTGCATATCGATTAACATTTAATGAACAGAGGTGCAACTTTTGCATTATTTTTCAAGAATTTTAGCTGAGATAGCAGAAATCAATAGCTTGATATTGTGACGTCAGATATATTCTATTCCATATTTTGGGCTAAACAAGTTCAAATCCCGGATTCAAGTACTGATTTTCAATATCGATAGTGAGAATCGCATAATTTTACACTCAGATTTGTAAGTGTGTACAAGGAGAGAAACTAATCTCACAGCTTTCCTGCCTATCTACTCATGCTGGATTCATTCGGAGGAACTTGTAAATTCAATGTTTAAATTTTTTCTGCAAGTTTGCCAAATTTTATTGTTGTTTGACAATTGTGGAAATTTTAACCTTTGACTTACTGACAAACGTGTAAAGTCTAGTGATTTCTTATGATTTTCCTTGCCAATGGATCAGCACGAAAATTACCAGAAGGTATTTTCGTTGACATTAAATCAGGAATTTTATTTGAAACTATATATTTTTAATCGAAATAATTTCCGAAATATGGATGGACCGTGCGCTACAACATCAATACAGAAATAGGTTGCAGATAATTAAATGACACTTCGAGAAATGTCATTTGGTGACGAAAAGATGCATTTTAATAAAAATGAACTCTTATCTGATGAAAATAGCAAAAACAAATTAGACAAGTAAAGCGGAAAGTGGATAAGTTAGAAGGTAATCTAAATAGGATAAAATG
>NC_046659.1:9589276-9591945 GCF_010883055.1 Belonocnema kinseyi | reverse complement strand
CGCTTCTATCAACGAGCTCAGGATCTTCAGGGATGCCATTAAGTTTTCCTCGCTTCAAATAAACCTTGGCGCATTTGTCTAACCCAAATTCCATTCCAATATTCCATTCCAAATATATATATATATATATATGGACCAAAAGGAGAATGTTTAATATTATTGTAATAATTTGTGTCTCACGAAATGTTAATGAATAAATGTCAGTTCGGTAAACTTTAATAACGCAGATTAAATTTTCCAAATATACAGTGAAGATTTTTAAAAGTAATCATTAATACACGTGGTGTAATTATGAAAAATATTTTGTCACACATTCAGGAAAAAGTAGATAAAATTTCATGCTTGTAAAGTAATGTTTGCAAATGTAAAGTCAAGCACACTTTAAATTATGCAATGACAATAATTTCCTCAAATTCCGTTGCAGAATGATAAATTTCGGTTATTCTTTCTAGATAAAAAAATGTATTATTTACTTGAAGGTTTAGTAAAGTTTTATATGGATTCTGGATGAAAATTAATTTTGGTTATGTTATAATCTCCTGCATATTTTATGAAAGTCTGTAAACTGTGAGCGAGCTTTTCATTTTTGCTACGTTAGACTTTATTCGACGGTTCGGTAAACCGATAGTTACGCAATATCTTCCATCGCTTCCTTAATCTTTCAGGATCGTATGCAAGTACTGAGCACCTTGAAGATATTCACCAATTTTATAATTTGCAAAAAAGGTGTTGAATTTTCAAATTACTTACAGTCCTCACTGTTATTTAGTATTTAGTAAAGAATTTTCGTTTGTAAAATTGCAAATTAAAATGAGATTTCATTAAAGTCGGCAACTACAAATTTAATTACCATAAATCGAAGTTGAGGCCCCTCGCGTAAGCCTTAGTGTTTCCATTTTAGTGGTTTTTGTCATGTTAGTGGTTTTCCTACTAAATTTTTAGCTTTTTCTTTCGTTAAGTGGGATGAAAAAGTCATTTTCCACGTATTTAGTAGGAAAACTGGATTTTATTGATTTATGAGGAAATTGATTATTTGTAAGAAATGAAAAACATTGTTTAGTACAATAACTTCTTTATATACCCAAAATATTATATCCTCGTGATCTTTCATTTTTTTCGTACCTTATTCCCTTTTTAAATTAATACTTGTAATTAAAAATAACAATTGTTGATATTTCGAATATTTTAAAAATTTTAGGTATTGAGTGTGATGAATGAAAATTCATAAATGACATGAATGGTCAAATTTTAAAAACCATTCTAGATATAAAAAAAATTTTAGCATGTATTGGCAATAGGTGGGCAAACTTCTCATTAAAATAAGTAATAATCAGTTGTATGGATAAGGCTCCAGAGATGCGCATAGGTAAAAAATTAAATTTTTGACAATTACTCAACAATTTCAAATTTTTTATTCAAGAACATTAAATATATTTTCGTGAAATCTTACAGTAAATGTAGCATCAGCGAAGTCCAATGAATCTAGCCACTCCTTAGATTTATAATTTGAATGGTAAAATCAAAATTTTATTTGAATAATACGGTCCCATTTACTGTGAAACTCTTCTATAGCTCCAAATTCGGGGTTGAAAGTGGATGGCAACTAACTCATTATAGCCTGCTCCGCTTTTGTTTGTTCACGCCTGACTGCTCGCCTGAGTGACAGACGCAGACCCCGCGCACTCCGCACACCCCTGTTACACCCACATGCGGCGCGGCGTCAATTCTCGGAAAGGCTAAAGAATGGAGGGCTATTGAAGATTTTCACTGTAATCGAATCGAAAAATAAATCAATTTAATTAATTACTAGCAAAAATTATTCCGACAAATCAATTAAATTTGTCATATTTTGCAAGTTGATACTTATTTAATTTGGAAGATTTAGAATTTAAAACTTTAGTTATTATCTTTAAAATCGTTCGAATTTAAGAAATTTTTTTTAATACATCTTTAAAATTGAAAATTTTTTAATTTTTTAAATTAAAAGTTGAAAATTATGCAAGTTTCACCAATAAAACAGTTTCAATTCTGATGATACACAATGAAAATTTCTTTTATTTGGAGGATGTAGAGTGTAAAACTCCAGTTTAGATCTTCAAAATTATCCAGCATTTTTATTTATACATTTTGAATATTGTAGAGAGTTTAATTGTGCGTATTCAAAATTCAAATTACGTAAAGAACATTCGAAACTACATGATAAATTGCATAAAATTAAAAATTAAGGTATCTTCAATTGCAAATCTTGAATAAAGACTTATTTCAAGAAGAGAAATTCAAAATTTTCTCAAGTTATGTGTGTTATTCATATTTTCATATACATAAGTTTCATGCAATATAATTAATAAATCCTGTAAAGCGTATTAGCTTGCATATTCAATTTAATTCTTGTAATTCTAACCTAATTTAATTTCAGAGATTTTATATAAACATAATTTTCAGGTTTTCTATGCTCAATTTTAATGGCTTGAATATTCTACATCAAAAAGATTTAAAAAAAAGTAAACGATGCAAACATTCAAAACATTAAAAATTAGATAATTTAAGGTTTCAAGATTAGAATTTTTTTTTAGAATTTTTTTTTTTTTAAATTCAGAACTAAATTTTTCAGAAAATGGTGAGAGTAGATTTTTTATTTTTTTGTTTATTTAATTTTTATTTTAATGCAA
>NC_046659.1:9579451-9589176 GCF_010883055.1 Belonocnema kinseyi | reverse complement strand
ATATTTCTCATACCCCTGTGCACTAAATTCAAGGGACGAGAAGTATAAGAAAAATTTTGTCTAGAAGATAAAAAATGAAATTAGAAAAATCGACATTTTTTTAGATTTTTGCATTAAAATAAAAATTAAATAAACAAAAAAATACAAAATCTACTCTCGCCATTTTCTGAAAAATTTAGTTCTGAATTTTTCAAAAAAAAATTCTAAAATCGGTGCATAATTGCGTTCTAAATGTCATTTTGAACCTCGTTTTCCGATTTCACCCCACTGTGGGGCGGGGCGAGATGTGCGTAGAGAGTAAGACGAGTCCCTCAATTTTGCCGTAAGCTATACATTTTTTGTAAACGTTCTTTGTACGAATATCAGATAGGATGTTATTAAACTTTTTTTTTTTAATTTTCGTTCAATGTTGAATAAATTAGAAAAAAGGGAGAATTGAAATTTCGAGGTCTGTATTATGCTATTTTGCATTTGTTTATAAAGTCCAAGAATCATTTAAGATCACAAATTAGAATTTTTTCCTGTGGTTATTTAGATAGATTGTATATTAAACTTGAAGTTTTTCACAGATTTATACATAATTTTGAAACAGAAAAAGGTAAGATTTGGATTTAACCTAAAAGTTTCGTATAGGGCGGAATGTGTAATGTGTGATAATAAGATTTAGTGAAATTGATCATAAGAGTTCGTATGGTGCGAAATTGTAAGAAGAAAAGTAACTGACAAGAATGGTCAGAAGAGAATATAAGAGCTGCAGTGGGCTCTGTATTAGAGTTTAACCCGTTAACGCCGAGAATGTCCCTTTGGGTACACCACTCTTTCTGCAATTATAACTCATGCAATTCAATGTATAAAAATTTAGAGACACATATTTTTGAAGCTTGAGATCTCTTCTTTCCGATCGTTGGCATAAAAATGTGATAAAATATTGTTAATTATGGAAAAAAATCGTATAAACAAAACAAAAACACGATTTTTTCTAATTTTTTTTTTATAAAATCGAGTTTTCCAAAGGGTTCTCGGTGTGCAATCTACTTGGAACCTCAATAACCGGTGGAATAAATGCCTAAGATTTCAGAATACATGGTTCCGAGATCAATCTTTCATCTTATTATTTTCAAAATGGCTCGTCAATGAGAAAATTTTTGCTAAGACATTCATAAATTTTTTTCTCAAAAAGTTTGATCTTTTCGAGAAAGTGCTACAGTAGAAAAAGTTCTTAGAATCACTTAAAGAATACGTGAGAATTTTTCCAGAAAGTTTTACATTATTTTTTTGATTTTTCAATTTGTCGATTTTTGAATAATTGTAAAATTGCTACAAAAATTCCGAAAAAATTCAGGTGACATTTTTGTTTAATTCTAACAGCTTTTTATTCTTGACAACTTTTGCTATAAGCTTATGGTTTTCAAGAAACAAATTCTAAAAAGTCATCTGCATTTTTTTAGAATTTTTGGAGGAATTGTTTAAATTTTTAAAAATTAGCAAATTGCAGAATCAAAAAAAAATTGAAACTTTCTGGAAAAATTCTCATGTATTATTTGAGAGATTCTAAGAACTTTTTCTTCTTTTGCACTTTCTGGAAAAGATCATACTTTTTGAGAAAAAAAATCATGAATGTCTTCGCAAAAATTTGGTCATTAACGAGCCATTCTGAACACTCTAAGATAAAAAATTGATCTCGGAACCATATACTCTGAAAGCTTAGGCATTTATTCCACCGGTTATTGAGGTTCCAAGTAGATTGCACACTGAGAAACCTTTGGAATACTCGATTTTATAGAAAAAGAAATTAGCTAAAATCATGTTTTTTTTTGTTTAAACGATATTTTTGTATAATTAACGACAGTTTATTACATTTTCATGCCCACCATCGGTTAACGGGTTAATATGAGTTGTCGACAAGCCGCAGAAAAACAAGGTGTTCCTCGAGAAACTTTACGCTGAAAAATTATCAAATGCGTGGATAATAAGGAAAATTCTGTCGTAGTTCGCAAAAAAGGTGAGTGCTGAAAAAGTGTCCTTGGCGGACCCAAGGAACCGAATGAAGCCTCTACAAAGTACCCATAAAGACCGCATTCGGTTTATTTATAAAATACTGAAAAAAAACAACAGAAAAGTCAACTTTTAAATGGTTGAAATTCGGATTCTACGTTAAAATTCCCTACAGAAGGTCACGGAATAATCGCAATATTTTTTTTTTACAACGGTAAAATGTTTACAAAAATATATAACTTATAACTTTCGGAGAATCAAGAGGGAATTCATTTCAATGTAATGCGAGTTCTCTCTGAGTTCTCTTAAGATGTAGAAATTTCCATTTTTGTATGTTTAGAGCACTGAAAGAGAATTTGATAAAATTTTCCCTTGAGTCTCGTAGGTTCTCCATTTATTCAACCCGATTTATTGTGATGCGCATGCGCCACAGAGCGTGCACTTTTTTGAAATAAGTAAAATATCAAGTTAAATATGCTCTTAAAAAATAATCAGCATTAAACATACAGAAATGTTAAATCAGTTAACCTTCTTACTTAATGAATTAAAAAGCAAATTATACTCCACTTTTATTAAATACAAGCTATTTTTAATCTCAGGTAAGTGTACCAGTGGAAAACATCCTATTTTAGTATGTCTTCAGCAGAAGGAAAGTGCATATATTTATCGTACTTTGTTCAAATTCCTTACATGTTAGAAAAGTATGATAAATAATTGCATTCGCTTATTAGAATTTTAGACACAAAGGAGACGGCCTCCAATAACTATTACCCTGAGTCAAAAACTTATTATACTCAGTAAAATCGCAGTATAATTTAATTTGTTAGTGAAAGAGGACAATTGATGTAACATTGCAGTATGATCACCACTGATAATTTTCAAGAGTATCTGAACTGCAATTTCTCTTATTTCACAAAGTGCACAAAAGTATTTTTAAATATGAAAATAAGAAGGTTTTTATAATATTTTAATGAACATAAAATTATTTTCTTCCAAAAGTTATTTTTTTATTATTTATACCTTGTGAAAATTGAGGTTTTTAAACAAACGCAAATAGTTATTACAAATAAAAGATACTGTTCTAATATCCTAGTATATAGTTATAATAATAATAATTCTATTGATGAAAGAAAGATTTCTCACGAATAAAAGAAGTTAAAGTTAAAGTTGTTGTAAGCATTCAGCCCAATCTATTCTCTCCGAATCCTGCAATTTTCTCAGAACGTACGAAATGTCCTGTTGAAGAAACCAAGAACCACTGCTTGATCCTAAATTTATACAGTTTCCGATAAGTTAAACTAATTTTCCATATCCTAATAAGAAATTGGTAAAAACTGATAGTCACCTGTTTTTAAGTGTGGCTGACAGGATGGATAGATTGCTGACAAATTACGATGACCCATTTCAGAATTTGTAAATGGAGCAGCCTCCAAAATGCCCGTAACCCTACAATCTCTTTCAGTTTCGTCATTGATTGTAGTCCCAACATTCTCAGTTGTTTCTTCGAACACAGTCCTCTGTTCAGTGTCACTGCTGGATTCTTCAGACTCATCATCCATAGCCATCTGTTTGTCCTTGAGAAACACCTTCTTGTCTGCATCAAAACATATTGTATTTTAAAAAATATCCTTAAGGATATACACTACGTAAAATCAATCCCAAAAGTTTCCTATCTTTAAAATGATTTATAAAATCGACAAAAAAGATGTATTCTTTATTTCTGCAAATCTTGATGGGGGCTTTTAAGTACACTTCAGAAAAAATAATTCAGGTTGAAATTGTTTATTCAACAGTAGTAATTTAAAGGTATAGTTCATCCTATCTTCTCATAGAAAAGTTACCATTTTTATTTAATCCTAATGATCAAGGCCTTATTTTATACATCGACGGATTCTATAAATTTCTATTTGGGTTGATTTTATGTTTAAAAATGAATTGAGAAATCGTATAGTTATTATTGTTATAAAGAATCTTAGTTTAAATTTTAATTAACAGCACCCAAATAAAATTGTAGAGAATCCTTCAAAGAATGAAATAAGGCCTTGATGAATAGGATTAAATAAAAATTGTAAGTTTTCTCTAAAGCGAAAGGAAAAAGTAAACCTTTAAATAACTACTGTTAAGTAAACAATCTTAACCATTATTATTTTATTCTGAAGTTTGCTTAATAGCCTTCATCAACATTTGCAGAAATGTACGTAGTGTACATCCTTAACTAAAATGTTAACCATTTTTCAGAATTTCTAGAAAATTGTATCATTTGTGATACGCTCTAAAGAAAGACCCCTATGCGTCCGAAAGTAAATTTAGAGGAGAATCAAGAGAAGCCAATAGGACTGTTCCACATGTCAATTTAACGAGTCGTATTCCGTGTAAAATATTGAATACGGAAAATTTTTCTCAATTCATCAATTTAAAGAGCGAGTTTTAAGTAATTTAAAACGCTCATAATCTGAAAATAGATTTTTCGTCACTGATGAGTCGTTTCTCGGAGCGCGTTACATTCAACAATATACTTTTTATTTTTAATTATTGAAACGAAAATAGTTACGAAAATCAATCTACATAAAAAATCTGCACTGAAAAAAATGGTAGAATTAAAATATTCAAACCTGAACTTAGTTTTCGCATCTCGGTTGCTTTGGACTGCTGATACCTTCGCTTATTTGCAGCGAATTTATTACTACAATAAATGAAGTCCTTGTACATAAGATTAGAGGAAACTTGAGAGGCCCTCTCTGTAATTGGAAAATTCAAATTGGCATGTAACACATTAATCCTGTTAGTAGTCGAACATAAGCAACTTACGAAATAATCCTTTAAACAGTAAAGGATTGATTGGTGGCTTTCCTCCTTCCTTCCTCCTTTTTCTTTGGCCACATAGTTCGAGATTGTGTGTCCATAGACTTCAAGCAGAACTTCGCGGACAATAATTTTCCACTTGCCTTTTTTTTCTGCGCTAACGTCGGTTTCTACCAATGTATTAATGTAAGTAATTACATTCCTGTGTAAATAAAATCCACACTTCGGCGAAATTTCTTGCTGAAATAAAATGTGAGCTACTTTTTTGACATTAGGGGCATTGTTTACATACAGGGTGGACACGTTGGGGCTTACATACATGGCGAATCGAATGCTATCCACTGGAAGCGTTAAACCCACTGGAAACGCAGAATATTATTACTATTTTATAGTATTTATCACTCAGCAGACATTCCATAATGTTATTGGCACAGAAAAAAAATTGACGTTTACTTCTTAGTTCACATGTCTCATTTCATTATTAATTAAACACTTTTCCCATTTGTAATTACTATTCAACATAACCTATATTGTTTTGACACTTGTATCCATTTGAAGTTTCGAACGCAACCATGGAAACTATGCTAAATATGATCCGAAGATGCACGGACTTGACCGAATGGCCGATCCGAATGCAACTTTAAAGGCCCAAAATATGAAAATATCCCTGTATAAGGGCTTCTCCCCTGCTATTCTACAATTCGGGTAGCATTCGATTCGCCATGTATGTAAGCCCCAGCATGCCAACCCTGTATATTATAAGAAAAGCAAGAACTAGATCATTTTTGTAAATGTGTTAGATACTGTATTCAAAATAAAAAAATAAAAGTGTGACATAATTTGTACTTAAATAAGGAATAATTTCAAGTAATAAATAATATTTATGTAATTTACCATATTCGAGGCTGGTTGCAAATGATGAGGTGGTAACTGAAAAAATTTTAAAAAAGAAAGATTGAGGTGAAATTATAAAAGAGTTATCAATGAAACCTACGTACTTAAGTTTTAAAGTACATATTATCTCAAATGTGTTGCTACAACTTTCAGTTATATATGCAGACTTGTAAGCATACTTCATTGAAGCCAATAGAAGCTCTTGGAACGCAATATCTCTCTTAGTAACTAATCATTTCAAAAAGGACGCATCTTTTAATTCTGGCGAGTCGGGTTAGATAAGAAAACAGTATCTACAGACAATTTTCCGTAACTGCAAGAATTGTAACATGGAGGCTCGAATAGGGCACCCACAATTACGCAAGAAAGCAGTATCTTTCAGACACTCCGCTTTTGCCTAACCTTTATTTGCGTTTGTTGCAAAAACTATGATGCTGACAAAAAATTTCACATGACAAAAATGGTTTATTTCAATAAGACCTAACAGTTTCAAAAAAAATTTTTCTTAAAATTCCGATAATTTCAGAAGATATAGCATAAGTTATGTAAAAATTATAGGACCTCAGCAAACGCTGTATGTGCAAATAAAATTATTTTAAAATTGCAAAATGAACAAAAATAATTATAAAAATTGTGAAAAGGAAGCAATATTTTACTTCGCCTAGTTGTTGATTGCTGAAGGAAGAAACAACAAAACATTTTTTTTATTCGAAAAGAATGTTCACAAAGAAATTTCCTACTTTTTGAAATAATTTGTATTTGTTTACGTTTCAAAGATGTTAATACCTGTAATTATTATTTATATAATATTATTGAAATGTACTGTTAAAACTATTTCGAGCACGTGTTTGTATCGATTTGTCGATATATTATATATCGATGCTTAGTAAGCTATTGTAAGCTATAATAAGCCATAATTTTTTTTAATTTAATAAAAATTCATATTTCTAGAATTTCAGAAGCTTTGACTTTAAAACCGTCAGCTTGGTTTTCAGTTTAAAATTGTGAAACTTTAATTGCTCAAATTTAAATTTATTAAAATTTAAAAGCCTTCTATTATTACTTATTTTTTTGTTTTTAATGGTTTTAATTAAAAGAAATACAATTTTCGTTCCTTTGCATTTTGAATGCTCTTTTTTTAAATTCTAAACGGAAAATATTAAATTTATAACGTAACGAGATTATCATATTTTTGAAAATAAAGAAACTTTAATTAAATAAATATTTTCTTAAATTAATTAATAAGACAACCCTACCGAAAGAAATCTCTCGAAGATAGTTCGAGAGATTTGGGTTCTTTTCAAGATGCTTTTAGTGTTCCTTTTAAGAGTGGTGCGACGGTAATACAATGTTCTTTTGTATTCGTCACGTACCGGGCGGGCAGAGTTATTTACAGTAGTTGGTCGTGGCTAATCCGCTCTCCCTTTTTAAATTTCTCTTCAAATTATTAACAATTTTTTTTTAATTGGTGAATTTTCTCATTATACTTATTTATAATTATAACTTATATACTAATATACAATTTTCTAATTGAATTAAAAAATGTTGTCTTTTTTGGCGTATCTCATTCTATTTACGAGAAACGTTGTATTAATTTCAATTCTAAGCATTTAAAAAAAAAAGTTAGATATCTGAAATCATCTCCGTAGATTCCGAATTATTATGTCTTAGGCTGTTAACTATGAAATTAAAAAAATCGACTTATAAATTTTAATCCGGAAGCATAACAAAGGACCCTTGAGTGTCGGCTACTCTATTGATATAACCTCTCTGCTTGTTATTTATGATCGTATTGCTATTTCGATTCCAGAAAGGACATTTTAAAGCCTTTAAAACATTTAAAAGAACTACCTGTACCTTAAAACATATTTACCTGAGTGCCTGCGGAGAATTTTTCTGAGCTTCTTTGACCTAAAGAATTTTTAGTATATACTCAAAGATTCTTTTCGGTAGGGATGCCAGTCGTAAATTCAAATTTTTAGCAGATACTGCTTTCTTGCGAACACCAAGGCTGCTTACCGACGTCCAGTGTCCGCAAGAAAGCAGTTTCTACAGATTCGGCGTCTTTGCGTAATTTCGGTTCACATTGTTTGCAGTATCTGCATTTTTTATAACGAATTAAAAATTAATTTAATTTTTTTCTCAGAAATAAGAAGATTACCTGTAAATTACCAAAGAAGAATAAAAAAGTGTAAAAAGTAGTTTTAAATGAGCGGTCTACACGAATAATGATTTTAACAGGTTTCTGGTACGGTTGTTCTTTACTTCGCGTCTCCTGCCTGAAGCTGAGGTTAAACTGACTCAGTCCTGACTATCCTTATTGTATCTGTTATGTATTGCTTATGCAATTGTGATAACGGATTATTCACAAATTATGTAACGCGTTTTTCTTTTGTTTAAATAAAGATGAGAATATAATCTCCGTCAAGTGAACAGTGATACAGGTATATGGAAAAATGAAAAACGCGTTACATAATTTGTGAGTGATCCCTAGCTACAAAAAACTGTTATTTTGTCTATCCTAATAAATCTAAATTAGGGTAATTTATCGCTTACAAAACTATTAGCAAGAATTTTTCAAAATATTGCACAATATTTGTCTTTGAGATAAAAAAAGCGTAAAATAAATCAATTTCTTAGGTTAGGAGGACTCCTGTGCATTCCAGCGCGTCTACTGTCTTAAAATGGCGCACTAGCCGTGCCAAACTAATGGACAAGATTCGTCTTAGCGTTTAGCACTGCTGATATACTATTAGGTACTTGTAAAGGGAAAAGAAATATTTTTATAGAAAATTCGTACGTACCTGATATTGCAAGAATTTTTGCTTCTCGCTTCGTTTTCATTCCCGTTTTGTGATCCACCCGTATCAACGCAGAAATGGCGTTCACAAACTTGGCTTTTGTTGAAAAAGTAGACAATTCAAGGACATCCTTATTAGAACTGTTGATCCACCATATCAGAGCATACTTTTGCGACCCATAATGAGAAATACACTTCAATCCTTTATTTTTAAAACACTTTTTTAACTAAATTGTATAACGATTGCACGAAAGACGTATTACCAGCTGCCACGTACAACAATCACTGTATGTTGGTCGTCTGCTGCTGGACGATCATCGATTTTCGATTCGACCCATGATAGGCGCGCGCGTACTGTACATAACCTTCAAATTTCGGAAAAAGCGGAAAGCCAGAAAAGGACTGTACATTTGTGATATTTTTACTTTGGAATTAATATTGTTTCATTAAGTGTTAACACAATCTAAGGAACGTAAAAAATGTCAAAAAAATCTCTCAATGAACTTTATAGTCGTCGCAAAACTGATCGGATCAGATTACTCAGAGTTAATGCCAATAATAATAATGAAGAACGCGAAGCTGATGTTCCAGAAAACCCAAGACTTTTATTACCAATCGAAATATAAGTATTTTCTTAGTTTCTTTCGCTTTCCTTAATTATTATGATATTATCTGTATGATCTAGTAAATTTGAAATTTTTGATAAATAATAATAATAAATAAATAAATAAAATTTAAAAAAATAAATAATTAATAAAACAGCCACACAAAAAAGTGTGCGGATCTGGTAACAAGACACACGTATTCCTATGGATTTTGGGGCGCTGAATTCAAATTCGGTATCAAGAATCACCCATCACGTCATGGTTGAGCCATAACCTCAAAAAATGACGAAAAATCATGCGCTGAGGCAAATAAATTTCAAAATAATGCCAGTGATACAAATTTTCATTTTAAAAACATGTCGACAACTGTGAAGGATCAACTCTTGCCTGATATCAAGTTATTTAACATAACTTGACCCAACAGAACCTGACCTCAACTAACCTGAATTAACAGAAATTGCTACATCGAATGGGTCAACTCGAGCCTAACCTAGAAATAAATCTAACCTAGCCTAACCTAACCTAATCTCACGAAACACAATTAAACTGATTGTTTTGTCCCGTTGTATTTGCGGTACCGTTTCATTCAGCTTCGGCTTAACCTACATAGAGGTTTAACCTATCCTAAC
>NC_046659.1:9563485-9579351 GCF_010883055.1 Belonocnema kinseyi | reverse complement strand
CCAGGGCACCTCCACGTGGTGACGGTGGGCAACGGATCCACATTGGCTGAGTCCCTGGGTAAACGGCGTTCATGCCGTCATGGCAGACACAGGTAAAAAGTTTATTACGATGCAGGAAAAAACCCCAGTTTCGGCGTCTGGTCAGGGTGGGAAAGCGGGCTATCCGACGTCGTCATCATGCAACCGTAGCTCTTCATCAATGGATCACTTGGTCGGTGTAGAGACTCATGCCACAAGGAAAAAAACCGCGAGCATTTCTCAATCGCATGCCTGCAAGAATAGCTCAGATTCATTCTGTTACATTTGCAATAAATATGAAGTGAGCAATTTGCGAAAATCAATCGACGAGGAAGTGAAAAGTCTTTACGAAAAGTGTTTTGACCGTAAATTGCTGCACCAAGAAACAAAATGGGTTCCTCACGTCATTTGCAATTCCTGCAGACTTATGTTGTATCGTCTAAAAAATTCAAACAGCGAAAAGTACCGCAAGTACTCTACACCAACCACATGGAAAAAACCCGTTATTGCGAAGAACTGCTACTTTTGCATGAATTCCGTCAAAGGGTTCAACGTCAAAAATAAAAATAACATTTTGTACATTAATGTCTGCACAGTCACAAGAGCAATTGAAATTAATAAAAATGCACGCCAGACTGATTTAAGCGCTTCAGAAGATGATAGAATGGAAGTCGAAAGTTAACGTCATGGAGACGGTAGTGAAACCAGTGATCGAACAGAAAATAGTTCTGATGATTCCGATGAAAATGACGAAAAAAATGACGAATATGGCGTGCATAAAATGAAATTGAAGGTTCCAATATTAGTGTTGCAACTAGAACTGAATGATTTTATTAGAGATCTTGGATTACCGAAGATACGTCTTTAGTGTACTGCACTGACGTTAACGGACTAATGAACCACTTGAAGAAAAATGTGTACAGAGACGAAGAATGGCGATTTTTCATTGATTCGTCAAAACGCAGCATGAAGGCTGTTTTACTGCATGACGCGAATACTTACGCTCCTATCCCTATAGCTCACTCAACGGTCATCAAAGAAGAATATAACAATGTTAAAATGCTTCTTGAAAAAGTTAATTACACGAATCACAAATGGCAAATATGTGGTGATCTCAAAATCATAACAATGATATTAGGCCAACAATCGAATTTCACGAGAGAGCCATGCTTTATATGCCTGTGGAATAGCAGAGGTCGAGCCAATAATTACAGAAAAAAAAACATTGGCCTTTAAGAGATTCATTCAAACCTGGTTCTCATAATATCATCAACCAAAACCTCGTTGATCCAGAAAAAATTTTACTACCAGCCCTCCACATAAAGCTTGGGCTCATGAAGCAATTTGTCAAGGCGTTAGACAAAGATGGACAATTCTATAAGTATATATCCCTTAAATTCCCTAATGTTTCAGACGCTAAATTGAAAGAAGGAGTCCTTGATGGACCACAGGTTCGAATATTGACAAGAGATACTCATTTCGTGAGCCACATGACGAAAATTGAAATGGAAGCTTGGGAAAGTTTTAAAGCAGTAAACGCAAATTTTCTCGGTAACAAAAAAAGTTCAGACTACGAGAATATTGTTGCGAAAATGATAATAAACTACAAAAAGTTAGGCTGCTTGATAAATTTGAAACTTCACTTTCTAGATTCCCATCTGGATAAATTTCCATAAAATGTTGGTGATTTCAGCGAAGAACAAGGGGAACGTTTTCATGAAGACATAAAAGTGATGGAACAACGATATCAGGGTAAATGAGACGAGGTCATGATGACTGATTTTTGCTGGATGTTGGAAAGGGAAACGAATGTAGGTCTTAAACGTAAGCGTAAACCTTTGCTTCGTTCCTTCGAAGAAAAAAGGACACGTTATAGCAGGCAGAAAATAGACTGAAGTAGGTCTATAAATCAATTTAATTACGATAAAAAGCAAGATAAAATGTAAACACGAAAGATAGTATAAATATATCCCTTAAGTTTAAGAAAAGCAGAGAGAAAAAAATTTTGAATAAAACTCTTATTCATTTGCATGTTTAAGTTACATTTCTACATTTTAATTGATAAAAACATTGTCAGGTTAATTGAAATGTGGTCAATTCTACTTGTAGTTCTAAGTTTCTTCAAATGAGTAATGTGCGTCTAAATTTTTAACCACCAGTACAATGAAATGAATTTTATTGTGTTAAAACGGGAACACTTAAGTTAAGTTGTGTTGTGTTGTTTAAGCAAAATTTCGTTAGGTTCTGTTAAGTTAGATTCATTTGTAGGTTAAGATCGAGTTAACCTATTAAATATAGCACACATTTAAGACTGAGAACCGTACGCTTACATAGCTACACGTGTGGTTGAATTTCATTCGGCTAGGTTAGGTGAGGTCAGGTTTTGTTAGGTTAGGATAAGTTAAACTTCTATGTAGGTTAAGCCGAAGCTGAATGAAACGGTACCGCAAACACAATGGGACAATACAATGAGTTTAATTGTGTGACGTGAAGTTAAGTTCGGTTAGGTCAGGTTAGGTCAGGGTTTTTTATGTTATGATAGGTTTGACCCCTTTTCAGGTTAAGCCCAAGCTGATTCAAACGGTACCGCAAACACAACGGGACAACACAATCAGTTCAATTGTGTTTCGCGAGGTTAGGATAGGTTAGGCTAGGTTAGATTTATTTCTAGGTTAGGCTCGAGTTGACCCATTCGATGTAGCACACATTTTCTGCTGGGAAAATATGCTTCCAGAGCTTTACGTGTAGTTCAATAAATTTCTGTTAATTCAGGTTTGGTGAGGTCAGGTTCTGTTGCGTAAAGTTATGTTAAATAAGTTGATATCAGGCAAGAGTTGATCCTTCACAGTTGTCGACATGTTTTTAAAATGAAAATTTGCATCACTGGCATTATTTTGAAATTTATTTGCCTCAGTGCATGATTTTTCGTCATTTTTTGAGGTTATGGCTCAACCATGACGTGATGGGTGATTCTTGATACCGAATTTGAATTCAGCGTCCCAAAATCCATAGGAATACGTGTGTCTTGTTACCAGATCCGCACACTTTTTTTTTGTGTGGCTGTGTTATTGATGTTTTTAATGGCGTAAAATTATTTTCAATAATTGGAGTAAAATATTTTAGAGACTATATATAGAGATGCTATTTATAAAATACTGTACAAATTTCAAGGGGAATATAAGAGGATTAAAAGAGGGCTTTAAATACTGGTAGAGAATAATAGAGGTTCAAATGAGAACTTAGAAAAACCTATGAAAATTTCAAAGAGACTAAAGAGAATGAACAGAGAACTAAATAAGACATAAGAGCATGAAAGGAGTACGTCGAGGACTGACTAGCACCAACAGAGAATGTATTTGGAACTATAGAGAATCAACGGAGAACGTCTAAGCCTAAAGTGTTTCCAATAGAAAATTTAACGTAAATCCGAATTTCAACAGTTTAAAAGTTGATCGCGCTGTTTTTTTTTATTGTTTTAAAAGGAACCGAATGGGGACCCAATGGGGTCTTTACGGGTACTTTGTAGAGGCTCCAACCGGTTCCTTCGGTTTACGAGGGGTAATATAAAACAGAGGGCATCATTTAATATAAATGTATTATATTGCACACGTGATACATAATTTATAGGTTATGTAATAGGCAAATTAGTCGAAAGTGTAAAATGTTTGTAATCATGTTTGTAGATAGAATTTAATTTGTATTAAGACAATATTTATAAAGTTGTAAAATTTTGACATATAATTGTTGAAAAGTATGTATGAAATCTTTTTCTTTTGTCATTTACTTTTAGGGTTAGGTTTTTCCAAAGTTTTCAACGAGGAGGATGAAAAGGACCTTTGTGATTACATAATTTCAATGGAAGCAAAAATGTACGTATTCACAGCCCAAGATGTTCGAAGAATAGCTTTTCAACTAGTGGAAAAATTACAAATTAAACACAATTTTAACATTGAAAATATAATGCAGGACCAGATTGGCTTAACAATTTTATGAAGAGACATCTTCAACTATCATTTCGTAAACCAGAGCCAACCTCAGCCGAGCGAGCAACAGGGTTTAATAAAATCGAAGTGAACACATTTTACAGCCTTCTCGAGGAGACTATTATACAGAATAAGTTGACAGGTAACTATCGTCAACGTTGATGAGTTCGCGACAGGTGTCGTTCCAAAATGTGTGCCCAGAATAATTGCTCCTAAAGGAAAGCACCAGGTAGCCTGTTGAAAATATGTTGAACGAGGGAAATTGGTGACTGCTGAAATATGCTGTTTAACAAAAGGGATGGGTCGATACCGAAATCTTTACTGCGTAGTTCAAATGGTTTATAAAACAGACGAATTGCAGCAAGGAGTCGCCTGTGCTAATGATTCTTGATGGACACGCATCCCATACCAAAAATATTGATGTGATAAATCTAGCGGAAAAAAATGGTGTCATCCTTTTGTGTTTACGACCACACACCACCTATCGACTTCAACCATTTGACGTTGCGTTTATGAAACCATTGAGTTCTTACTATGCAAAAGAAGTCCAAAAATGGTTGAGGATGCACCTTGGTAAAGACGTCACTATGCTTGATGTTTTCTCCATATTTGGAAAAGCCTTCAAGCAAGCTGCCACCATAGCCATAGCAAAAAGTGGTTTTGAAAAAACTGGGATTTGGCCATTTAATAGACACCTTTTCTCGGACACAGATTTTGCTGCAGTTCTTAGCGAAGACGGCGGCAGTTCTTTCAGCAATATTGGCGATGGTAAGCAATAAATATTATATAATTCACGAATAAAACAATTAAATAAAAATTTACACTGCTTTACTTTGAATTAAAATACATTTCTTAATTTTAGAAATAAGACATCTATAAATCGAAACGGTATACTTTCTTTTACAGAGGAAAGAACATCTTTCAGAAGGCTTCTTGAAGAAGTTCAATACGAAATCGATATCGGACAAGCATCTAAGATTGAACAAAGAGCAGCAGAAAAAACACATGTTAAAGACCTTCAAACCTGCCCTGCACCTTCTCCGAGATCTTGATGCTTATAATGACTTAGCAAATGTACAGTTCGATGACTTGGAAAAGTTTGTAAGTCAGAGTGAGTTCGTTGAAACTAACAATACAAAATTTGATTTGGTGGAGAGCTTATTAAATTAAAATTTTTTTACTTTGGTTGTAATTATATAGCAATTCGCTTTCTTAGGTATATAATTATAGCCACTGCATCAAACTCATTTTTATCATCTAATTAAAAATTATATTTTCAAGAAAAGTGAAAAAGAACCTTATATTTTTACGTATATAAGAAAATTTATTTCAAATGAAGTATTGTAAAGTTTGTTTAATACTTTTGAAATTAAGGTCTTACATATTTTTAATTCACGATTTGTACCTTAAAGCTTCCGATATTTAACAAATTTCAAATTCAAACATCGAAATTAAAATTTTCAATGTAATTTTAAATTGAAATTAAAATTTTCAATGTAATTTTAAATAGAAAGTATGAATATTAATATTTTTAACGTGCCTTATATGAATTTTATTCTTGAGGCATGTTCAGTATGTCAGTAGATACGCCTTTTTCAAAATCTCTTACTTTATGTCTTAAAGGCAATTGATATTTTGTTCACTCTAGAGCATACCATTTATGTTGTTTCATTTTTGAGGGCTCTGTGCAAAAACAAACGAATTGTGTTGAACTGGACTTACCTGTCTCTAGCGACGCTAATGTTGATCCCGCTTGCATTAGAGTCTTAAGTTCTGTTAATACGAAAGTACAACAGAATTTGCCAAAAAAAAAACCAGTCAGTAAGCAAAAAGGACGCAAGAGAGAATTTACGGCTATTCTTACATCTCCAGAATATAAAGAAACTCTTTTACAGAGTAAGCTATTGAAATCAAAACCAAAAAGACAACCAAAGAAACAAAAAACTGAGAACAATCAGAGTCGAGCATTAGCCTCAGCACAAAACGAAGTAAGAGTTCAAGTTCCTATTCAACTCGTTTAGTTTATGTAGCCAACTCCAATTTAGATGAACCCCGAAATGCAAGTGAATTCACCTTTGCTGCCCAGTCAACCATTGCAAATGTTCCCTTTATCTTGCAGTAAAGTGCAGACTATTACAGACATGCAAATTTTATCTTCAATGATGGCCCACCCGGTGTCAACGCAAGTGCCAGATCAACGACCAGCAGAACTATTCAGTCCGTAGAAAATGCAGATGCAGCCCAGTACATATACTGGAATTATTTCTTCAGCAACGATCCAACCAGTGCACAGTTCAGTACGTCTCGTTAAACCCTCGCAATCGGTGGCTCCAAAAACAATTTGACCAGTACACGGCTTACCAGCCCTAATGCATACTGGAGTAAGCATTCGGCCGGTGCCGATGCAAGGGCACCGTTAACCACCAACAGACATATTCAATCCATGGAAAATAAAAGTGCAACCCAGCACATCCAGTGGAATCATTTCTCCAGCAACGATTCGACCAGTGCACAGGCCAATAATGCCAGGTAAACCCTCACAATTGGTGGCTCCGGCAGCAATTCGACCAGTACATGGCTTACCAACAACGATCGGATCAATACGCAAGGATCTGTAATCGATATTTAAAAAATCTTTTTTCCCTTCTGCCTCAGATTACGTTACAGTTTCACGTTAGAAGTGTAATCATTATTCTTCTAAATAGTACTAATTCATTGTAATGTCCATGCGTTACTTCATCACATTTAGATATCACGTAACAATCTTGAGAAGATGTCCTGTGATCAGTTCCAAAGTTTTATTTTTAAGAATATGAATATTGTAGTTGTCAACAGAGTAATTGTTGTTCTGCGATTTAGATTGCTAATAAGTACGTAAGTTTCTATGTGTTCAAGTATTTTTATCGAGACTAATACCAATATAGACGTGTTAATATAGTACATTAAGTTTCTATATAACTAGCTTGGAAAGATGTTCTGTGATTAGTTTGAATGCTTGAATTTCAAGTTCGTGAATATTGTGCTACGAAATAAGTACCTAAGTTTGGAGCATTACCTGCAAAATGTAGAAATTTAAATAAATTTGATTATTTTTATGATGATTATTCGGTATCCAATTGCTGATCTATGTGCAGAACGTATTCCTGGATAATTTTAAGGTAAAAATTGAAAATCTTCCGAATTGTTTTTCCCAAATATATTTAAGATATATTTTTATTATTTAATATGCTTATACGTAACAATTAATCCTTAAAAATAATATATAATAAGTCCTTTCGTTAAGCGACTCATCCAGTCTCAGTACATTGCTCATCCCGCCCTAGGCGTGGGGCGATACGAGCCACACGCACTAGTTTTTTGTTTTTGTTTGGAATCCCACATATACTTCTTTATTTAACTAAATATTGGTAAAATTATTATTAAAAATGTTTATAGAATATATATCACGAATTACTTTCAAGCTGAGATATGCATGTTTCAAATACTGGCATTAAAATGTCAACTATACTCTTTTCGCCCCGCCCTACCCTTTATAGTCGAGATTTTTTTCCGGTTTCCCAACTGTTAGATTAGCCGTGAGCTTACCCGTTAGCGATAGAACGCGTTAAACTTCGGTAAGTTGGTTCGAAACCCGTCACAGCGTTTTCGATTTTTAATAGCATTCATATTGTTAAAAGCGTGCGATTGTATCATATGTAATGTATTGTAGTTTAATGTAATTGTTTAAGCTAAATTGTGTATGTGTACGAAATTGTATTCTGATTGGCTGTGACTGAATAATGTGTATATATAGGTTGTATGCTGTTGATTGTGTATAAGTTCTTTTATATTCACAGAAGCTGGCGGTTTACCAAACTGGTAGTTAAAGTGTCTCGAGCGACAGTGATTCCCTCGTGACTTTCCTGTAAATCCTCTCATAGTTTCTACCGAGTCCTCGACCGCGTTTTACCCCACTGTTTATTAATCTTTATCTAAACTTTTATATATTTTACAATTATATTATGTCTTTAAAATATGAACTACCAAGTACAGTACAGTATTAATTACAGTTCGCTAGACATTAGTACTCATATGTCACACTTTCATGTTTGTGAATGAGGTATTACCGAATTTCGTTTTACCGAACTAGAAATGAGACTTTATCAAAGTTTCCATATGTTCCGAGTTTACCCAACTGAATTTGGTAAAGTTTCTCGAACTATTTTTCTCCATGTGTATACAGAAAACTCACACATTATTGAGGGAGCACATAAAGTCATCTTATCGAGTTCTTTTAGAGGTTTAACTTCACAATGTGACCAATATTTTGAAAAAATCAATGAATATTTTCACTTTTTATAAAAAGCCTTTTTGGACTTTTTTTATTAAAAATGGTTTGTGATGATATTATAAATAAACCATTTTTTTTTAAATTATTTATTAAATATTTAGTTTCTGTTATTTCTAATAATAAAACAATAAAATGTCACCCCCCTCGCGGTTTGGTCAAATGTCGACGTTTGGAGACGCCCTGAATTCGAAAAACAGGGTTTTACTAATGTTTCTTGTAGTGTGTGAGTGTGTATGTGTATCTGTGGATGCTCACCGACAAGATTATCATGACAACTTTTTTTATTTTGTCGGAAAGTTGAACATTCATATTTTTATCATACAAAAAATAATGAAAAATTCCATTTTGCGGTTAAAATATGCAAGATACGAAAAAAATAAAATCACTAAAATTTCGCACCCTAAAAAGATCTACAAATTTGCCCTGAATCAATTTTCGATAGGATGCATAGTTTTTGTTTTTATTCGTAAAAAACAACATTAGAAATAAAAAAATTAAAGTTTTGGACAAACGACACAAGCGATGAAAAAAAATAAATAGACAAAAGTTGCTCTTCCAAAAAATAGCGAAAACTCATTTAAATTTGCAACATACGGAAAAAATTAATGAACTAAAATTACGCGCCCTGAAACGATGTACAAATTTCTCTGAAACACTTTTCGATAGGATGCATAGTTTTTGTTTTTAGTCGTAAAAAACAACATTGAAAATAAAAAATTACAGTTTTGGACAAACGACACAAGCTATGAAATAAATAAATAGACAAAACTTGCTCTTCCAAAAAATAGCGAAAAATAATTTTTAGTTTGTCATGAATAATTTTTGATTCAAAAAACGACATAAGGTACGAATTAAAATTAACAGATTTATCTTGTTTACCTCAAAAATATCGATAAATTTGTTAATAACTTTTTTTTCTTTTTTATTTTATTAGTTAAATGTTTATAGTTGCATCAACTGCAAGGGTCATTAGCGCCCGTCCTGTAGGGTTAATTATGAACTGTAGGGTATCTGTGGGGTAGTATACCAAGGGACAGAAGCCAAGCTTTCAGAAAACACGTCCAGCCTCGCTTCCTGCTTTGGGAATCGAACATGCACCAGCGTGGCTGCCAAGGCTACAGTGATGGAACATAGGACAATCAGAATATCATCTGAGCCGCGATGACTCCCTTGTTAATAATTATTTGTTGATAGGAGGACTAGATTTTCTTTCAATCGTAAAAAGTAAGATTAAAATTTTTTTAAATTAATTAATCTTAAAACGACACAAGAGACGAACACAATTAAAAGATAAAATTTGTTTATTCAAAAAATAACTACAAGTTTGTTATAAACTTTGGTTATAAAAATATATTAAAAGTAAAAAATACAGGTTTTGGAAAAATGACACAAGATATAATAACATTTTAATTAACAACATTTTTCGCCTAAATTATATCTATATTGGGTTGTTAGGAATAAAATTTAAGACAAAATAAGAAACAAATATGAAGGCAATTATTATAAAGTAGATTTTTACTTTATTTTTCAATATCTGAGTAAATAGCCCCCGACCTAGGTACAGAAATAAATATAATATACATTTGATTTAATAGAGTTGAACATAATGTAGAAAAGCTCGTATTTTCGACGAAATCAACTGCGAAGCATGAGATACGTGATGAGAATGTGAACGTTAAAGCCGAAGGAGGTTTAAATAGAGAGAAATCACAATCACCAAATGACAGTTTTCGATGCTTTGCCCTTTATTTTTAAAAGGCAGGCGCACGAATGTGGGGTAAGTAGAAAGACGGAGCGCAAGGGGTATGCATCATCGAGCGCGAAGCGCGTGACAAATATATAATCGGGCACGAAGCCCGAAAAGCACCAGTTTCTGCGCCCTTGGCGCGCTCAAGATGTCGAGCAAAACGAGCCGCGCCCGTAGCGCGTGATAAAAATGTGTCCGTGCAGCAGGGAGATTTTTTCCTATGATGTGGAATCTTCTGGAACTTTGAGACAAAGAGGCAGATATATTACTATCAGAGAGCATAAATACCTGCCTCACCGATATTCTACAGATTTGGTGGTTCATGCCCGTGCTAAGTTTCTGGAATATTCCTAATGATATCATGAAATTATACTGCGCAATTTCTGAAAACATTTTTTTTCGTAAATATAAACACGGTTCGTCTGAAATGAATTTAATACAAATGTGCGAATATTGCAAATATTTTTCTTGATTTTGTATATGGGATGCCTCTTAAATATTTTCAGATGAAAAAAAATCTCTTGCAAGGCCATTTTTGAACAAGATCGTTTTAAATGTAAGAAAACAAAAATAAATTTAAATTTTTTCTCGAAAACGAGTAGAAATATAAAAAAAAATTGAAGAGAACAAAATGATTTCTCACAAAAGTTCCTATAAAATGATGCGCTTATTTTATATTTTTAATTTTTTCTTTTCTCTATAAGCTCTATTTTTCAATTTAGGATGTTGTTTAAATCTGACTACATTTTTTTATAGGGACGGCACTGATTTAATATATGAAAACATTTGTACAGCGAGAATCGTTGGTAAATTTATTTATTTATTCACTTAGAATTCTGACATCATAGACGAACTCTCGACCCCTATTATGTTTTTGAAGTGCCACGACCTGATGATGGTGATTATAAATTTGGCAAAATACGTCGAAAAATAGAGAAAAATTCAGTATACTGATAAGTTCTCTCTGTGTGTGTGTGATTGTGTTTGTGTGTGTGTGTGTGAGCGCGTGTTTCGTAACTGTGACTATAATCAGCCACCAGGCTAGCTGGCAGCTTCGCGCCTCCAGGGTATCGGGCAAACGTTATTCAATTAAAGAGAAACTACGTTTGATAATTCTTTAATCTGTTTTCACATTTTCATTTGTGATTGATTTATTAATGGGAATTAACAACTTGTTTCTGTTTATTGACGGACTATGGTCACCTATTTACGAGAAAGTATATAAAAAGTGAATCATATATTAAATCTAAGGCACGTTCAATATTGGTTTCTCCGACGCACAGGCCATTCGGTCCGTCCGTTTGCGACTATATGTGTTGACCAGAATAATCCTGTTGCGAAGACATTCAAGATTTAGTATTCTGCGACCACCCTGACGGCGTGAGATGTGAAGTCGCGGAACAGAAGACTTAAGGTGGATGCTATTGTTCATTTGAATAAACTTTCATGTTCCGATAGGAAATCTGTTTTTCCAAAGCGGCATCAATATCTCTACGCTCCTCACGATGTGTGGATAAACCCTCAAGCTTTCCAAAAGACATACGATAAGTCTATGGGAGATCGAATCAAAAGCTTAAAGGTAATCAATTCAGGCCACCGATGCGCCACGTTGGTAAAATTCTGCGTTTTTGCAGACACATCTATCAATAAGCTAGTTCTCCCGATATTCTGCTACGCCTTTCTTTGAGTCACTTTGTTTGTACATTTCTTGCCACACAGGTTCGATTGTCCACACAGTCCTATAATTTAGAATAGCATTTAAGATCTTATACAGTGTGTTCAGACAAGTAATTGGGCTGTAATTCTTCGGTTCAGCTAAGTTGACTATCTTTGGCAGGAGTACTGTGCGCCCTTCCACCTACTACTTCGGAATAGGCTCTTACGAATTTAGACATAAGGTGAAAATACGGACCAGATGCTGGTGGTTTGAATACTTCTCAATACTTTCTTCACCTGCTCGGAAGTGATGGGTGGATATTCTTTCTCAGCTTTTATTAGGGCATTGCAAAGATCTTTGAATCTATTTATATTATTCGCATTCTGTGAGCCATATGCTACCTGGCGGCCAGCACCTTTAACTTGTTCAGTGCGTGGTGACGGATTCGCAGTTCACCCCCCAACTGTTGAACCTTGGCGGTGAAATTCTTCCCAGTTATTATTTAGTCAATCATACATTGAAAGCAGGATGCCTCCTATCTTGCCCAACTTATCTTTGTAGTGAGTTGGTGTATTTGTCTTTCGGTCTTATGATCAGCCTTTAGTTTTGTTTAACGGTTTGCACCTGTCAAAGTTCTCGCTTCATTATTCACACCACAATTGATAGTCGAGAGGTCGGATTCTTCGGAAAAATCTTTACGCAGAATGTCATCCAGTTCAGCCAGATCTATGACCTTGAGACAAACCAGAATGTTGATGTTTTTCCAAGTCCTGAAGCATCGCTCTTCTTCTAAATGGCCGTCTGCTTGTGGTTCATCTCAGTGCAATCTCTCTTTTTCTGTTTCCGGCTTGTTCTGGCTGTGTTTGAGTAGATGCTCCATTCATTTGACCCCTTTTACAGAGTTCCTTGGCCCGGTTATGCAGTCATTTAAGCAAAAAATGCGAGAGTTCCGATTGTTTCTCGCACCGCAGAGCATGCAGTCGCGCTATGTAGCCTTTTCGTTTAGGGGCCACACTTGTATCATAGCACTCCAGCAGATCATCCCTGTGTTGATTAGCCCACTCAAAAGTATTAAGATCCTGCCGGTCCATCACATTAACTCGATCTTGATTGGCTCCCCATATTCCAGGGTAGTTGACATTGTTATCCAAACCATTGTTGGGAGCCGTGCGCGTTCGACTGTTTGCAAACGCACTTACTACATAAGTTTTTGGTATTGTCATTGTTGTTCCCACGAGCAGCTAGGGAAAAGGGTTCATCCATTCATGTGGAACCCCGCATGCCAGTATAAACCTGCATACTGGGAAAAGTCGAGAGCGTGAGTGAAGCCTTGGATAAAATGTCTTTGTTTTTTGCAATAACCTTGAACCTGTTTAAATGAAATTGGCTTACAAAATTGCGCAATATAATTATTCTCTGACGTCGTCAGGACTCTCCGAGAATTTTCAAAAAGCTTAGCAAGGACATTAACCACTACACGTTAGAGGCTTCTCAATGTTGTTAAGGTAGAAATTCTTATCTAAAAACACTCTGATAAGAATCTAGATATTCATGAGGACTTTATAAATATCCAAGCTCCGCCTTGTGAAAGTGACTTAGTATCACCCCCGTAAATGTTGGTTGGTCTTTCTGGCTTAGTAACTCTCTTGTAAAAGTGGTGGATAAGGTAGGAATCGTGGTTCAGAACCCGCCGGTATATCTGGAAATTTTTTTATGTACCTTTATTGAGGTTCTGGTGGTTTGGACCCAACTTAAGCCTTAGATACCTCATCGTTCACTTAGCTGCAACCCAGCCCGTCAATGATGAAGTAAAAACCAGGCTTTGTGCAGTGTGTCAAAGCACACTGCTCTCATCAGATCACTCGATTGCATTACAAATGTATCCGTGACTGACGATGTATACTGAAACAGTCCCGTGCAAACTATTTTAAAAAATATAAAAATTCAACTCTTGCCAAATATGCTTCCGACATGTTGCGCAGCAACCGTCTTAATTATGAGACATTATTTTTAATATAAAAATAAGCCCGTCTTCCAACAATTTATGAATGTGTTACAGCTATCATTGCAGAGAAGCTATATAATCATTAAGACGAGACTGAAATCCTTATCAAAGGACAAAAAGGATGTCGTAAAAACTGGTAAGGCAGTAAAGATCTATTTACCATAGGACCGCAGAGCTGGAGAACGATTTCGAAAAGGACATCAAGGAAATGGTTGAGGGCGCTTATATAAATGCCTGGGTAATCTTGAATATAAGGGTATTCAGTGTACGATATTTAAGAGCCCTGTAGAGCGATTATAAATCTCAAAGCTTGGATGAAGGCCAAACAGTGAAGCCCTTTTCTGGTTATTATATAAATTATCTAAACAGTATAAAGACTTAGGGGGGGGGGGGCAGGCCGCTTTTCTCAAAGAAAATTATATTTTCCATGTCAACATTTAAAGAAAAAAATTTTCCTCGATAGCATCGTTGTAGAAACGTTTTTTACTGTTCAGCGAAGCAGGGAGCAGGAAAGGCAGTTTTTGAGCTCGAATTTTCCTTAGGGTGACCCTAGCGACTACTATGACCAACACTGATTCATTCAGAAGCGAACACGCCATATACGGAGACTAGAGGCTGCTACCCAAATTAATTGATGAATCCTCAAGAGGTAGTGTGCCTGGAGGTGATTGAGTTTGGATAATATCATGAAATGCAGATTTAAATTAAAACTAAAGTGTAAACAAAATCAATGTAACGGTCCAATTTTCGGCAAACTTTCTTAAAGAGTGGTACCTCGTACCATAAATGGCAATTTGCAAGCTCTCTTTACAAACGGACAGATTATATAAACATGGTAGATATCTATAATATGTATAGCCCAATTTCCTTCTAAAAATACTAAATTAATTCGCATTAGACACTAAACTTGCATATTTGCACGACTCAGGGGCTGCCAGTAATAACCGGTTGTAGGAGTCTAGCGCTCCGTTTTTTTTAACCTGCGAGCTTGTAAAAATTGTTAATAATTTTTAAATTTTAAACATGCTATAATATGAAATTTAATTGTGCACCTTGTTTCGTGATAAAAAACGTGTAGCACGTGTATTTGTTGAAATAAGTATAAAAATCAGCTAATTTTGTCTATAAATTGGCCTTCTTTTAGCTAATTTAATTGTACTTTATGTGCAGTTGTACCTGATTTTGTTTAAAACAATAACTATTAATCGTCTTACCACACATTGCAGTCTTCATGAAATCTTTGAAAGATTCGTTAAAGCTTCCTTTAATTTTTTTGTGAAACTTTTGAGTTAAATCATTCAATTGTGGTAAAATATTCTAAAATTTGTTCAGATCTTTTGAAACCAAATATTTGTGAAACCTTTCGTATTTTTTGAAATCATTAAAATATTTGAAATTTTTCCAAATATTTGAAATGCTTTGAAATCTTCGAATTCTGGTGCAATAGAACTTGTATAAAGTTATGAAAAAACATATAAAACACCTGATGAAGAACTTTTTATAACTTAAGACTAAATTAAATTATAAATGGACTACTTGTTTAAAACTCAAATTTTTTATTGCATTCCATGTTACTTTCATGTTTTATCTTGATATTACGTTTGAACATGCCAATAAACTTAAGATCTGTCTGGTAGCCCAAAGAATATGTGTGCAAAATTTGCTGCCAATTGTGAAAAATTGTGGATCTTTATAAATAAATTACTGTTTAGGCCACTTGATTTTATATATTTCAGAAACTGGGCACCCCCACTCCATCTTCCTCAAATGCTCTTACAAGCTGTCTGGAATCCCAAAGAATATGTAACATAAATCTGCTGCTGATTGGTCAAAAACTGCGCCCCCCCCCCTCAATGTTCCACCCTTCGTATGCCTTTCTCATTCTCTTACGACCTGTCTGGAAACCCAAAGAATATGTGGGCAAAATTTGGTGCCGTTTGTTAAAAACTGTGCTCTTTCATAAATAACGTTCGTTTTAGGTCACTTTATTTCATATATTTAAAAAAATGTGTCCTCCCCCACTCCATCATACCCTAATGGTTTAACGACCTTTCTGGGGTCGCAAAGAACATTTGTGAAAAGTATCATGTCGGTTGGTCAAAAACTGCAGTTTGACCCCCCCCCCC
>NC_046659.1:9555788-9563385 GCF_010883055.1 Belonocnema kinseyi | reverse complement strand
AAACTGTGCCCCCCCCCCCACGTCATCATCCCCAATATTATTACGACCTGTCTGGGAGCCCAAAGAATCATCCGTTTTAGGCCAATTGATTTTATATATATATATATCAAACTAGAATCAAACCGAAGGGACGATCACAAAGTCACCGAACGCGTCCTCGGATTGAGGATAGAGGGGGTCCCTGTATCAAGGGTTTCTGTTGAATATGGTTACAAAAATAAATAGGCAGTCACGGAAAATTGCCCAGCGTTATTCCGGAAGGAATTAAGCCCTAAGAGGAGGTGCGACTTGCTAGAGTGCTACGATGCGAGTGTGACCTCATGAAAGGAGTTACATGGCACGACTGCATGTGTTCCATCCAGTTACTGTTGACCACACGCCCAAACCAGAGGAGGTCGAAGCATTTTGTAGAGACGTCTACGAAGTGCAGCATAGACTGGAATAAGACTCAAAAAACATAAAAAGCTTCAAGGACCTGTGTGATGCCCTTATAACACCTAAAGAAGAATGTCCACCCATCACTACAGAGGAGGTGAAAAAAGTATTAAGAGGTATAAGGAACAATTCCGCTCCGGGACTAGATGGTATCAAGACTTTCTGGTAGAAGAAGTTTCCTTTAACCCATCAGCATTTGAACCGTATTGTCACCTCATATTTAAAGTCGGAAGAGCTAATTCTGGAGCGGTTGATGGAAGGGCGTCACAATACTCCTGCCGGAAATAGTCATTTCAGCTAACCCGAAGAATTACAGTCCGATCACTTGTCTGAACACACTGTATAAGATATTTACAGGAATCCTAAGTGATAGGATTGTTCGGGAGATTGAACATGTGTGGCAAGAAATGTATGAACAACGCGGCTCAAACAAAGGTGTAGCAGAATGTCGGGAGAACCTGCTCGTCAATAAATGTGTCTGCAAAGATGCAGCATTCTACCAGCGTTACCTATCGATGGCCTGGATGGATTACTAGAAAGCTTTCGATTCGAACTCCCATAGACTTATCATCTGTCTTTTGGAAGGCTTAAAGGTTCATCTGAAAATCTCTGGTAAAAATAAAGAGCAACTACATCTAGCTCTAAGGATTGTCGAATGATATACTAAGGAAATAGGAACGAAATTTGAGTTAGACAAATTCGCCAAGGTTTATTTGAAGCGAGGAAAACTTAATCGAATCCCTGAAGATCCTGAGCTCGTCCATAGAAGTGCTATACGACACCTTTGCACTGGAGAGACTTATACATACCTGGGCATGTCACAGTTCCGCATTCAGGATGTGACATCCATTAAGGATTCTCTCCGAAGCAGATACAAATTTCTTATCCGGCAAATCTGCAACGAACATGCTTGCTGTTCCGGTAGTACTTTATTCATTTGGACTGATTCCATGGACGAAGAACGAGCTCAGATCCCTTGATATCAGGAAGATATCCTTGATATCCTTGATATAACCTTGACATCGGTTCGTTATCGAATTTTCGGCACCAGCGGAAAAAAACATCATAGGCAAGGAGAATGAAAAGAAAGAGAGGCATAGATACCTTGTAAGGGAGCTGCAACGAATGTACCCGGACTATTCTGTTAAACTAATCGTCCTTTGATCGACGCTCTCAGAGGTGCCAAGCTTTTACTGGTTAGTTGCCTCAAAAGCATCCCTGCGGGAGAAAAATATTCTAAAACACTTGCGGTAAAGATGCAGAAGGCGGTCGTCCTTGGGTCGCTCCGTATCCTCAGGGTTCACGAGACTTTCGCCGGATAGTCGTATTGATTCGTATTGATTGGATATTTGGACTAAAGTCATATTCAAGGAAAATTAACTAGGCACTAGCACTACTGCACTTAAAAAATCTTACCAAGTTAAAAACTTGGGGATCATCAGGGGATCATAACTTGGTGATCATAATTTCAAGTTTAACTGTCGTACTTCAAGAAATAAAATGATTCCGGAGAATATAAGAACATACTAATTTCTGAAGTGATACACTTCTTCAATAGATGAACGATTTTTTGCAATCATCAAGTTCTTCTGCCCCATAATTTATTTGTCAACTTTTTTTCAACAATCCTTTGCATATACACTGAGTTAAATTTACTTGGAAGGACACTAGAATTTATTATCAAACATACTGAGAAAATAAAACTGGAGTTTGCAACGTTTATGATGTATGAAAAAACTAAAAAATTTGTTTTCTTATACCAGTGAAAATCTAAACTACTTTTTAAGGAAAGAATTTCATTCACTGCCTAAAGATCGCGAAAAAAGTTTCACGGTCCACTTCCCCTCTGCTCCAGCATGTGTAACACACCTGAATTGATACCCCAAAAACTGAAAAAATTACAAACAAAAAAATAAAATAAGTCGACCGTCTGCAATTTTCTTTCACGAAATTATATCACTCGATGCATCTAAATTTCTCAGAAAGTTTAATCCCCATAGCTAATTTGAAACTTATGGGGGGTGTGAGAATTTATAGGGATGAATAGAGGAGTGTTCGACTTTAGCAAGAGCGACGATACTTTCTGAGCAATCTTTGTGCATCGAATGAAATAACTTTGTAAAATAAAATTGCAGATTTTCGTATTATTGCATTTTTGGTGAATCTTCTCGGTATTAGGGGATGAATTGATGTGTTTTTCTGATTAGCTAAGGGGATGAAAATTTTTGAGCAATTTTCATGCTTCGAATACAATTATTTTGTTGAAGATAATTGCAAACTTTCCACTTATTGTATTTTTGGTACTTTTTTTAGTTTTTGGGGTTTTTGCATATTTTTTATATTTTATAACCAACTGCCACCCTTCCCACAACGCCCCAAATATACAATATACAATTTAAATATTTACCATGACTTTTTAGATAATTTTCAATTGTTGAAACACATGTGAGTTTTTTAAACAATCATGTATTTGCAAAAAACGTAAAAAATAATTGTATTTCCTTATTGAAATGTAATTCTTTGTCATTGTTGGGAGTAGTTGATTTGTTTAAAAACAGTATTTAATCATTTGAATACTTATTTATTGTCGGCTTCTGTTTCCGGTACCGATTGTGAAAGAACTCTTTGCTGTTTAGTGGTGTTTTTTTGTCTTTGGTGAAGGGAATAAGGGTTAGTGGATGCAAAAACGGGGGAGAGTGCTGAGATCGAGTGTGAAGGAAGACGAGTGAGTGAAGGCAAAGGTGTAAAGGGTGAAAGTGAGTGGTTTGAATTAAAAATTTAGATCGTGCCAAGTTCTTGAGGTCAGGAGTAGGAAAAATAGTTGCTTGGTAAGGGGGGTGAACGGTAGCTGATTAAGGCGGGAAACCTCACGGAGCTTAGGGTAAGGTAGGGTGCCGATGACGCGTAGCCCACAAACTGGCACCAGAGGGCAACGCAATCGCAAAGATTAGCAAGCCATAGTGGCAACAAGAGCTGAGGTTACTAAAAATCGTGCGCAGTGGGGGAAAGGGTGACGTTGATCGCAGTGACAGCAGATGTGAGGAAAGTTTCGAGAAATCGACCAGGGAGGGGAGGGTAGCGGACTCAGGTACGGGAAAGCCGCGTGGAACACCGTCAAATTTACAGCGCCTCAACAAGCTGGGGAACGCGGGTTCGTACAGAAGTCTGGACGAATAACAAAAAAAAGACAAGTGCGAATAGCAGTGAAGTGGAGGAAAAAGGAAAAAGATAGGAAAGGGACTATGAGGTAGAAAGAGGCAAGGATAACAAGTAAGTGATAATTAAACGGAAAACACTAAAAAGAGATAGGGGGTGGAGGGATTTTTGAAAAATTGGAAGCTCTCATAAAAGGGTTTAGATAGGACACAAGAGAGAGAATGGATGATATGAATAGGGACATGAATAGACAGCGAAACGACGTGAAGGGGGAAGTGAAAATAGAAAAAAAATTGGAAGAATGGGATACACGCTGGAAGGAGGAAAAAAACGAGGTTTGGGTAAAGCTAGACTGCATTGGGAATAGACAGAAAGAGGTTGACGAACAGAGAAATAGAGAGATGAATTAGTTGGCAAAACGGGTAAGCAAGTTAGAAATTAGGAATGAGCATATGGAAAAAACAGAAAATCAGGAAATATTGAAAGGGAATAAAAAGAACGTGCAAAGCGAAAATGAAAGATTTAAGAACAGACAGAGTGAGATTGAAAGATGATTAGAAAGAGAAGAAAGAGCAAAGAGGGAAAATAACTTAGTAGTTGAGGGATTAAAAGTAGAGAGTGAAACAGGAGAAAGGGAAATAAGAAGATGGCAAATAAAGCAGAGGACTTAAGTAGAAAGGAAAAAGAGCCATATGGTGTAGATAGGGGGAGACAGGTTATGGATAAATGGGGAGGAATGGTGCTGGGATTAAGAATTAGAAGAATAAAGGAAAAAAGGAAAAAGTTTTGGTAAAGGTAGGGGGAATGAAAACGAAAAAGAGTCCAGAGATAAATCAGACGATTTTCCAAACGGCAAAGAGGAAACAAAGTGAATAGGAAATAAGAGGGAGGGGAGGAGAGAAACGTAAAAATAGATTTCTAAAATGTTTCAGGTTTGAAGAACAAGAAAAAAGGATTTTGGGGGGAGAGAGAAAAGTGGAATATGATTATGATGAGTGAAACTTGGGCAGATGAGAAGGACTGGAATGTGATGAAAAATATATTGCCGAAAGGTTATGTGTGAACGATGCAAGAAGCAAGAAAGGAATGCGTTAAAAGGAGAGGGATGGGCGGAATAGTTACAGGCATGAGAAAAAAATTGGCAATAAAAGAGAGAAAAAAGGGGGATAGGAATGAAAAGGATGACTGGCGCAAAAGGGGGAGGGACATGGAATGGATAAAAGGAAGCATATGTAAGGAGTTCCAGACATAGAGAGATAGACAAGGTGGAGAGGAGGTCACTAGACATAATAGGGGAAACACGATGATCTATATGTAATAGCAATATGAAAGGAGATGGGGCTGGAGAAATCACATTTGTAAAGAAGGGAGAGTGGCCAGGAGAGTGGCCAGAGCGAAATAGTTGAAGAAAGGGAAGAGAAGGAGAAAGAAACAAGAAACTGGGAGCCTGGGAAGTAGATAAACTGAAAGAGTTTAAATAATAAATGGAAAATATTAGGTTCATAAAAAAGGAGAGAGTAGACTCGTTAATGCAAAGATGTAAAGGATCGGTTGAGAAAATAAGGGATGAGATAGGTACAAAAACAGAAAGAGAAGGGGAAAAGAGAGGCTGGTGGACGAGACATGAATTGAGAGTGAAGAGAGAATGAAAAAGTGTGTAAGAAAGTAGAGAATAGGGGAAATGGAAAAGGGAAAGTACAATAGGAGAAAACGTGAACATGGGAAGATGTTAGAAAGAAAAAAGCAAAGGGGAAAGTAAAAGTACAAGGAAGAAGTAGAAAAAGCGATTTAAGAAGGTAGGGTTCGGGATGTCATAAATAAGGAAAGAGGAGGAAAGAAGGGCGTGAATGAAGAAATAGAATTGGGTGAGTAGACAGACTGTTTCAAGGGTCTGTTTGGGGGAGAAAAAACAGGGTAATAGGGAAAAATAGAAAGTTGGTACAGGGAGAAATAGAGATAGGGAATAGAATTAAAAGCGAAGAAGTGGATGCGGTAATAAATAGAATCATAAGAAACAAGGCTACAGGAGGATATGGTATGGATAACGAAGCTTTGAAGTATGGAGGAGAAGGGGTCAGGAAGGCCTGTGGGAGATCTGCAACAAGGTATGGAATGGAAAAGGGTGGCCAGAAGAGTAGTTGACAGGACTGGTGGTACTATTTGTCAAGAAAGGGAAGGGAACGAATGTAGAGGAGTACAGAAGGATTACCCTCATGCCAGTTGGCTACAAAATATTTGCTAATTTTTTGAAAATTTTTCCTGCGAAAATGGTTACTAAATTCGACGTCTGCTGTGTAAAATAATTTCTATTATATATCTCGATATTGAAACAACGAACGCTTTTGAATTTCTGCGAAAATCTGCAGATATTGTTATTTTCAATGAGAAATTTATGCGATTAATATTAGTGTTCTGTAAAGCGAGAATAGGCTGTATAATACTTATCTTTTTCATACGATTCTACGTAATGCGCTGTTTCCATTTTTGTTTTGCACGTTACAACACAAAAATATATGTAAATAATTCAATAAATAATACATTTTTATCTTGAAAAAATATTATAAATTATTATCAGCGAGTTCACGGCGGCATCCTTCTATCACTTTTCACAGTTTTTCTATTGCGTAGCCAACTAAGACATGTCAAGAACAACTACAATATAAAGAACACAAATTGGATTCTTATTCTTATTTAAAATTCCCGCCAAGAACAGCAGCTTTACCGACAGTAAACATGCTGGTAGTACGATCAAGTAACGTTGATCGATCAGCGCCAAACAACTGTCAGTCACTTTGATCTCCATTCGTATATCCTTCTTAACCACTTTACTATCATTTTTTAGCTTTTATCCGATTTATTTTCAAAAAATTAGAAAGCAACCGTATATCTCACAACCATGGAACCCCTTTCGGTGACGGGCAAATATTGGGAGTGCATTTTTATAGGCTCAAAACCAAATTATCGTTGACTGCTGGTAAGTGTTGAGTGTATCATGGATTTCGCCATTTTTGTGCGTACCGTTCGAACAGCCTTAAAATCAAATTTATATATCTTTTTGATGTGAACAAATTTAGTCTGTTTTTTTTTCTTACATTGTGTCGTTTTTTGAAAATATAATTTTGTTACTTTCAAATGTTATTTTTACGATTAAAACAAAAACGATGTGTCCTGTCAAAAATTATTTATGAAAAATCTGAATGAGTTTTCGCTATTTTTTGGAAGAGCAACTTTTCTCTATTGATAGATTGTGTCCTGACTAGCATGCAAATCGGTGCGTTAAAAAATGCTATTTGCCTCAAAGTTATATTTCAAAAATTCAAGGCTACTGAACGTTGCATATATGTTACTGCATAGTTTGGCTGCAAAATGGAAGTTTTGAGTTTTCATTATTTTTTGTACGATCTAAATTTGAATTTTCAACTTTTCGAAAAAATTCTACAAGCTGTCATGATAACACAGGCCCACAAAAAAAAACAAAAGTGTCTTTGCAATTGACCAGACCTATATATTTTTATGTATTTTTCGACGCTGAATCCAAATTTGCAATAAAAAAGTAGGGTCCAGCTACTTTTTTATGGGGTTTTGATCGAAAAACCTCATTTTTTACGGTTTTTTCATTTTTTTTTAAATAAAAAAAAAATCAAGAAAAATTTTGTTTTTTTGACTTCAGAATCGAATTCTACGGGAAAAAAATACATCGAAAACCATGTTTTGATTTTTTTTGACAAAAATTTCAACCCACCATACGGCGATGAAAATGCAGAAAATCGCGAAAAGTGAAAATTTGCTTCAAATTTGATTAAAATGACATTAAAATCAAGTTTTACGATTTTAAACCGATTTATAAACATTGAAAATACTTGACTGGGGGTTTCTGAGGTCGCTGATCACGAATTTTAAGTCGTTTTTTTCAAAAAACAACTCCTAGTCGGCGTGAGTGGACAATAAACGTGATAAATTGATATTTTTTTCAAAAAATCGATGTTTTGGATACTGTTCTGGAGGT
>NC_046659.1:9551914-9555688 GCF_010883055.1 Belonocnema kinseyi | reverse complement strand
TATATTCTACATAGATTCGGAAAGTATCAGACAAAGATAATGGGACACTGCAACACTTATTCAAAAAGAAATCGGAAACGTTCAGAAAGAAGTAGATGCAGTAGGACACTTCGGATAAAGTTCGGAAACATATCGGAAACCTTCGGAAAGAGAGGCGTTGGGAAAGAAATTGGAAGCAAAGCTCCCATACAATTCGGATACAATTCGACCAAATTGACCTGTTTGGCCAATTTGGTCGCGAATTCAAATTCAGCGTATCAAAATACATAATGCTGAGTACATTTTTACTGAGATTTACATTTTTCATTTTTTTCTTCAACTTTGTTCACGTAAAAACAGATATTTAGTCAGTTTTCAGGTGTTTTCTTGAGGTTAGGGCTAACCCTAGACCTGCTGGACAAATTTTGAGGGTGGATTTGAATTCAGCGCATTAAAATACATAGTGGTTCACGTGCTTCGTACCCAGATCCAACAGTATTTCACATTCTCATTCATGAGAGTCTAATGTTATCGTCCAAATTTTCGATCTCTGGTTTTCAACGGTTCTTCATGTTTAGGCACTAACAGAATCCAAAAATCATACAATTTTATCGGTATCTGTCTGTTGTTATGTCTGTCTGTCTGTATGTCTATATGTATGGTTATCTGAATGTCGTAGCCACGCTAACTTTTGAAAAATTTGTCCAATCGATTTAGCCTTTAATAGGCTTCTTAAGATTTCCCAAATGAAGGTTAAGTTCGTTAAGCAGATACGAGTATTTCCAACCAAAATTAAAAAACGTAGTAAATTTTCAAAATTTGAATTTTTTTTCCAATTAAAAAAATTTTTGTCAAAGTTTCTTATAGACGGGTAAAAGACTTGAAAATTATTCAAATGAAATTTTCCATTTCGATGAAAATTAGAAAAGTTGTATTATTTTTAAATTTTGAAAATGTTAAGAAAAATTAAAAAAAAGGTTTTTCTAATAGATTAGAAATTTTATTTCAATTTGTCACTAGATATTAAATATATTTCGAAACCATCTCAGTTACATTTTTCGACAAGAAAAAAATTCAAAAAATTCAAGCTTTTTCACAATTTAAATACAATTGTTTTATGAGTTCTAGAAATTTTTCTCAAATTTTCTGGTACACAGAACAAATTCTTGCAAATTATCATTCTGGCATTTTTAAATTCGATTAAATTTCAAAAAGTTATATGCTTTTCAAAATTAAAAAAAAATTCAAATAAAGAAAAGAACAATTATTTTAAAGGGTTAAGAAATATCAATCCAAATTTCTACTAAATATCAAACGTATGTACTGCGAAACTATTCTGATGAAATTTCTTAATTAGAGAAAAGCTCCAAAGTTGGATCATTTTCAAAAATATGCAATTTTTGTTTTTAAGAAATCCATATATTTAAAGAGTTGTTTTTAGTAGATTTGAACAAGATTTACAAATTATTTTGCTGAAGATTTTCAAGTGGACATAAATTATCAAGCGCGACGCGCTAGTTTCATAATATGAACGTAATCGTCAAATCCGTATGTACTTTGAGAACGCTCTTTAAAAAAAAATCGAGAAAAGTAGGATCTACAATTTATGGCTGTAATTCCCCAGAAGTTTATATCACAATCTTTGATTTAAGTTATAATATTCATGATATTTGAGAAAATGCAGTTAAAGTGTACGCATTAAACGTACGATAACGAATGTAAAGCGCGGGAGCGCCCTCGCGCTCTAGGCGTGCTCAAACTTGGCGCGCAGCGGGCAATGAGAATGTGCCCGTGCAGCGGATATATTTTTTTGTGTTTTTTGAGGTTATGGCCAAACCTAGACCTGTTTAACAAATTTAGGTCGCGAATTCAAATTCAGTGTATCAAAACCATAATGTTGAGTACCTCTGGACTTAGATTTTAGGTTTTTGATTTTTTTGTTTAAATTTGTTCACGTTAAAGCAGATATTTAGCCAGTTTGGAGGTGTTTTATTGAGGTTAGGGCTAAGCCTAGACCCTCTGGATGAATTTTCAGGGCGAATTTGAATTCATCGCATCAGAATACATAGGGGTACACATGTGTCACACCCAGATTCGACAATATTTTTTTGATGTTTTTTTTAAGTTAGGGCCAAACCTAGACCCATTTAGGTCATTCACAGCTATTAGGTCATTCACAGCTATCCTAAATAATAGGATTGTTCGGGCAAGTGAACCTGTGTGGCAAGAAATGTATGAACAACGAGGCTCAAAGAAAAGCGTAGCGGGATGTCGGGAGAACCTGCTCATCGATTGATGTGTCTGCAAAGATGCAGCATTCTACCAGCGTGACCTATCGATGGCCTGGATTGATTATTGGAAAGCTTTCGATTTGACCTCCCATAGATTTATCATCTGTCTTTTGGAAAGCCTAAAGGTTCATTCGCAAATCGTTAGGTGCACAGAGATTGATGCCGCTTTGGAAAACCAGATTTGCTATCTTATATGGAAGAAATCGTATGCCCACTCCTCTTTTGCCTTACATTGTTGCCACTATCTCTATTATTTCGCCATTCCGACGGGTACTTGTGCGGCAAACCTGCAGATCGAAAGTACAAGGTCACTCATGTATTTTACATGGACGATCTCAAGATCTATGCTAAAAAGAAAGAGCAACTACATATAGCTCTAGGGCTTGTCGAACGATATACTAAGGAAATTGGAATGGAATTTAGGTTAGACAAATGCGACAAGGTTTCTTTGAAGCGAGGAAAACTTAATAGCATCCCTGAAGACCCTGGGCTCGTCGACAGAAGCGCTATACGACACCTTTGCGCTGGAGAGACTTATACATACCTGGGCGTGCCACAGAGCCGAATTCAGGATGTGACATCTATAAAAGATACTCTCCGAAGCAGATACAAACGTCTCATCCGACAGATTTGGTCTTCCGAACTGTCGGCGAGGAACAAAGTATCTGCAACGAACATGCTTGCCGTCCCGGTACTACTCTATTCATTTGGAGTAGTTCCATGGACAAAGAACGAGTTCAGATCTCTTGATATCGGGACAAGAAAGGTTATGCACATGAACAAAAGCATGCATCTTAAGTCTTCCGTTCCGCGACTGTACATCTCACGCCGTCAAGGGGGTCGTGGAATATTGAGTCTTGAATGTTTTCACAGCAGGATTATTCAGGGTACAGCACATAGAGTTGCAAATGGTAGAGACCCTCTTCTTAAGATGGTCAGGAATCACGAAGACGTGGGCAAAGGAGCATTTCTGTACAAACCAGCGGAGGAGGCTGCTGAAACACTCGGACTTGACTTCAGTATTAGGGGTGAGCAAAATGCATCAAATCTGATCTATCTCGAGTACTCACTCCTGAAAGCCCGGATTAAAAAAGCACAAGAGAAAAACTTTCGTGAACAGCTCCTCGATAAGAGGATGCACGGTATCTTCCACATAAATTTGGAGGATCAATCAATGTCGTGTGAGCTAACGTTTGCTTTCCTTAAATCGCCCGGATTGAAGTTTGGTACGCAGGGTTTCATTTAGGCATGCTAAGACGATGTCATTTCTACCTTAATATACCGTCGCCACATTTTGAGCCAAGATATTCCCGATGATAGCTGCAGGGCGTGCCATGCACACCCCGAACATTTAGCTCACATACTATCTAGTTGTCCAACTCATGCAGGAACGACCTACATCCAAAGGCACAATGCGGCACTAACAAGGAAACTATCCCAGGTGTCCCTCACCGATTTTGATGAAACTGCAATATGTTGTAGTACATCGAAAAATAAGAGACAC
>NC_046659.1:9540763-9551814 GCF_010883055.1 Belonocnema kinseyi | reverse complement strand
TTCCCGCAAGTGTTCTAGCATATTGTTGACACGCAGGGATGCTTTTTAGGCTATTAGCAAGTGAAAGCTTGGCACCTCCAAGAGCGCCGATGATATATATATTGCTTACTGCCTATACTTGGATTAAGCGCCTAGGGGCTTTAGATTACTATATATGTAATTCACCATGGACATAAGAAGTCTAGACCCTCAATCTCTTTGATCTGCCGACGCTCTTGTTTAGATAGAGAGAGAGAGAGAGAGAGAGAGCGAACGAGCCGAATGAGTAATGCTTTCTCTTTCTAACATGGTCAGGTAGGTTTAAATTCTTCATTCGAATGATGATAATAAAAATGTACTGCACTGCGTAAAAATAAAAGTCTTGAATTTGAGTTTCTTTCTATGATTTAAGACTTCTACTTTTACGCAATGGAATACATTTTTATTATCATTATTCGACTGAAGAATTTAAACGTAGCAGCTGAGCGCGGAAAGATAATACTCGAGAATGGGGCGCTTCGTCATCAGCCTACATGACCGTGTTTAAAATAGAGAGCATTACTCGCTCGGCCCGTTCTCTCTCTCTCTCTCTCTCTCTCTCTAAACAAGAGCGTCGGCAGATCACAGAGATTGAAGGTCTAGACTTCTTATATCTATGCTATTCACAGTTGACCAAAGTGAGCTAGGCGATCCGTGGGGCTCCCAGAAACTCTATTCTTAGATTACCATATATGTAATACTCTTATATATTGCTAACCGCCTACACTTTGCAATAAATTGTTAAAAAATAGAGGGCAGACATATGTTTCTATCTCACAGAGTATAGTCTTAGTATTGCAACAGAAAAGAGTACTGAGCTACATATACTTTATATATCTGATCTGTATACAAGCCTATTTCGCCTTTTCAAATGCTCCCGCGGTTGGCGGCACACACGCAATACTGTCAACGTACTTTGCGCTCAGTGAGCGAGAAATTTACGTCTGCACTCTTTTTTTTGCAAGAAATATCTATTATTGGCCAGAAACCTCTTAGGTGGTTTAAGTTGTCAGAATCTCAACACATAACCTAACTTAACACTTCATTAAAAAGTGCCTGTTTCAAATTGACAGGTTTCCTGTCTGTCCATTTTACTATATTTTGATCCTCTGTATTCATCATTTTGTTACGAAGTTTGAACCCTAAAGCAGATATAATTTCTATCTTCTTGTTTGAAACATGCTCTATCCATCGTAAGTGTCAACAAATTTTGACTGAGATTTTATAAAGCAAAAGATACTTTACTCTTAACTGGAAATATATATAAAATACCATGAAAATATCACAAGCTCACTCGGTGATAATTAACACGAGTAACCCCACAAAAATTTAAACATTATTTCATGAAACAAGCATGGACACTTGTATTTTCACTAAAAGGAAAACGTAGACAAAGTGGATCTTTTTTAAAAACTGGGCTAAACACTTTGCTACAGTTTATGCCTCACTCTTAGTAAGTCGGATGGACAAATGGTCTTGACTATGAGCAAACGCTCATGATGCCAATCTGCCTCATCCTCATTATCATATGCTGGATACGGGATAACAGTTCAAATATTCTGAAAAAAACTCGAGTTCTAATTTCCTGAGAGTGAGGCATAAATTGTAGCAAAGTGTTTATCACAGTTTTTAAAAAAAGACGCACTGTGTCTACAGTTTACTTGTGGAGAAAGTACAAATGTCCATTCTTGTTTCATGAAAAACTGTTTAAATTTTTGTGGTGTTTCTCCTCGTGTAAATTGTCATCGAGTGAACTCATTATATTTACATAGTATTTTAATCGATTTCCGGTTAAGAGTATAGTATCTCTTGCTTTATCAAACATCACTCAAAATTTGGTGACATTTACAAGAGATAGAGAATGCTTCAAAAAAGAAGATAAAAATTATATCTGCTTTAAGATTCAAACTTCGTAACAATATGATGAATACGGTGTTGAGTATTTGGAAAACACAGATTAACGTTCGAAAAATGTGTTTATTGCATGATTCAGATATACATAAGCTTTCATACCAACGGTGAGGCCTCAATCTAGCTACTGCCGCGTGACATGGTTGCTCTAATTGTTCGTTAGTCTCATCAATATGCTGATCCTTAAAATTAGTGTTTACTCTCCTTAAGAAACGTCCATTTCTTTGGAGCTGCGATCCGTTGCCTAATTTGACTTGATAGGCCCCCAGTTTATCATTTTGGACATTTTGAACTACTCCCGGTTTCCACTTTCGCTTATTCGTTTGTAATATGACCCTATGTCCTTCGTTTAAGGGTTGCAGATCTTTTGCGTTTTTGACATAACAATATTTTTATCGCGTTTGATTTCTAACCGCTTGCTTTTCAAACGTATCTGGTATCGCCGAGTCTAATAATCTATCGATACACGAAATGATACCTTTCAATCTAAGATTAAATAAATATTGTGCTGGTGATGGAAAATTTTTCCCCAGTGGTGTATTTCTACACTCTAAAATTGTTAGGCATATATCTGCACCATCTTCTGCTGCCTTCTTAAGAACATTTTTTACTGTCTGCATCTGTCGTTCGATAAATCCGTTAGATTGTGAATAACTCGGGGTCGATGATATGCATTTAAAACCCCATCATCAGATTGGTACCATTATCAGAGTAGAGCTTTCTTGGCACCCCATGTCTCGAAAAATACTGTTTACACGAATTTATTATTGTTTCTGATTTCATATTTTTAAATTATATAATTTCCGGGTATTTTGAATACATATCAGCGATCGAAAAATGGTCTTTATGATGCAAGCCCAAGACATCCATGGCAATAAATTTCCAGGGACGTTTTGCAAGATCTCTATTAATTAATATCTCTTTCGTATTAGCTTTAGCACGACTTAAGCAGATCATGCATTGAGTGACTTTGTCTTTAATCTGTGCCACCATCATCGATAAATAAATACAATTTCTACCCCTGTTTACAGATTTTTCTACCCCCATATGATTGTAATGTACTTTCTTTGTCATTTCTTTTCTTAATACCCATGGTATAATTATTTGATTTTCCTTTAGTATTCACCTTTCACTCTCTACGAGATCTGATCTGACTGTATAATACTATCTGTTTGCGGTACTTGTCTTTTTTCACTTGGCCATCCCTCCCTAATTAACTTTTTTAATTCCTGAAATTTAGTATCTTTTCCGTTTCTTTAACAATTCTCTTCATCATGTGATCCGAAATATTAAACATTAAATCAACTAGATCGGCCTCTAATATCGTTTTGTCAGTTCACTCGAATGTTTTGTCATCGAAACTCACTATTGACAGCGTATCAGCGATAAATAGGTTCTTACCTGGCTTATAGCAAACATCTAGGTCGTACATCTAAATGTTAAGCCTAAAATGTTGAAGTCTTAGCGAACACTCATCTAGAGGTTTTTTAAAGATGGCCTCTAACGGCTTATGATCCGTTTCTATCATTACTTTTCGACTTTAAATGAATTGATGAAACCTTTGGCTACTGTGATCAATCGTAAAATTTTCTTTTTTACTCTTCGCATAACGTGTTTGTGCTTCCGCTAGTGTTTTTGAAGCAAATGCTGCTGGCCCCGTATCCTGGAGAAGCACTGCGCCCAATCCATCTTTAGAACTATCAACAGAGAGTGTAATGAGCTTGGATACATCATAATATTGCAGAACTGTCGGTTAAATGATGTCTTTTATAAGTCCTCGAACTCTTTTTGACAATGTGTGGACCAATTCCATACCACTCCCTGCTTACATAAATTTCGCAGGTTTATTGCAACTGACGACAAGTGCGAAATAAATTGTTACACATAAGTTATCGTACCTAAAAACGTCTTTAATTAAGCAACATTTTTCGGGTCTGGAATTCTTTTTATTGCTTCGATTTGGTTCTCGTCAGTTCTTACACATTTTTCACTTAATACAGGGTTGGCCATATTCGATGAAAAGATTTGGCAACACTGTAACTTTTGACAGAGATGACAGATCGAGTAATGACGTAGTGCGTTTGAAGCATCAGTCTAAGGAGATTTTTGCCATGGAGCAGTACACTCCACGCGAACGCTCTCAGATTGTTGAAATTTACACTGAACAAAAAAGTCAATTGCTTCATCTTCGAAAAAGAACGGCCCAATGACCATACCAGCACAAATACCGCACCAAACAGTAACTTTTTGGTAATAAAGAGGTACCTCGTGAATAATTTGAGGATTTTCAGTACCATAGAACCGATAATTTTGTTTGTTTACGGCCCCAGTTAACATGAAATGAGCTTCATCGCTCATGACGATTTTTGCCAAAAATGATAGTCACTTATAGCCATTTCGATTACTCTTTGGGCCCATTCCAATCGACGTGGCTTATCGACAGCTAACAGGTATTGCGTTGGAGTCCTCTGAACCCTGGCCCGTACGAGTGCGATATTTTCATCCGATCGCCTTGGTCGCTTTTTATTTGGACGCTTGGGATTAGTAAGTGCCACACCTGATGAAAATCTTTCATACAAACGATACAATGTAGTCGCCTAAGGCGCAGTTTTCACTTTATTTATTTTTCTCCATGCACGTTGAGTTTTCACAATTCACTTATTTTGTTGAATGTAAATTTAAACAATCTGAGAGCGTTTACGTGGAGTGTACTGCTCCATGCCAAAAATCTCCTTAGACTGATGCTTCAAACTCGCTACGTCATTACTCGATCTGTCATCTCTGTCAAAAGTTACAGTGTTACCAAATCTTTTTGTCGAATATGGCAAGCCCTGTACATGACCGACACAGTTAACTTCATTTAATCCTATTCACATTTATTCTCGTTGAACTTTACCCCATTTTCTTTGGAAATTTGTAATATCTGCTTTAATTTACTTTCATAACCTTCCTGAGTTCGTCCGGTCACGAGTATATCATCTATGTAAACTCTTACTCCTTCAACCGTCTCAAACAAATTTCGAAACGTAGTATGAAATATTTCAGGTGCCGATGCTATTCCGAACGGTAGTCTCAGAAATCTGTAGCGGCCGGGTGGAGAGATAAAAGTTGTCATCAATGAACTTTCCTCGTCTAATTTAATTTGATAAAATCCTTTGTTAGCGTCTATTTTTAAAAATACTCGTGCCCCGGCTAACTCAGCCGTTAACTCTTCGAAATTCGGAAGCTCACAATTCTGTCGTTTAATAGCTGCATTTAGGTACATAGGATCTAAGCAAATACGTATTTCTTTGTTCGGCTCGTTTACTTCAACAATTGGATTTACCTATTCTGTTGTTTCGTCGGTTTTTTCTATGATGTTCATTTTTTCCATGTTATATAATTCGGCTTTAACTTTGCCTTTTATTTTAAACGGTATTCCCTGGCAAGCTAAGACTCTCGGAGACGCATTACCTACTAACTCAATTTTACACGACATAGTTGTAATTTCTCCTAACCTGCACAGACTGTTCGATGGATTAATTTAAACTTTCGAGGCTACTTTAACCCGAGAAGCGGAATTGCATCCTTAATGTCAGTGATGTGGAATTCAACATATAGTATTGTCATGTCATTGCAATTGCATTTAAGAAGGCATTTCCGTAAAGCTTTTGCTTTGGACTCATCATAAATCTTTGATATTACGTTAGTTTTGTCTATTTTCAGATTTAGTTTTAACTCGTTTACAATTTCCAACGGCAACACATTTGCCTGTGCACCAGAGTCTAATTTAAAATTTAACAATTTATTCCTGTTAACTATCTTTATTCCTTGGAACCATTCTTCCTCGTTATCTCCTTAACTCCGTATATTTTTACTCATATCCCTATATAAAATTCATCGTCTGTGATTTCTCTATTATTTTCCACTTCTTACAAATTAACATTTTCTACACGACACATTCGCGTGAAATGATTATCTTTATTATATTTATAACATACCTGACCAAACTCCGGACAATTTTGGTACCTGTGAACATACCCGCATTTATTGCGACTCTTCTGTGCTTGAAACCCCTCTCTCGATTTACTGAAACGACTTCTTGACGACATTGATGTTAGTTATTTGCTCACCTTCCATTAATTTCATCTGCTCAGTTGTATGCTTCGCTGCTCTGCCCATTTATATGGCCTTTTCTAGGGCGAGCAAAGATTCGTCGAAGGATTCTGATTCAACATTTTTACTATACGCTATAAATCACGCGTCAAGAAGAAGAAGAACCATGTCACGCCTCGAGTGTGCAACAGAAACAACTGTGGATAATATAAAGATCCAGTATATGCGGCACCTCTCATTCTCGACAATTGACTTGATTTCTGCAGGAGCATTTAGAGGAGCGATATTAAGGTTAATACCGTAAGAGTGACAGAGATGGAAATACAGCCCTCTTATTGCCGAAATGTGCCTCTGGATGTAAGTTGTTCCCGCATGAGCTGGACAACTAGATAGTATGTGTATTAAATGCTCGGGGTGTGTATGGCACGCCCTGCAGCTATCATCGGGAATGTCTTGGCTTAAAATGTGGCAACGGTATGTTAAGGTGGAAATGACATCGTCTTGACATGCCAAAATGAAACCCTTTGTTCCAGACTTTAATCCCGGTAATTTAAGCAGAGCAAAAGTTAGCTCACCCCCAATACTGGAGTGAAGTCCGAGTGTTTCAGCTGCCTCCTCCTCTGCTTTTTACAGAAATTCTTCTTTGCCCACTTCTTCGTGCTTCCTGACTATTTTAAGAAGAGGGTCTCTTCCATTTCCGACTCTATGTGCTGTACCCAGAATAAATGAATAGAGTACTACCGGGACAGCAAGCATGTTCGTTGCAGATATTTTGTTCCTCGCCGACAGTTCGAAAGACCAAATCTGCCAGATAAGAGATTTGCATTTGATTCGAGACCATCTTTTATAGATGTCACATCCTGAATGCGGCTCTTTGACGTGCCCAGGTATGTATAAGTCTCGCCAGCGCAAAGGTGTCGTATAGCGCTTCTATCAACGAGCTCAGGGTCTTCAGGGATGCCATCAGGTTGGTGTAGGTGCTCATTGTTTTTAGCATAGATCTTAAGATCGTCCATGTAAAATACATAAGGGACCTTGTACTTTCGATCTGCAGGATTGCCGCGAAAGCACCCTTTGGAATGGCAAAGTCCTAGAGATAGTGGCAATAATGTGAGGCAAAAGAGGAGTGGGCTCATTGTATCGCCTTGAAAGACACCTTTCTGAAAAGTGACCTTGTTAGTTGTCACACGATTTTTCCCAGATGGGATTGTAAATCTAGTTTTCCAAAGCGGCATCAATCTCTCTATGCACCTAATAATTTGTGGCAAGGCCTTTAGGCTTTGCAAAAGATAGATGATAAGTCTATGGGAGGTCGAGTAGAAAGCTTTCCGGTAATGAATTCAGGCCATCGATAGGTTACGCTGGTAGTATGCTGCATCTTTTCAGACACATCAATCGATGAGCAGGTTCTCCCGACATCCTGCTACGCCTTTCTTTGAGCCGCGTTGTTCATACATTTCTTGTCACACAGGTTCAGTTGTCCGAACAATGCTATCATTTGGGATACCTGTGTCTGTAGTTTGCGTGGTCAAACAAGTGATTGGCCTCTAATTATTCGATTCAGCTAAGTGGCCTATTTTCAGCAGGAGTATTGTGCGCACTTTCAGAAACCTCTCCGGAATTGTATCTTCCGACTTTGAATATGAGGTGAAAATACGGGCCAAATGCTAAAGGGTTGAAGGAAACTTCTTGCGCCAGAACGTCTTGATACCGTCTGGTTCCGGAGCGGATTAGTTCTTTATCCCTCTAAATACTTTTGCCATCTCTTCGGTGTTATGAGGGCATCACACAGCTCCTTCAAACTATTTATCTTATTTAAGTCTGCGTCCAGTCTATGCTGCACTTCAATGACTTCTCTCCAAAATACTTTGACCTCCTCTGGTTTGAGCGGGTGGTCGACAGTTACTGGAGGGTCTTGGAAAAGTCAAGATGGGTCTGTAAGAAACTGTTGCTTTTCGCTGCCGCGACTCTATCTCCGCTGTAGACTTCTCTAAGCGACAGGTAGTATCCGTATTCTCTCAACAATATGCTGCCTGATGGTCAGCAGCTTTGACCTGTTAAGTGTGTGATAACGGTTCCGGAGTTCGCGCGCAAACTTTCGAACCTTGGCGGTAAAATTCTTGCTAGATGTGATGTGGTCAATCTTTATGGCGAGTTAAAGCATTCTTATTTTGGTCTTATGAGCAACCGTTGGTTCTGTTTTACGGTTTGCATCGGCCAATGCTGTTTCTCTATCGGATGCCTGCCCACGGTTGGTCCTAATGTCGCCTCTCTTTCTCTGTTTCCGGCTTGTTCTGGCTGTTGTGGAGAAGGCGTTCCGCTTACATAGCCCCTTTTTGTAGTACTTCGGCATTGTATCGCAGACGTTGATGTGAAAAGTGCGATAGTTCCGGGTGTTCCTGACACCACAGAGCATGCAGTCTTGCCATGTAACCCCGTTCAGAGGCCACACTCGTATCGTACCACTGTAGCAAGTCGCGATTTAGTTGCTTTGTCCACCTAAAGGTTCCGAGATTCCGTCAATTCCGTTTTGAACTGCACTTACTATATCTATGTTTGGTATTGTCATTGTTATTCCCAGGAGAAGCTAGGGAAAGGGGTTCGTCCATCCTTGTAGTGCCCCGCATGCAAGGATAAAGCTACGTAATTTGAGAGGTTACCAGATATCCCAGAGTCACCGTTCTAGACACATCACCCAGATGCCATTCAGCTTTTGGCACGGTTGTCACTCCTTCCCTTGGGGGTTAGTTCCTTCAGGACCACCCCTGAACAATTGTGCGCGATTGTCTATTCATTTTTGTAACCATATTCAGCAGAAACCCTTAGTACGGGGACCCTCTTTCCGCACACCGAGGATGCGTTTGCTGGCTTTGTCATAGGGCCTTCAGTTTGATTCTAGAGGAATTGAAAACGAACCGAATATGAGTGTATATATATATATATATATATATATATATATTCATTGTCATATATACACATATTGTTTTTTCTGTGAAAAATATTTTCATTTTATATATATTTTTTATCTAATTTATACAGCCATTGAGACAAGGAAAGTCATAAAGAAATTCTCGACGGGTCGCCCGGTTAACTAACCTAAAATTTCTAACCTTAGAACACGTAGTCAAATTATTTTTTCTTCTTTTAAAAGTTTTAATCTTGTAAAAATTTAAATTTATCGCAAATTTTTAACTTCCCTCAAATTTAAATTACTTTATGGTGATGTCATCTAACACCGGTGAGCACTTATCTACTGTGGTATCTTAGCACGAATATGAACCATTATCTTAGCACAGATATGAGACATTATCCTGTGGCAGTAAATGATTACTCTGTAAGATATAAATATATGTTTGGCCTTTATTTTGACCATTTATCGCAAAGTATAGGCACTTAGCAATATATACGAATATTACATATAGAGTAAGCTAAGGCCAAAGTTTCTGGATGTCTCAAGAAACCCCCTCGCCTAGCCGCTTAGTGCAAGGTATAGGCAGTTAGAAATATATACGAGTATGACATATATGGTAGTATTAGGCCGAATTTTCTGGAAGGTTCGAGAAACCTCCCACCCCCCTCCCCTAGCCGCTTTCTGGCGGGTATAGGCAGTTAGCAATATATGCGTGTATCTCATATATGGTAGCATCAGGCCGAAATTGCTAGAAGCTACGGTAAACCTTCCTCCCCCTACCCTAGCCGCTTAGTTCAAGTATAGACAGTTACCGATTAGTTACCAACTGCTTGGAACTGACCGATGGCGCCATCTGTCTGTTGCAGCTGGAACTACGTAGTAGTGTTCCAGAACTCTCCTGGGTATACCACTGAGCGCATCAAAATGCATACGGGACATGCCTCTCATATGTGTGTATCTAATGTAGCGAAATCAGTCTATGAATACAATTTACAAAATTAGGTGAGCATATGTTTTAATTTTTTCTGGAATTAGTTTGAAAGATTATTAACAATTAAAATTCTCATACAAATATTAAGTAGAATCTAATAGAATGTTCTATTGAATACAATTATTGCTGTTTTTTATGTTTCGAACTAATTACTTACTTATTAGTAGATGCTTAACTTTTTTCACAATATTAAATTACATAAGGATTTAATATTAATTGCTTTTAATTAGATTTCCTTGTTTGATTATTTACTTCAGGGTTATGTAATTTAATGTTAACTAGAATTTGCATATTATACGTTTGTTTTTATTTTAAATAGCTTCAATATAATCAGTTATAATTATTTAATTTTGTTAAATGTTTGCGACGGTGTTGAATGAATATCTGAATTCACTTTTCAAAATTATATATGTTATATATGCATACGTTTTAGTTTTTTCTAAAATTTTTGTAAAAGCTTATCATTGATTTAAATTGTAAGTAACGAAATTAAACAATTCTTAAGATACAAAGCAAAAATTATTCGCAAATTTCGATCAAAATAATTGTTTAATGCTTTTTATGTTTTGAAATGATTGATTAGTTATTAATTGATTATATTACAAATTAAATTTCCTGGCATCATTTCAAAAGGTTATTAATAAATCCAAATAATAAGAAGTAAAGATTAAAATTTCAAAAAATGTAAAATAAAAAAAATTGTTTTGTTTCAATGCAAACAATTATTTGAGGCTTTTTATGTTGTGAACTAATTAATTAATTAATATTCGATGTATTTCAAGCTTTTTTACTCCCCCCATTCCCCTTGTCATGCTCAGCCGAAAATTAACGAGACCCTCAACTATAATATTACGTCACGTTCTTTCAACCCCCACCTCTTTTACATTCTTTAATAATTATAAAATAATTTTCGGAATTTTCTCAAATATGGAAATGAACCGTCACATGAACATAATTAAAAATCTCAACCTGATTACTAACACTTTTTTTATTCTTCTCAAAGGACATATCGAAAGGCTATGAGATGTATGGACTTAATAGTTTTCAGTTTTCGAATTAAAATCAAGAAATCCCATCGTGACATCACGTGCAGAATGACTCGTCCCCCCATATGTCACGATTTGT
>NC_046659.1:9531568-9540750 GCF_010883055.1 Belonocnema kinseyi | reverse complement strand
CGCCCATCGGTGCGTAACATCATAAGTGAACGCTCCCTATCTAAATTTAATTTTCAAAATAATATGTAAAATTTTTTTTATTCAATAAAATTTAAAGAAAACATAGAGTAAACATTATTTCAATGTATTTCAATGTATTATTTCAAGGTATTTCGATAATTATTAATTATATAAATTTTCAGAAAAATACAAAGTAAAAACTATTTGAATAATGAGGATACTGTAGGGGAAGGGAACTGTTAGGAGGAAAGGGATAATGTACAAAGGGAAAAGTTAGGGGAAGGCATGGGAGGGGGCTATTTTAATGAATTAATTAACGACTTATTAGGATTCAGACTAAAATTATATCTTATACTGTTCGGATACAGATTTAGGAATAACTCGGATTGGTTCGGAATGGATATGATAGAATTCCTATGAAACACTTCTGCCAGGGTATTTTTCAGATTAATCTACTGAATTTCAAAAACGTTTGGCAATTTACATAAGTATTCGCAGCATCCGAGATTCATGTAAAGTATTTTTTCCTGAATTTTTTTTTTAGTGGAATTATTTTAATGGTCTGAGTACGAGTAACGGGAAATACGTGTTCGATAATCAGTGGATCCTTTTTCTCGTCAACATGTAAAATCTCTACTGTAACAAACATTGTCTCATTTTCATAAATAAAATTCCTAATTTCAGCAAAAAAGTCAGATCTAAGTGGTACAACAGTGGCATTTGTCTTCTTTGGTCGGGAATATAATGTACTGTGATACAAAGTATTGTTGCTCCTGGTGGACCATTGGGTCCCATTCAGTTGCTTTTAAAAAAACTAAAAAAACAGCAAAATCAACTTTTAAATTGTTGAAATTCGGATTCTGCGTTAAAATTTGCACTAGAAACTCACGGAGTAATCGCAATACTTTTTCTTGCATCGTTAAAAACGTAAAAAATTAAAATACCTCAGACAACAATGCTGCGATGCAAGTGAGAGAGAATTTTATTTTTAAACTTCGCGCGCAACATACTACTTCAGCTATTATGGATGCGCTTGAAGTCACCTTCGGCAGAAGTTAATGACATTTTCTTAAATTTTTAACGCTGAAAAAAAGTATTGCGATTACTGCGTGAATTTCTAATAGAAAATTTAACGTAAAATCCGAATTTCAACAGTTTACAAGCTCATCTTGCTGTTTTTTTAAGTATTTTAAAAAGGAACCGAATGGGGACCAAATGGGTTCTTGAAGGGTACTTTGTAGAGGCTCCATTCAGTTCCTTTGATCCGCCAGGGGTAAAAGAATCGATCAAAAACTTTGTGTCCTTCGCTATTTACTACTTCCCTTCAAATAAGTACCGTCTTTTTTATCCTTCTTGAACCGTGGTAGAAACAGACATAGATTTAGTAGAAAAAAGGTTGTCGCAAAATTTCAAGAAAGTCAGTGAGGACTGAAATAATCTTTCGTAACTGCATTTAAAAGCTATTTTTCTTAACATTCGTTTTGCAATTTGAACGTAAAAACCGTGAGGTCCGGTGACTTGCTGCTCAAGTTGATATATTGCGCTTTCCAAAGCAAATGCAGACGTTGACCATAGTGGACCACTCATACGCACTGATTATACTAAATGCAATAATGAATGAACGTTGAACGTCACAAACGTTATGCCATACAATTGTTCACAGCGTACAGCAATTTTTTTTAAATCTCGTTCACAGTTTCGAAGATCAAGTCCGGAAATTGAAGTTTTTAATAAGGTGAAAATACTTCTTACAAGAAGCTGTAAATTTTCAAAGTGTTCACCCGGCAAAATGGCCTTTAGACATGGCAACGCATAATAAAGAAGCCATGACTTCCACTCAGTGGCTTTCCATTTCGCCCTTTTCCGAAAGTGAAGGTTTCTGATGTATTTCCCGCGGAGGCGTCATTTTAGCTATTAACTCATTAATTAGTTGAATGTCCTTTGCTTTAATAATTTTCATGACTATCCAAAATTCCCACAATTGTTTCACAACTCCAAGAAGTACTTCATGCATGTAGTCAACTGGGAATCACAAAACCATGTTGAAATTAACTATAAGCGTCATCAGGACAGCCACACCCTTCACTCCATTAACCTCATTTCGAACTTTTTGTGTTTTTTTACCCTTTTCAACTAGCCGTACATCTTGAAGATGAGAATCATGAGTCCAATTTTCAGCATTTGTTTCTCTGGCAGGATATCGCATAGTATCGTGATATGTTCCAAACTCGTAAAACCAGGAGCATCCTTGGAGCGCATTATACTGCATTCGATTTTGAATAATTGGCTGAGCAAACGTATCAAACGAGAAACACAGTGGCAGTAACTTTATTTCTATTACTTCTCCGGATTCACGGGTGATTTTAAACCCTTCTTCCCTTAAAGACTGAGTTTGTCGCAGAAATTGCTCCATGTACATGTTTATTATCATTGGCGAGGGCTTCTTTTTTAAAATGCATATGCCGACTAAAAGCGTGTATTTGAAACAAAGATTTGGAAGCAATTCATTAATAATAATTTGGATAAACGTCACTCATGTCAGCCTCATTTTTATATAATCTATTCTTTATGATTAATACTTTCATCTGGCGGATCCTACATGCTAGAAATTTTTAATTTACTAGTATTCCAATCCTTGAATTTAGGCTCAGCCAAGCAATACCGGGCCAACTTGGATACCGGTGTAAATTCAAAAACTGATAAAGAATCATTGAATTTTTCTTAGGAGGCATCTGCTTTATCCATTCATCATTATACGTCTGCATATTATTTGAATATTATTAATAATTTTAAGAATTGAAATTTCATTTGAACATTTTGGTTAATTTTAACGATTACTGCTATAGTGTAAGGATATGACAAAAAAAATATTTAAAAAATAAATATTAATTGATTGCGAGTAATTTGAATGTACATATTATTAGCCCTGTTTAAGTTGAATACATATGAGCGCTTACAATAAAAAGTGGAAATTTCTCGTACGTGAGTAAGAAGCAGCTATACAAAAGAGCCTAAAAAAATGGATATAATTTCACGGCTGTAAAAAGTAGCAATAGAATATTGGTTGTAAAAAGTAGACAACGATGCTTGGGTAAAGACAAGCCTCGTTCAAACCCGAAAATGCTCGAGGACAAACCCGATCTCGCCCGACTGGATGATTTGCTTTCAGTGGTTAACTAGCTATTAGGAGTTTTTCGGTAAACTGAATTTCCACTGAATTTTGCAGGGCATGCAGGCCGTCAAGAGAATGAAAGGAAGTTCATGGCAACGTTGTATACGATTGCTTTGCGATTAATTCTAAGAGAAAATTGAAAAAAGGTCACAAAAAATTTTTTATTGTTTCCTAAAATTTTTTAAAAGTGTGTAAAAATTTTTTTAGACTTTTGCAATTTTTCATATTAAATAACACAGGCCGACAAAATTTTAAAGCCAGAGACCAGACTAACATTTTCAAAGGATTTCGATGCGCTGAATTCGAATCCGAGCTCAAAATTACTCCTGTACGTCAGGTTTTCAAGATATCCTAACCTAAACGTGCAAAAAACGCGTTTTTTAGCTGTATTTGAGATTATGTAACCGAACAAGAAAAATGTCTACCATAAAAGCTAATATGGAATTTAAAAGTACTAATCTTCCCCTTTCAAACCTCCTTGGATTTATTAGGATATCTTTATTTTTCACCAAAATATTGTAATTTGAAATTTTTTATTTTAGCGTTTTAACCCATAACGCTGAGGTGTTCAGATTTATACAACGCATTCTCTATTGCTGACGGTACGATATTTTTTCTTCAAAATATTATCTTAGGGGTTTTTGAGTGTTCCCTTTCTATTGCCGGTGTCAATTTTTTGTTATAAGCCCTAGAAGATCCAAAATGGCGGCCACAATTTAGGGCTTTAAAAAATAACAAAGGATCCTGCACAAAATACCAACAAAAAAGCATGTAGTCGTTTGGAACCAAACTTCGCACATTGATAAAAGAAAAGAAGACGGACTGCGCGGTATGCTACTGCGCACTCTGTGTGCATTCTAATGTTCACATTCGCTGTATGTGCGCGCCGTTCTACGGCGCAAGCAGTCTTTGATCCCTAGCTGACTCACTGAGCTGGCGACGCTTTTATGACGTGTTATGCGTAGGTGATGAAATTCGTTTTTTGCTACAAATCTTTCCGAGTTAGAGATCACGTTTGAGTGGCGGGCTAACAGTTGGATGCGTAGGTAATAAAATTATTTTTGTATTTCAAACCTGTCTAGCGGTTACATTTCGTGTCGATCATGATTTTTGTATATAGTGAGTTTTAGAACTTCCGCGTTACTGTTCATTATAAGAAAAAAAAAATGAGTGCAAGAACTCCTTGCTACTTTTGCTTATGCAAAACAGGAGGTTTTTCTAAAAAGTATTTGGAGAAGATCGTTTACCCTAATGTAAAAAGTGTTACACCAGTCAAGATTGGTATTAGAAATCACTCTGAAAACAAAAGTGACCGATCAACTCACGAATCAATGGATATTGACGATCCTAATGCAACTGAAGATTCTTCTTGGGAAGAATCAGATGATGAAACTTCTAGATTTTTTGACCAAGATGGATTAGACGATTTTATACGTGACCTTGATCTTCCAAAAGATAAAGCTGAGCTTTGCGCTTCAAGACTCTAAGAGAGGAAACTATTGTTACCTGGCACTAGAGTAACTGTTTACAGAAATAGAGAAGAAAAGCTTATCAAGTACTTTTCAATGGACAGTGGGATTGTGTATTGTAATGACATGGAAGGACTCATTAATTTATAGAAAATAAACCTATATACGCCAGAGGATTGGCGTCGTTTCATAGATTCGTCTACAGAAAGTCTAAAAGCAGTACTATTACATAATGGAAATAGGTACGCTGCAATTCCAGTAGGTCACTCAACTACACTGAATGAATCTTATCATACTTTCCAATTACTCCTGATAAAAATAAAATACCATGTCCATAATTGGCTTATTTGTGGTGACATCAAAATAATAAATCTTATAATAGGTTTACAATGAGGAAACATTAAATGCCCTTGGTTTCTTTCCCTTTGGGACAGTCGTGCAAGGGATGAACATTGGATAACGGAGAAATGGCCAGGCAGATTAGAGTGGACAGTTGGTCAGTATAATGTTGTTTATGAAAGTCTTGTTGACAGAAAAAAAAGTATTATTGCCACCACTCCATATAAAACTAGGGTTAATGAAGCAATTTGTGAAAGCCCTAAACACCGAAGGAGAATGTTTCAAAAATATCAGATATCAAAGATGTTGTACAGAAGTTCATAGGGAGCAATCGAGATCCAAAGTTTAGAACTATTGTATCTAGTATGTTAAAGAATTTTAAAAGATTAGGTTGTTTGATGAGTATGAAATTACATTTTCTCAAATATCATTTGGATTATTTCCCAGAAAATGTTGGAACATTCAGTGTAGAAATGGGCGAATGCTTTCATCAAGACTTTCACCAACAGAGCAACATAACTAGGTCGATGCAATGTAAGAATGATGGCCGACTATTGCTGGTATTTGCAAAGAAATGATAATGACCCTACTGGTCATAAACGAATGTCTCTTCAACGATCGTTTTACATAAAACGCGAACGTTTCCATAAGAAAACAAGCAATTAGTTTCACCTTCATTGGACATACAATCGTAAGTCTTGCGTTAACTGTTTGGGCAATCGTAAGTCTTGCCTTGACTGGCTGGACGTTTCAAAGTCTTGCCTTGACTGACTGGGTGATTCAAAGTCTGGCCTTGACTGACTGGGCGATTCAGTCTTGCCTTGACTGGCTGGGCAATTCAAAGTCTTTCCTTGATTAGCTGGGCAATCTAAAGCCTTTACTTAATTGGCTGGGCAATCTAAAGTCTTGTCTTAATTAGCTGGAAAATATTAAGTACTTCCTTGCATAGATGGACAATCCCAAGTCTTGCCTTAACTGAATAGGCGATCAAAGTTTTTCCTTGATTAGCTGGGCAATCTAAAGTCTTGCTTTAATTAGCTGGAAAATATTAAGTACTTCCTTGCGTAGCTGGCCAATCTCAAGTCTTGCCTTAACTGAATGGTCAATCTTAAGTGCCTTTCCTTGATTGGCTGGACGATTCAAAGTCTTGTCTTGACTGGCTGGACGATAAAAAGTCTTGCCTTTATTGGCTGGGAAATCCAAAGGCTTGCCATAATTGGCTGGGCAATCTAAATTCTTGCCTTAATTGGCTGGAAAATATTAAGTACTTTCTTGCTTAGCTGGACAATCCCAAGTCCAGCCTGAAGTGGCTCGAAAATATCGAGTCTTGCCTCAGTAAGCTGGAAAATCCTGAGTAAATTTACAATATTAAATGAATCATAATAGTAAAATTTATTTTTTTAAGCCCTAACTGTTTTCCATATTCGCTCTTCTAGGAGTTATAGCAAAAAACTGAGCCAATCGGAAAGGAACCCCCGAAAACCCCTCAGATAACATTTTCAAGGGACAATGGCATACCATCTACGCGTTAATGGGTTAATACGCTAGATTGAAAAATTTCATTTCAAGGTTAGCTCACTTGTAGTGTGGAATTCAATTGTTTCACGAAATGTAAAAGATTAAATTCGCTGCTCCCAGGGTTAGGTGGGTTAGCCTGCTTATAATTTGGTAGGGGTGATTTCTGGGTATAGGTGGATTAGCAGGTAGGTAGATTAACCCACTTGTGGCATGGAACTTCATTATTCCAAGAAAAATAAGCGACTAAACTTATTATTCCTAGAGTTAGGTGGGTTAGCATGCTTGTGGCTTGTTAGGGGTAGTTTCCGTAGAAATGAAAAGACTCGGGTTCCATATTTTTTATTGTTTTATCAATGTGCAAAGTTTGGTTCCAAACGACTTGCGCTTTTTTTTGGTATTTTCTGCGGGATCCTTTGTTCTTTTTTAAAGCCCTAAATTGTGGCCGCCATTTTGGATCTTCTAGGGGTTATAACGAAAAACTGACACCGGCAATAGAAAGAGCATCCTCGAAAACCCCTGAGATAATATTTTGAAGAAAAAATATCGTACCGTCAGCAATAGAGAATGCGTTGTATAAATCTGAACACCTCAGCGTTAATGGGTTAAAACGGTAACATAAAAAATTTCAAATTACAATATTTTGGTGAAAAATAAAGATATCCTAATAAATCCAAGTAGGTTTAAAAGGGGAAGATTAGTACTTTCAATTTCCATATTAGCTTTGTGGTAGACATTTTTCTTGTACAGTTAAATAACCTTAAAAACAGTTAAAAACCCGTTTTTTGCACTTTTAGGTTAGGATATCTTGAAAACCTGACATACAGGAGCAATTTTAAGTTCGGCTTCGGATTCAGCGCATCAAAATCCTCCGGAAATGTTTGGTCTTCTTTCTGGCTTTAGACTTTTGTCAAATTTTGTCGGCCTGTGTAATTTTAAGGCAAATTAAGGAACATAATTCTTTTAAAGCCTTCTTATGCAATTTTGTTGCACATTTTTTTAAAGTTTATGTTGGTTTAAATAATGTACTTTCAAATTAGAGTAATTTTAAGAGACGTTCAGAAATTTTAAAACGATTAAAAAATAATTAAAACCTGTAAAAATTTTTGAAGAATTTTGTAAGGTTTGACGAAAATTAAAAAAAAAGTAAGGTTCCTTGGAATAATATAGAAGATTTTTAGAAATGAAAAAATTTAAAATGTAAAAAATATACTTTAAGAGCTTTAAACGAATCTCGAAAGGTTTCAAGAGCACTCTGTATACATTAATTAAAAAAATGAACAATATCAATACTTTTATAAATTTTCTAACATATTATTTGAATATGATACACATTGAGTTTTATTTTTAAAATTCTTGTAAGCTGTTGGTAATTTTTCTAAATTTACGATATTTTTTACCATATTTGGCCTTAGGAAATAGATTCCACAAATAAAATCATAAAAATATCTTCTCTACTTAGTAAAATGTTATGTAAACTTGCCGTTAAAATGATGCCAAATTTTTTTTTAATATTAACAAACGGTTGTACAGGCTTTAGCTTTTTGGACCAATTGGAGAAATAGATATTCCTTTTATCGCTTTCCAGTATATGATTTTTCCCTAAACATGAGGCAGATTAAGGACACTTCAAATGCACATGCATAAAAGGCAGCGTGACTATTGCCAATTGCTATTTAAAAAATGCATACTCTTCGAATCATTAACTCAACTGAGTTAAAATTTGAACAAGAACTTATTTCAACCTTAATCTGAAACTTTCTCACTAGAGGTTTTCCATTTTTTTAAATTTACTCGACACACGAAGCGCTTGAAGGTTGAACTTCATGTTTATTACATTATCTACAACACAAAATTAACAGTTTCTATGTTCATTAAATTATTTAAGTTTTTCTTTCAAATGTAATTTTTAGAAAATGTAGATACGTAGTTAAAGTAGTATTAATAGAATCTAAAAATTCTGAAAATGAGCTAAGTTAGCACGAGTTGAAGTGAAGAAAGGACGACATTTCTTTATTTTCAGGGAAGGGGGGGGGGGGGGGGGGGGGGGGGGGGGTACGTTAATTCGTGCAAAAAAAGCTTCATTTTTGCGAATTTTTTTTACGACACAGTTAAAATCTATTTATTAAGACCAATGGTATATTAAAGTATAGCATTCGAAGAATATTTTTAAAAATTTTCATGTAAAAACATTTTTAAATACGGCAATGGCAGAAATTATTCGAAAGCGTCTCGGAAAAAAGTAGAATTGTGATGCCCCTGATAACTCGGTGCTGCATCATTTTAATTCAAAAAATCAAATTTATTTCGTTAGATATTTGATTTCCCCAGGTAACGCTGGGAGGGTTTTTCAAAATTTCAATTTTTCTCTTTTTGGGAACAATTTAAAGTGAAAAACACATTTTTTGCGAAAAAATCGGGTAATTTGTTATTGTAATCGGTTTTCCTCACACTGAATCTTTTTACTCGTTTCCACGACGAATCCTACCTTCTTTTGTCTGTATTTTAGCTCTGAGTCGTGTTTTCCTGCGCTGACTCGTGTATAAGCGCGGTTTCTAAAACCGCTGTATCCTTGTTAGTTTTTCTCCGATTCACCTCAAATTTTCACACAATATTTTTGAAAGGTTCTCCATTCAGAAAATGAAATAAAAAAATGCAAACAAATAATTTAAAAACGCCCCCCCCCC
>NC_046659.1:9527493-9531468 GCF_010883055.1 Belonocnema kinseyi | reverse complement strand
TGTGTGTGTACAATAATTAAATAAAAAATAAAGAAAGTCAATAAGGGAAGAACTATCATACTTCTTGTTTGCGAAAAAGGGATTCCTCAATTGTCAAGTATGATAACTGACGTCAATTAAACAACCATAATTTATGAAAAAAATTTAACTTTTCCATTTGAGTCCAAAAGATTATTTTATATTATTTATTAATTATGATTATTATTTATTATTATTTTATAAAAATATTCTAAAAATTTTCTTCCGCGGGTGTTGTGGAAAGAAGTTTGATTAAAAAATGTGCCGGTTATTCCATCAACAAAAAATAACCACGTGCATTTTTTACCTTTCTTATTTATATTTTTTAAGTGTTTTTAATCTGCTTTATGTTCAGGGAAAAAATCAGATCCTGGAAAAAGATAAAAGAAATATCTATTTCTCCAATTGGTACAAAGGCTTTAAGCCAAATCTGTAGTCCGTTTGTTAACATTTTTTCAATTTTTTGGTAAAATTTCGAAGCCAAAAGTCTTTATAGTCTTTTACTAACTAATGGAGATACTTCTATAATTTCATTCGTGAAATCTATTTCCTAAGGCGAAAGATGGTGAAAACATGTAAATTTAAAAACATTTCCAACTATTTGAAAGAAAATTCTTATTAAAAGTCAATGTGGATCATATTTAAATAATATTTTGGACATTTTATAAAATTATAAATATTGTTCATTTTTTAAATTAATATATAAACAACAGTTTTTATTCCAAATTTCACGGTGTTTTTTGTACATGAATATTTCGAATACCTATTTATATGTTAGAAATTTTTAACACTTTATTTCTAGTTGGAATTAAATTCTGATGATTGAAAGCAAGAAAATAAGTATTGTCAGATTGTTTTTAAATTTACATAAACATAAGTATTATAAGATTTTAAAGAAAATTAAACAAAGATTTTTAAATATATCAGATGTGTCAGAAAAGATTTTACGATATTTTAAACAAATTGTTTTATTTTATAGAATATTACAAAACATTGGGAAAAATTCGAGTCCTATTCAAAGATCTTTAGGAATGTTTAAGAAATTCGTAAGAGATCAAGGAATATTTAATCAATTTTCTGAAATATTTTCAAATTTGTGAATATTTCTTATCTATTTGACTCATCTCAAATTCCTGAAAATAGTTTCAACTGCCTCGAATTTTTCTCAACATTTTAAAAAGTCATTTAAAATGTAAAAAAATTACCTTATAATCTTCGATATTTTTGCAAGCATTTGAAAAAAATTTGTTCATGCTCTTGACATTTCGAGATTCGCTTAAAGCTCCTAAAGTCCTTTTTCTGATTGTTGCTTAATTCTGAAAAATTAGAAAAATGTGCCTTTGAAATAATTCAGATTCTTCTTTGATAATTTATCAAATCTTTTGTCATGTGTTAAAATTTAAAAAAAAATCTCTTGAAATTAATTTTTTGGAATAAAAAATTATTTTAATTATTCCTAGGGACCTAATTTTTTTTAATTTTCGTCAAACCTTTCAAAAATCTTTACAAGTTTTAATTATTTTTGAATCGTTTAAAATTTCTGAACGTCTCTTAAACTTACTCAAATTTGAAAGTACATTATTTAAACCAACATAAACTTTTAAAAAAATGTGCAAAAAAATTGCACAAGAAGGCTTTAATAGAATTATGTTCTTTAATTTTTCTAAGATTATCTAATATGGAAAAATTGCAAAAGTTTAAAAAATATTTTACACACTTTTAAAAAATTTTAGGAAACAATAAATAAATGTTGGTGATCTTTTTTTCAATTTTCTCTTTGAATTCATCACAAAGCAATCATATAAAACGTTGCCATGAACTTTCTTTTATTCTCTTGACGGCCTGGACGCCCTGCGAAATTCAGTGGAAATTCAGTTTAACGAAAAACTCCTAATAGCTAGTTAGCTACTCAAAGCAAAACATCCAGTCGGGCGAGGTCGGGTTCGTCCTCGTGCATTTTCGGCTTTGAACGAGGCCTGTCTTAGAAGCGTGTAACAGAGCCGATTCACCGACACGCGACGTTTGTCCACTTCTTACTGCCTAGTATTTCTGTTCCCCTTTCTTGCGGCCCAAGCACCGTTGTCCACTTTTTACAGCTAATATTCTATTGATACTTTTTACAGCCGTGAAATTATATCCATTTTTAGGCACATTTCTATAGCTGCTTCTTACTCACCAACGAGATATTTCCACTTTTTATTGTCAGCCGCTCATATATTACATTTTGAACATTATATTACAATTAAAATTTCTAACGCCACGGGATATCAAACCTACATCTAATATACCTAAATCTGTCGCCTATCAGTCGGGAGTGCTAACCACTGCGCTAAACCGACAAGTGAAAACTCTTTGAAAAAGTAATCCTCATAAGCTACAGTTCAGAAAAGTTAAAGAACGAAATTTTAAGCTCTCTTTTCTAATTATTTATTATTATGCGACATTATGTTAATGTAAAATACGTAAACTGTTAACAGGGATATCAATACAATAATTTTGAAATAAATAACTTAAATCGATCACAATGATTTTTCGCGTAATATTTAGTTTCTTTTTCGTTGTAGGCCACTTTACAACTTTTTGCAATGACAGGAAATGTAATTTTTCATAAACATTAAAAATTTTTTATGACAACACTTAAAAAATTTCATCGTGAACTTTGACAATTTTTCAAGGACAATTTTTTTTATCTTTCGTGTAAGATTTGTTTTTTAGGTGCTACAAGTGAGACTTGGCACAATAAGGTGCCGTACTGGGCCAAGCATCAATGGAGGATCGCAAATACAAATATCCAATATAGGCTGCCAGCACTGGAACAACCTTGGGCCGATTTAAATAAAAATTGGTTTTTCGTGGTAAGGTGACACTTGGTGCAGTAATTTGCCATCACTGGGCCAGACTTGATGTCAGACTTTGGCAGATCCTCGTGAAACATGGTTCCCCGAACTAAAAGTGAGACTTGGCGCAATAAAGTGCCGATATTAAGCCAAGAATCGGTGGTGGATCAGCAAATATAATGTACCTGAAGTTCCAAATGTTCAAAGGAACGAAATATTTTCACCCATTTCTATTTTACTCATAAATAATATTCCAACTGCAATTTAAAACATGCATGATAATTTTGTTTCAATAATAAATTATTTCCAACATAAATTAACAAAAATTCAAGCACTTTTTCTGTTTTTTAAAGTTTGCAGTAAAAAATTTCGTTCATTTGAACATTTAGAACTTCTAGCACATGCAAATTTAAGTAGCCAATATAGACTTCCAGCACTGGCTCAACATTAGGTCAATTTAAATAAAACATGGTTTTCCGTGGTAAAAGTGACACTTGGCCCATTAATGTGCTATCACTGGGCCAGACTTTCGCTGATCCTTGTGAAACTTGGTTCCTCGTAATAAAAGTGAGACTTGGCGCAACAAAGTGCCGATACTGCGAAAAGCATCTGTGGATTATCGGCAAATATAAATAGCCAATATAGGCTGTCAGCACTGGCTCAACACTGGGCCGAGTAAAATGCCGATATTGGCCCAATATATTTAGCCGACCTTTGATTGCCAAAATTGGACCAACACTCAGCCATGTATTCAGCTCCGGCAATTCGCACTTGGGAGGTCTCAAGCATCGTATTAAATTAGTTGAATTAACTTATAACATTCTGATCTCATCAGTTACTTGACTCAGTCCGTGGCTATGATGTATAAGCGGGTTCATCCAAGTAAAAGTATAAAAAATATAATATATAATAATATCTTTTATTATATTACTGTATATTGCTTTTTTATGAAATATGCAGAATTAGGAGTCAAATTTTTTTTAATGATAGACAATCATTTGAAATATGAAAAAGTTACATAACCAGCAAATACATGTGTTACATTATTCCTACATATACTCATCTCTGATACACTCAAGAAATTTGTCAATGATTATATAACAGAAAAATAGTTTATTGT
>NC_046659.1:9510061-9527393 GCF_010883055.1 Belonocnema kinseyi | reverse complement strand
AGAAAAAGGGCCCCGAAAATGCGTTGTTTTGTATTTGCCCGGTTGCCTGGCGGCCCAGTTTGCCCCTTGATATTAATCATTTAATAGAAAAAGTAAGGTATGAAAAAAAGAAGATATGTGTGTTCGTTTTTTATTCTTGCAGTTAATTTTTTTCAATTTATTAGTACCTTTATTATTAGTACCTATACTAAATTAGGAAAAGTGAAAAGTATTAAAAATTATTAAAAAATCGATACTTCTTAATTGAATCGCAGATTCCTATAAAAATTGGGTGAATTCAAAACAAAATCACACTTTGACTTCTCATGTTTTCAAGGCAATTTCACACTTTAAAGCGGAATTTAAACTAAAATTGCAAAAAAGTGTTTTGCACTGCAAATCGCTCAGCTCTTTAAGTTCCGTGTGATGTATTATGACTTTCCAAAATAAAAAAGTTCAATAAAAATGCTTCCATGAATGTTAAAAAGTTATAATTAAAAAATTAAACAGTCTTAGAAAACGTAATCATTTTCCAAAAAGTTTTTAATCCATTCTATTTTTAAATTATTTTACAATCTTTTGACATCGTTTTTGTAATAAAATCTGTTGTAATTCGCCTTATTCCCTGATCTTGAACGATTAGCGACGCATAGCGCTAAAACTGTCAATTTTTTTGGATTTTTTTACGGATATTTCATCCGGCACTTATAACCTTATAAATTAAAAAGTTTCAGCCAAATCCACCCAAAGCCATTTTCCCATACATTTTGTGCGGGGTCCTTTATTTGCAGACAAAGTTGTATTTACGTGGTAGAGAGGGGTTGATTTTTGACGTTAAGGGTTGAAGCCCAAAAATCGTAGCGGTTATTTTTGAAGATCCCAAAAATCAGAGACTTTATTTCCATTGAAAAAATCTAGAAAAATTGTTTTTTGACAAAGTTCTATCTACGTGGGTTGATTTTTGACGTTAAGGGTTGAAGCCCAAAAATCGTAGCGTGTATTTTCGAGGAGCCCAAAAATCAGAGACTCTATTACCATTGAAAAATTCTAGAAAAATTGATTTTTTGACAAAGTAGTATCTATGTGGGTTGATTTTTGACGTTAAAGGTTGAAGCGCAAAAATCGTATCGGGTATTTTTGAGGAGCCCAAAAATCAGAGACTCTATTTCCATTAAAAAATTCTATAAAAATTGATTTCTTGACAAAGTAGTATCAACGTGGGTTGATTTTTGACTTAAGGGTTGAAACCCAAAAATCGCAGCATGTATTTTCGAGGAGCCCAAAAATCAGAGACTGTATTTCCATTGAAAAATTCTAGAAAAATTTATTTGCAGACAAAATTGTATTTACGTGGTAGAGAGGGGTTGATTTTTGACGTTAAGGGTTGAAGCCCAAAAATCGTAGCGTGTATTTTCGAGCAGCGCAAAAATCAGAGACTTTATTCAAGCTCTAAAATGTAATAAAAGTTCTTTTTTGAGAATTTCATATCTGCGTGTTACAATGGGGTTAATTTTTTACTATAAGGGTTGGAGCCCAAAAATCGAAGTGGGTATTTTCTGGGAGCCCAAAAAAGCTCAAAATACCTCGTTAATAAATGACTGAAAATTTTCAATTTTTTGAAGGGTGTTGATTTTGGAAGTTAAGGGTTGGTTTGGGGAAAATTTTTTTCGCGGATTGTAAGAGCCCAAAAAAAGCCCAGAAGTCTGGTGTAATTGAATTTTTATTATTTAGTGATTTAAAGAAGTGGAGGTGCTGGGTTAATGTAAGCTGGCACCTCCACAAAAAATTGATTTTTTGAAAAATGTAAAGGAGCCCAAAAAATTTTATTGCTGCCCAAAAAAAGCCCAAAAATAGCCCAAAATTCTGAGCTATGACAAATTCAAAAATTTTCGAGGAGCTCAAAAATCAGAGACTCTATTACCGTTCAAAAATTCTAGAAAAATTGATTTTTTGACAAAGTAGTATCTACGTGGGTTGATTTTTGACGTTAAGGGTTGAAGCCCAAAAATCGTAGCGGGTATTTTCGATGAGCCCAAAAATCAGAGACTCTATTTCCATTCAAAAATGCTATAAAAATTTATTTGCAGACAAAGTTGTATTTACGTGGTAGAGAGGGGTTGATTTTTGAAGTTGAGGGTTGAAGCCCAAAAATCGTACCGTATATTTTCGAGGAGCCCAAAAGCCAGAGACTTTATTCAAGCTCTAAAATGTAATAAAAGTTATTTTTTGACAATTTCATATCTGCGTGTTTCAATGGGGTTAATTTTTTACTGTAAGGGTTGGAGCCCAAAAATCGAAGTGGGTATTTTATGGGAGCCCAAAAACAAACGCGCCCCTCATCATTACATAAATAGTTATTTGGAATAATTTTATTTTGCAATTTTGAATTCTTATTAGTTTGTAGTTTCTGCATCCCCTTTTTATAAAATTCGTTCATTTTCTGGAATTATTAAAATGTTTGATCAATATACATTTTTTAAACGACGTATTGAAGCATTAAGCCAAAAATGCACTGGAAAAATATTGCGTCACAAAACGAAAATAATCCGAGACGATTTAATGTGAACTATAGTGAAAATTTTCGTCGGATTGTTTTGGGTAGGGAGCGTTTATAAGCCATGTGGGCATGAGTTTCTTTTATAACTTGTCCTTCATAACGTAACGCCCATGTTTTCGATTTTTTTTAAGCAAAAGGAAAATTCTTCACGCTATTTATATGCGCTCTTATTTAGATTGTAGCATAACAAGGGGAGCGTGGGTCAAAGAATCGTCTAAAAAAGCGTCACGTAATATATGCCCCAAATTATTTGTTAAAAACATTTTTTCTACGATTTTCCATAAAGATACGTTTTTCCAAATAATATTACAAGAGATTTGAATGAAAACAATAGTATATAATCAAATTTCTCTTAGTATTATAATTGTCTATATTATAAAAAAAACTTAATTTACAACCGCAGTAATCAGGCATTTTTCGACAGAAATATTCATTGTTTTCGATTTAAATTTTTATAAATTGGGAAATTTGTGATAAAGTTTAGCAAAATTCATAATTAGTTGATGACTCTTATCATTTTTAAACGAATTTAAAGACAAATGCATTATTCAGACGTCTGTGGACGGAATAATTAGTTCTTTTCGATGTCAATCTTTTGTAAGGAGAACTTCATGGTGATTTCAGCAAAATTCATAATTGGCCGATCAATTTTATATTTGTTTAAAAACAAATTTAATTAACAAATTCATTATTCGCGGTCATCTGTCGATGAACCAAATTTTTTTTCGGTATCCTAATTTAAAAAATTTCCATAGAAAAAAAAAAAATCCTGTAGAAAAATGCCTGATTAATGCCAATCAAACCCTCATTAATCGAAATTTCGTGGGTCACTGAGGTAGGGATTTAATTTAGAAGTTAAAAAAGGTAAGGTTGATGTGTAGACCTTATGTGCTACGTTTAAATCGCAAGCATAAAATTGCAAATAAGCAAATTCAGTTTTTGAAAATTTAATTTATAACGTACATTGTAATAATATATATTTATGCAAATTATATATAAGTTGCGATATAAATTCGAGTGCGAAGCACGAGGTACGTGATAAGAATGTATTCGTTAAGCCGAAGGAGTTTCAACAAAAAAGAAGTCACTATCACCAAATTACTGTTGTCGGTGTTTTGACCTTTTGTTTGAAAAAATCTGTGCACTAGTGTAAGGAATACACAAAGACCGAGCGTGGAGCGCGAAGTAAATATAATATCGAGCACGGAGTGCGAGATAAATATATTATCGCGCACGAAAACCAACAGTCGCGTGGTCTAGGCGCGCTTAAACTTGCGAGCCGTGCGCTATGAAATCGTGCCCGCGAAGCTGGCGCATTTTTTATTTTTTTTTAGAATCAATCTTTGGATTTTGCAAGAAACTTCAGAAAGTTCTTATGATAATCTCGCAGGGTTTTAAGAAAGCGACGTTTCTGTTCTCTTGACTTTTTTTCATATCGTGCGTTGGTTGGCTTAAAAAGCAAAAACTTAACCCTTAAATGGTACGATGAGAGCCAGGAGGAGGGATATGGTATGGTCCTCACATACCCTGACTTTTTTCGAAAGGTTTTAGTTGGTATAGTATCAGTACTCCTCGGTTAAACAATAAGAACAGAACTCTAATAATGTGACATGAGTTTGTTCTTCATAAAAATACATTTTTAAATCATCCTGGGTTTGGCGCTAACCCCACCGTGCCATTTGAGAGTAAAAGTACTACGAACAGCCGTATATGGAATGTTTATATCTTGAAAAAAGTGGTTTTTAAAATTTTTTAAATGCTGTTTACTTTTGGAATTTGTATTTAAAATAGCTGGCTAATGAACTTAACCTTCAGTTTTTGACTCTAAAAGAGTGTACCCAAGGCCAATCAAATAGATTAATTTTTACATTCCTATTCATGAGAGTGTAATGTAATCGTCAAAATTTTCCATCTCTGGTTTTTAATGAATACACTTCTTAAGGTTCCCAAAATGAAGGTTAAGTTTGTTAATCAGATATTTCCAACCAAAATTTAAAAAATTAGAGCATTTTCAAAATTGAAAATTTTTTTTCCAATAAAAATTTTTTGTCAAAGTTTCTTATAGACGGGTAGAATACTTGCAAATTATCAAACTATATTTTTATTTTGATGAAAATTATAAAAGTTATATACTTTTGAAAATTTTAAAAATGTTTAGAAAAATAGAAAAAAAAAAACAATTTTCTAAAAGATTGGGAAATTTAACTTAAGTTCATCACTAGATATTAAATATATTTACAAACTATGTCATTTTTAAAAGTGACTAAAGACCAGTGTGGTCCAAAAATGAATTTTCAAATTTTTGTTTCACTCTAGAGAGCAAGTCAACCCCCTCAAAAGTTTCCATTTATGGAGTTCATAATTCCATAATTTATATTTTTCGAAATTCAAATATTAACATGTGTTATCGGGAGCTTCAAAATTCCATTTTATAATATGGGGAAATTTTGGATTTTCGAAAAATTGAACTCATGCTCCAGGATTTAATTGAAACATACCAAGTTTTTAAGGGATTGAAGGGGAGATTTTACGAAATAAAACCATACTAACTACTTTGACCCCCCCCCTTAGTCACCCATCCCCGCCCCGAATATAAACAAAAAATCAAAAAACTACATTTTTACGTATTGTTGTTAATTCTTAGCAATGTCTTTGGTCTTTCTTATATAAATAATTACTCATGGACAATTTAATTATGTCCCATGACTTTTAAATCATTATTTAATTGTGTGAATGAATGTAAATTATTTGAAAAATTATTTATTCACAAAAAGTGTAAAAAAGAATCATGTTTTCTGATTGAAATATAATATTTGGTCATTATTTGGAGCAGTAAATTTTTCTAAAAACATTAGGTAATTATGTAAACAATTATTTATTATTTATTTACAAAATTTCTAAAAATGGAACTAGATATGTCCAAGCTTTTCTGAAATTGATATTCTATGCTACTTTTTGTTGAATAATGACATAATTTTGATACGTTTCTTCTAATATTTAACGTATCTCTATTTCTTTAAACTAATATAATTTGCCTGAACAATTATTTCCCAACAGAGATTTTTAAAATAGTATGGTCTGAATTAAACATAATGTTGGATGATTTCGAGGTGAAAGAAATTCTGTCATTGTTTGAACAATTTAGTTTTGGTCAAGCAGTTTTCTATTTAAAAACGTGGATCAATATTATGAAATATAACACATTGAATTATTTTCGTAAATATATACCATATTATTATATATTTTCTGTGGTTTTCAGTATGTCAGCTTATTATTCATGAAAGGCTTTCAAATGCTGTAATGAAATATAATATAAATCCATTTTATGTGCAGTTTCTATAATTATTTGTTACTTGTAGTAACTAATGATTTTGATCCTCATTTCTCGTTATAAAGCAGTGAAGTTTGATATCAATTTAACACTTCTTTCAGTATTATCATTCACTACTGTTAAATGTCTAATAATTGTTAAGTCTCGCAGTTAATTTTCGTGAGAAACACGATTTTAAATTAATAACGAGTATGAATATGTAGAAAAGCAATATTTACGGAATGATATAATATTTTAATTTATTCAATCTGCCGAATTTTGAAGAAACAAATAAAATTTCAAAATTGGCTTATCGTATGCTTTTTATTATTCAAATTATTGTAAATAAATTGTTTTAATTGTACAAAGTTAACTAAAGTGATGTTTTTATTATTTTAGTTATTATATATTACCTAAAATATAACAGTTTGTCCTCATAAATGTTGCTTAGAGAAAATTTAAAAACTTGAATCATAATTTGCATTAGTGAACCCTGGCTGGCCAAAGGAACCGAATGAAGCCTCTACAAAGTATTCGCAAAGATCCTATTGAGTCCCCATTCGGTTCCTTTTTAAAAAAACTCGAAAAAACAGCAAAATCAGCTTTTAAATAGGAAAAATTCGTATTCTACGTCAAAATCCCTTATACAAGGTCACGGAATAATCTTAATAGCTTTTTTTACAACGGTAAAAAGTTAAAAAAAATATAAGACGTATAACCTCTGTTGACTGCTACTTACAGGCGATGCGTTTGAAGTGTAGCAGTCAACAGGCGTTATACGTTATATATATTTTTTAACTTTTTACCGTTGCAAAAAAAACTATTGCGATTATTCAGTGACCTTCTATAGGGAATTTTATCGTAGAATCCGCATTTCAACAATTTACAAGTTGATTTTGCTGTTTTTTCGTGTTTTTTAAAAAGGAACCGAATGGGGACCCAATGGGGTCTTTACAGGTACTTTGTAGAGGCTCCATTCGGTTCCTTCTGTCCTCTCAGGAATGGCCTTTTTTATAATATACTCATGATAAAGATTTAAAAATATCAAGAATGCAATAATAAATACCCTTCTATAGTCCAAATTTTATTATGACACTTATGATCTACGTAATAATGCACGAAAAACGATGTAAACACTGTGCAATCAGAAAAATAATTGAATGTTTTCTATGTTATCTCATTATTCTTAAGTTATCGAAAAAAATTGCTTAAGCAAATAAAAACATTACACATACACATTACAAGAAACTTTTCAAAATTATATAATTATTTAACAAAAGGTTGCATAGGATACCAATTCCAGAAAAAAATTACACATCTCTGGCTCAATTTTTAGTGAATGTGTAAATAAACAATAATTATTTGTTTAGATAATTACAAAATGTTTTTAAAGAAACCTACTGCTGTAAGCTATGACCGACTGTTATATTTCAATCAGAAAATCCGATTAATTTTGTAATTTGTTGGGACAAAATAATTCTTTAAATAAGATACATTTATATATAATAAACGATTTAATTTTTTTTAAGTCATGGGACATATTCGAATTATCCATTAGTAATTATTTATATGAAAAAGACCAAAAAAATTGCTAAAAATTAACAATACTACGTAAAAATGTATTTTGCTAGTGTTTTTCGGCCATATTTGGGGCGGTGTTGGTGGGTAAGGGTGGGTTCAAAATAGGTTATTAGTATGGTTTTAGTTCATAAATACTTCTCTTCAATCCCTGAAAAATGTGGCTTGTTTTGATGAAACCCTGGAGCATTAGTTCAATTTTTCGAAAATCCGAAATTTCTTGATGTTAATCAAATGGGATTTTCAAGTGCCCGGTGGTACATGTTAATTTTTGAATTTTGAACAAAAACAGTAAGAATTTATTTCCTCCGGAAATTTAAACTGAAGGGGAGGGGTGACTTGTCCTGTGACTCGAAAAGCGTTTTTTATACCACCCTGACACATAGGTACAGTCGTACATACAAACAGACACAAATTCGTGAAAACCTAGTTTTCGGGTCCATGGTGACTAAAAACGTGGACATTCGATGGGTATGTAAAAATGAGCACCTATACATAGCGAAATAACACCGTCTTATAATATTCATTGAGTAAAATGTGGGAATAGTAATTTGAGGTTCGAATTTGACTTTAATATCCAAACAACAATTTTTTAGTCTGATTCTCTCGAACCTCTTTTTTGCGTAATCGTGTATAAATCTTTTCTTACATTTTACGGTATATCTTCCTTCATTTATATTGAAACAATTACAGACACACGGGAAGAGGTGCTTGAGAAAATGTCCTAAAAGAGGATACAAGTCCTCCCCAACAGATTCATGTCATCTGCTTTTGAAACGGACGAAAAAAAGTCGCCGCAAACTTCACCGAGTACAATAATCAATGGTGATACGGCAAAATACGAAAAAAAATACTGACTTCACAATTATCGAGGTTGCGGACCTCTAAAAATGAGGTAGGTAGTAATATAAATTATCTATATACTTGAATAACACTGTGTTTTCGAATGTACGAAATTTGTATTCAAGGTATCCCAGAACTAAGTTTCTGGACTTATATGTCAGTATAAACAAAAGAAAATAAAACCAAAATTTCCTTTGACAAAAATGTATTGAAGTTTTAGTTTTTGAGATATAAAATGATTAACCTGGAACAATCAGAATCGCCGCATTCGTCGGTGAGAGGAAAGGAAACGTTGTGTTAGTCACCAACACAGCGTTGGCCTGTTGTGGCACACCATATATCAGAGATGAGGTCGGAGATTGCCGATACCATATATTCAATTTCGAGCGATTTTCCGCAGCGCCCCCTCTTACACTAAGCTTTTGTAAACTAAAATTAAGCGCCCCAATGAAACATAGCCAGTATGTTAAAATTAATATTCTTATTTGAAAATTCATTAAAATTTCTAAATGTCTTAAACTGAAGCGATTTTCTCTTAAAATTTTTTAAAAAATTAAAAAATTAAAAAACTTGCCTTAAAACAGGGGTCTCCAAAGATAGACCCTGTATCTACTAGCGATCCCATGCCAATAGTTCGGATCTACTTACTTTCGACCCAGAACTGTAAAAACCCTTTGCCTTATTTTTTCAGCCCTGAAACTCTGTCAAGAGGGCGCAGTTATCAGCGCATGTTTTTCACATTCTCTGATATTCTGTTATTCCATGAGATCGGCAATCTCCCACCTCATCTTTGCCTATATGAGTAGCCTTTATGGAGACAATACTTCTTTTTGTTCCTTTTTCTAATTATGTCGTGTCTTTTTTAAGTAAAAATACTGTTTCTTTAAATTGCTGTTTTTTTTAATTATTTCGCCTTTTCTATAGCTCAAAGGTAAATTTTGTATTAGGGAGTTTGATCACTTTTTTAGTATCGCCATTTATTTAACCTTCGTCGGAAATTAATGACATAAAATCGGTAAATTCATGTGCATAAAATCCGAGAGGGAATCCAATCCACTCCAATCCAACTTATTTCATTCCAATCTAATATACTCTAATCCATTGTAATTCATTCCACTTCAATCCAATTCATTCCACTTCAATCCAATTCATTCCAATCCACTTCAATCCACTCAACTCCAACCCAATCCAATAAAATTCAATTAATTACAATCTGGTTATTATAATTAAATCCAATTAATTCCAATTGTGCCCAAGCCAATTGATTCCAATCCAATCAAATTCGTTCAGAGCCGATGAAAACTATTCCGGATCATTAACTTCTATCCGAATGAAATTGAATGAATTCGAAGTAAATTTCAAATCCAAATTCGGATTCAGTCGGATTGAATATTCAATCTAAATCAATCCGGATCCAGATTGATTCTAATTCAGTCTGATTGAAAATTCACTTCACATTCGTTCGGATGCTTTTGCATAGAAGTCTAGGATTGAAAATAATTGAGCCGGATTAATTTTCAAACTTTTTTCAACAAACGAGATACGGAATAGTTCTGATTGACTCGGAATAACTTCCTATCCTATACTTTTTCCAGGGTTATTCATTCTAATCCAATTATTTCCAATCCAAATAATTCCAATCCGCTTACTCGAATCCAATTCAATCCACTCCAAACCTCTTAATTCAATTCCAATCCAGCCCTACCGATAGAAATCTTCGAGTATTCTCAGGCGAAATAGCCTAGCTGGTTTGAGACTACCTGCAGGTTCGATTTGAATGATTTAGTCTCAGAGATAGTGAGAGAGATTTGGGTCCTTGCAATGTACTTTTAAGAGTGATGCGACGGTCATATAATGGTTCTTTTATTTACAGTATTTGGCCGTCGCTAACCCGACTCTCCCTTTTAAATTTTTCTTCATATTATTAACACTTTTTTTAAATTGATAAGTTTTCTTATTATAATTATTTATAATTATAACTTATATACTAATATACAATTTTCGAGTTGGATTCAGAAATATTGTCTTTTTTGGCGTATACCATTCCAATGACGAGAAACGTTGTATCAATTCCAATTTTAAACATTTTAAAAAAAGTTAGATATCTCAAATCATCGAAACCCGTAGATTTCTAATTATTATGTTTTAGGCTGTTAACTATGAAATTAAAACAATCTATTTCTAATTTTAATCCGAAAGCTTAACAAAAGACCCTTGAGTGTCGGCTACTCTATTGAGATAGCATCTCTGCTTGTTATTTATGATCGAATTTTTAGTTCACTTTCAGCCTCTCTGCTTGTTATTGATGATCGTATTTTTATTTCAATTTCGGAAAGAACATTTTAAAGCCTTCGAAACATTTACACGAGCTACCTGGACCTTAAAAAATATCTACCTGAGTGCCTGCGGAAAATTTATTAGAGCTTCTCAGAGCCTTGAGAATCTTTAGCATATGCTCTGAGATTTCTGTCGGTAGGGACGCAACTCCAATCCAACGAAACCACTTCAATCTACTCAACTCCAATCTAATTAATTTTAATCCAATTCATTCAAATCCACTCAACTTCACGAAACGCGAATCCAATTAATTCCAATCCACTCTAATCCACTCAACTTCATTACAACCCAATTCAATGGGCGGTTCTGCGATTTACATGATCTGTACTGCCGTACATAATTTTGTTACATCCTCCAAGCAATTTCCCAAAATTTAAGTAAAGAAGACCCCAGAAACTTGGATACATACAAATGACGTAAAATTTACGACAAGCGCTCGCTCAAGGGAAATTACAGTGCGCGTCCGCTGAAAGATTAAAAGATCATTTTCAAATTATATTTTACTTTCGTTACGTGTTTTGCTTTGTGATTATGTACATGTAGACAGCAGATGCAGCTAAGCCTAAAGTGCTGGAAATCAAAAAAGGGAATATAATAAAAAAGTTGTCATCCGAAGTGGACAGTGGTACACATTCAAAAACAAACCCGTCCGATGATCTGCGCAGCAAAGTCATTCTACTGGAAACAAACTTCTCTGAAGACAAGGTATGAAGTGATGTGCGGGAATTTATTGAAAAGAAAGTCTTTATTTTTATTGCAAGTTATAAATTAAATTTTGTATCATTATATAATATTTCAACATTGGTTCCTTTGCAAATTTATTTTTAAATAATAGACTTACAAACTGCTCGGAAGCGAGTTAAGATTTTTGTTTTAAGTTGAAAGAACAATTTTGTATTGCTCTTCGAAGTTTATTTTAAAAACAGTATCAAAATCTAACCACAGATTTCAATTAAGATTTCTAGGGAATTCGTTAATTTGTTTTCTTAAACTCTTCTTCTTCTTCTTATTCAGAGTGAATAAGAAACTAATCCCCTCGACCTGCAAGACTTGGAAAACAACGTTGACTCTGAAGGTGAATCTTCAAAACCATATGTGGAAGAGATACAGATTAAATATCAGCAAATAAATCAGTTAAAGAAGGAAAGCAGTACGTTGCTTTTAGAAAATGAGACCTTAAAGGAATGCAACTTTAATTTAGAAAAATTCTTTTTCAAGAATTTGGCGTTACAGCAGTAGGAAAGATACTTTTATCTCGTGCTCGGCCTTTGCACTTCTTCCACATTTGTGGGGAGACCTTTTAAAATTAAAGGTCGAGTATCGAAATCCGTATTTGGTGATTGTAAATTCTATTTTGTTAAAGCTTCTTCGACTTTAACGAAAACATTCTCATCATGCACCTCGTTCTTCGCACTTGATTTTGTCCAAAGTGTGAAGTTTTCTACGTTAAGTTCAACTCTATTGTATCAAATTTAGATTATATTTATTTATATATATCGGCCTGGGACTGATTATTCAGATATTGCAAATTAACACACAAGTTTTATTTTTCATGATTATAACCAGATTGTATCCGGGATACAGGGAACTATTTATCCGGGTAAAACTTCATCATATTTGGTGTCTATCGATACAAAAACATACTCCTCGATTGGTACCGAACAGAAGCCTTTTTTTGACATTACAGCTGAAATAAATGTATGGTTCCACGTCCTGTATAGGTCCTCGATAAACCCGACAAAACATTCTTTCTCGGACTTGGTCTCTTCGCGGAGTCAAATACTCCCAGACTGGTCCCAGATATACCTGGACAGACACTTTTTGTGACTTCACAGGAAATCGATTTCTAACCACATATCCCTCACAGGCCCCCGATAGACCCAACAAAACATATTTTATCGGAGTTAGTCTCATCGATGCACATGTTCCCAGATTCCTCCCGGATAGACTCGGGCAGACAACCTTTTTCACTTCAAAAGAAATCAAATTCTACTTCAACGTCCCGGGTAAGTCATGGATATACGTTTAAGGATACACGTTTAAGGACTTCACAGGAAATCAATTCCTGGTTTCAGGGCTTCGGCAAGTCCCGGACTTTATCGGACTTGGTCTCATTATCGTTGAAAAATCTCCCAGATTGGTCTTGGATAGAACCGGACATACAACCTTTTTGCCTTCACAAGAAATCAAATTCTGGTTCCATGTCCCGGATAGGTTCAGGACGAACCAAGTTCAGCGTGCATTGCGCGACTTAATAATTTCTTAGTGCAAATATTACCGGTCAGATCCCGGATATACCCGGATAGATGCACTTTTTGACTACAGGAAATACATTTCTGGTTCCATGTCTCGTGTAGAGCCAGATATATTGATGCTTATTGACTTCTTATACCTGATTGGTTCCGGATAGACCCGAACGATCCGGGTTCTATCTGATCTTATCCGGAATTTTAAGTGGGGGTATTGTTTGAATAAATGTATATTATTACCATTTATGATATGCATAGGTATTGAAAACCATGTGTTTTATTGTCTAGTTTTTATTATTTAAAATAGTGTGCATTGTAAAAAATTACGTTAATTAACCTTTTACTGCACTTTGTGTCGTTTCCTAAATAGGTCATTTGTTTATTTTAAACGTAATTTTTTCCGATTTAAGCCAGAAATACGCACTTGATCAAAAAATAATGAATAACAAATATGTTGATCTATTTTTAGTAAATAACTTTTTTTGACTAATTTTTTCGTACCTTGTGTTGCTTTTTCAAAATGTTATTTTTTACGATGAAAACAAAAATCACTCGTGCTATAAAAAATTGTTTATGACAAATTCGTAGATCGTTTTTGGGTGTACAATTTTTGTCTATTATTTTTTTCACACCTTCGTGTCGCATGTCCAGAAATTTTATTGATTTATTTTTAGTGTTGTTTTTTACTAATAAAAAAACAGCCTGTCCTATCAAAAAGTGATTAATAACAAATTTGTAGATTTTTTTGGATGCACAATTTTATTTATTTTTTAGTCGTAGCTTGCATAATTTGACATCAGAAAAAAATGTTTAATTTTTCATTATCTTCTGTGTGATCAAAATTTGAATTTTCGATTTTTCAAGGAAATGTGGAAACTTGAGGAAGAATGGCGATCAAAGGAATATAACCCGATTACTATAAATTACGCTTTATTGGAGCAGGAAATTAACCAGCTGACGACTCGTTGATTTTCGAGAGACTAACAAATCTCACGTCTCATACTCATAATTTCCTTTTTATCCAAAAATCCGTAAAGATAAATTGTTAGACTTTTCGAAACTCCTACGAAAATCCGTACATAGATTATTAAAAAATATGGTCTCAAAAATGTTTTAAATTCTCGAAGTTTTTGAACTTTCATGCAAAATAGCTGGCTGACGAACTCTTCCTTTCATTTCGGACCACAAAACAGTGTGCAAAAGGAAATTTAAATTACAAAATTTCTTGCAAAGTTGTCGCGGACACACATTTTCGTAAAAACTAATTTTTTCTGACAAGGATCTTAAAAGGTCGAGAACTTACGATAACCGAATTGTTCCAAATTCACATGAATATACCCGGTAATAATCGTTAAATTCAGAAAAATTAAGAATTTGTATTTCTATGAATACGCGATTTTTGGTCCGTCTAAAAATCACTCAACGGGAACAGAAAAAGTGCAAATCCTATTCTTCTCAATCGACTTAGTACAATTGAACGAAAGCATTTATTTAACCTATTTTTCATGATTAAATCTTTTTATAAATTATAAATTTGAAAAATATTCAAATTTATATTTATTTATATTTTAATAATTTATTTAAACGTCTTAAAAAATGCACCAAAGAAATCTATTCAAATGTGTGGATTTAAATAATTTTTACTGTAGAGGGGCAGAGTTAAATTGGTTAGAATTAAAGTTTCAGAACTTATATTTCGCATGAAGGAATTAAAACAACTTATTACACATATTTGGTGAACTAACTAGAAGGAATTAAATAAAATCAAAACATGGCCACATCTTAGGAATAAAAAATATCTCTGTGAGGTGTGTTACCAGTACAGTTAGAATGAATTAAATATATTGAATACACGTTCTATTTGGGAGAATAGAAAACCGTGTGGCGGTCGCTATGGAAATAGAAGTGAATAAGTTTCGAACGTATCTCATTCTTACGGTGGCATTTTAAACAGATGGAAAAATCGCGTATTCAAAATAAAAGAATAATCTTCACTTTTGCGCTAAAATCTGAAAATATTAATTTTTCTCTATTCTACGCTTATTACTGGGTAAGACATTCCATCATAAATGATGAGAATGCACTAAATACACTGGTTATAGGAAAGCATTAAAGAATGATATTTTTTTGTTGTGATTTTTGTAGTAAATTCCGAGAAGAAGGCAAACAGACAGGGCGATCTGTTGCGAATCAACCGACCTGTGGGGGTTACTGATAAGTAAACTAATACGGTAATACTTTTTAACATTTCAATAGAAAATTATCTAACTTAGAGATTGAACTCTACTTAAACAAAAAAAATTTTATTTAAAATCCATACGCAGGAAATTTATATGGGTAAATTTTGATTGCTTGATTAAAATCGCGCAAAGTTACAAGTAACAATTTTATATTTTCATCAGACGAAAAGATTTTTTTACAATTCTTCTGGCACGTTATTGCGATTGTATAGAAATTAAAGTCATCATAGAGCGCCACCTATTAACATTTCCTCACGTAATTTTGAACTTGTCACCTTGTCCACCTATATTGGACATTTTTCACGTTTTTTCTGTGGAAAAATGAAAAGTTTATTTAAAGTTGTAAGTTTCAATGCCTTGTAGTTTATTCGCGTGGAGTGTAATGGGGTTTAATTTTTCAGACCGCGGAAAACCCGGAAAATGACAGTGAATTTATTTTCTGGTCGGGAAGTTGTCTACAGGGTATCCAGTGACCTGGAAAACCTGAAAATCTCCTTTAACTTTTTTTAACCACGAAAATGTGGATTTATCCTTTAATTTTCTTTAAACCTTGAAACCCTAGAAATTTTTTTGAATTTTTCACGAGAGCCTTAAATTAGAATTTTTGCATTTGAAACAGTTATTTTCTTGAAATGCGTAAAGTAATAAAATGTTTTTGTCTATTAAGAAATAAGCATGTAAATGAAGAGACTTCAAGGCACTTTTTGTAAACTGTCCCAGGCGGAAATATTATATAAAGTGTGAAGTTTTATATAGAATATTCATTTGTTTTATACATTTTTTGTATTAATCAAATGAATATTATATATGAAACTTCACATTATATATGTACTATATATAATTTTCCGCCTGGGGTATGAATTATTTTATGTATTGCAATTATATTGCAATTAGGATTTTTAATATTTTACGGATTTCAAAGTTTAAAAAAAGGCGTCCACGCCAGATTTCAAACATTTCGAAACAATTTCCAAACATTTTAAAGATTTCAAAAAGTTTTAAAACGTTTGAAAAGGTTTCCAAACATTTAACAAAGGTTCAAATAATTCAACCAGTGAGCTCAACCAAAACAAAAGATTTTACAAACAAGTGTTTAAGAAATATTTCTCAAATGTTTCAAAATATTTCACAAAGATTCCAAAGACAGTTCAAAATTTCATAACGATATTAAATACTTAAAATACGATTTATATTTGCAAAAAATTCAGCATTCATTTACTTATGGTTACAATATCTTTAAAGATTTTGGTCCAATAACAAATGAAATGGCTCTTTTTTAAATGTATAACAAATGGTCATTTAATTATTTAATGTAAAAACGGAGACATGGAAAAACTTTATTTCTTGACCAGGAAGACCTGGACAAGATCTTGAATTTTTTCCCTAAAAAGGGCTCGACACCCTATTTTAATTCTTATAGTTTAAGTAGAAGAATTTATTTAATCAGAACTCCCTAACTATTAGTTTGTGACTTCCTTTGTTTTCTACCTTACACAAGTATTCTGCTTTACAGCCAGTATTGACTATAGTTTGTATCTACTATTATATCTAGATTCCTGTTTTTTACCTAGCTGTGTTTTCGTCTGTACTTCGTAGTCTGTCTTCTTTAGTATTTCTTTTACATGAGCTTTCTTATCTTTTAATGTTTTTAAATCCTCTTGTCTATAACCACACCTTTTAAGATGTTGCTCCCTTTCTTGGGCACTTCTTATCATCAGCTTTCCCCTATTTTTTTCTTTTAACTTTCTCTTACAATTATTCTTCCTATTCCTTTGTTCTAATTTTATAGCTCTTCTTCCTAATTTCACTCTGAGTTTTTCGATTTTGGTCTCCTCCAGAACCATGTAGCTTGGTGTATAACAGTCGAGTTCCAGGGTCCACCTAAGATAACGTTCTTGGATCCTTTATAAACTGGCTTTTGCTTCCCATCCCCATTGTTACGGACTGAACAAGTTTGTGCGTGAGCTACATCTTATTCCATAACCTGTATTTTGAAATTACACTATCTTAAGGTAAAGCGATAATGGAGGAGCGTCATGTCCGTTTGAAGCCAGATAAATAAAGAACGGTGAGTTATTAATTTAACTTCGTTCTAAAACGTCGTGTGAGTCCAAATCCGAGACCCAATGGAACAAATAGCTTCGGGCAAATCAAAAGAAGGAGATTTCGAATGATGTAAACATCCTGGGATGTGTTTACAAAACACGAGATTGTGTTTTCGAACCCTAAAAAATACTTG
>NC_046659.1:9491437-9509961 GCF_010883055.1 Belonocnema kinseyi | reverse complement strand
TTGGTATTTTTATAAACTAAAAATTGGAGTTTTGAATTATAATTAATTGATTTGAATTTACTTGTATTTTACACTAATTTATCCCAGTCCTTAAAGGAAACACCCATAATTCTGCCCCGTAAGCCAGAACGTGTCTATCACAGCCTTTATTTTTTTTTGAATGTATACCCTAAATATTTGAATACTTTCACTTGATCCACATTTACTCCTTTCCACTTCCATTTTCTTTCCTTTTCTCTGCTTCCCACCTTCTTTGAAAACCATTACCTTCGATTTTTCTACGTTCAATACTAAACTTTTCTTCTCTAAGAACTTTCCGAATCTTCTCATTATCGCCTTAAAATCTTCTTCATTGTTGGCCAGAAGTGCTATATCGGCTGCGTAAGCGATTGACCAGAATTTTTGAACTCCAACTATTATGCTCCCTACAATTTCTTTTCTCATTTCCTCTTCTATGTAAGAGGTCAGGACTGTGAACAGTGTAGCGCTCAGCGGACAGCCCTACCTCAGGCCCTCTTCTGTGCAAAACTCGTCTGTGAGATTGCCATTTACCCTCACTGCACTAATCGTTTCTACATAAATTTCTTTGACTCTTTCAATTTAACCTTTTCTTACTCCTCTCATCTCCATTATTTTTCACAACTTTTCCCTATTTACCTTATCAAAGGTTGTCTTTAGATCTATGAAGAACGCGAAGATCTTCCCTCCCGTTTTCTCTCATTCTCTCTCTATAACATGCTGCAGTATGTATATATTGTCCATTGTTCCTCAATTTCTTCTAAATCCTGCCTGCGTTTCCGGTAAAATTTTCTTCTCTTCTAAGTCCTGCACTAATCTTTGGTTTAATATCATGCCATACACTTTGTACGCCGTGATAAGGAGAGTGATCGGTTAATAGTTTTTCAGATCCTCCGTTTCCCTTTTCTTAAATGTCGGCGTAATAATCCCTTTTCTCCCGGAAAGCCTTCCTCATTCCACGCTCTTCTAATCAGCTCAAAAAGTTTCCTTTTGCCATCGCCCTCTAAATACACTTATGCTTTATTCGGTATTTCATCTTCATCTGGCGCATTCTTCCTTCTCAGTTTCTTAATTTGGTCATTAATTTCTTCGTCGCTTAGGTCGGATTCATATTCATGTAGGTTATTCCTTTTCCCTTGGGTTGTAGTATGTGCTTCTGTTCCTTCTAAGTGGTCCACGAAGTGATTTTTCCAGTCCTTCATCTTTATTTCACTACTAATGCTATTTTTTTTCTTTCTTTGTTTTTTTATATACTTTTAAATATCTTTCTCCGTTTTTGAATGTTTTCTCTTCTAATTCGTCATATATATTTTTTCCTTATCTTTGCACATTTTCATGAACACTGACTGATCTTTTATGAGCCTAAACTTCCCGCGAACCTTTATTATCTCTTCATTTCTTGTATAACTTCTTTACCTTCCTTTTTTTTCGTGAACATTCTTTATCATACCAACTTTTGTGCCCTAATTCAAATCTTATTGACGTATCCTTTTTTTATGCTGTTGTTCACTTTGTTTGCAAAAATATTCTATTCTTCTATAGGGTTGTTTCAAGATTTTAGGTAAAACAATTTTTTAATACATAATTTTAATCCGAACTGAAAGTGAATTATAATTTTTTTTCATGTTAAGTCGTTCAAAAGAAAAAAATCATTAAATATTGAAGGCGGTAAAACACTTATTCAAGTTTGTGTCACGCGACTCAGAGGTTCTCTTAATTATCTAGCAATGTGACAGCGTGGCTTTGATTTAAACTAACGAAACTCATGATAAAGAGGTTAAGCCATAGTCTGCTGTCAATTCTGACTATTTTAATTTGATAGCTTTATTTGTTAAGGCTTATGTGACAAAGAGTTCTCCTGTTGTAATACTTTGATTAAGAGTCAGTAGTTTGCTACAGGACAACAGGAAGTACAATTATTAACACATTTCAAAATCGTACATATTTACGGATTGTTCGGTAAACATGACTACATTTAAGAACTTTTTAAATTAATTCATAATACCAAAGTTTTTGTTTTAAATGTTTTTCCAATGTTTATAAAGTTTTATAAACTATATTTTGCGACTTCTATTTTCGATGTGCACATAACCAAAACAAAATATCGGCACAAGAAAAGATATTTGAGAATAACTGACACATAGGCTGTGATTGGTGGAAAATCCTACCCCTTTGACGTCAAATGGACCATCCAATCGACATCGAGATAGAAAATTCATATTTCAACATTAAATTTAAAATAATAAACAATATGTGAAAAATATTTTATGGACGTTTTTAAAATTAGAATTTTATGTACTATAAGATCCACTTATTGGAAAAATGATATCTGACTTTGGAAAGAACAATATTGGGTTGTTTCCTGAGTAAACGCCAGCAATAAGGTTTTCGTCATATTCGATCTTAATTTTATTGTCTCATACCACAATATCTTTTTCTGGTATCTGTTAATAACACTAGTTCGCTCTGACAAAGTCCCTTTTCAATACGCACCCCATTGGCTGATGATTTGATTCTATTCCATCCATTATTTTGAAATCTTCTATCTTATCCAAACGGTCATAGTTAGTTATATTGTAATTGATTAATGTTAACTCCCTTCCCCTCTGAAATGTTCTCAGGTTTTTTTTAGGTAAATTTTTAATGCGATAACGTTTTTTCTATATGCTGAAAAATATGTGTTTTTTTAATTTGGTTAATATCTGCTGTTCTCTTTTTTTTTATTTCAAAATTTTAAAAAGCTTTCTCATCCCATAAAATTTCTCTAATTCTTCCGAAATTTTAGGACATTCTTCTAAACCGCTTAAAATATTTTTAAATATATAAACATTATTAAAATCTTTCTTAATGTCTTGATTCGTGTGAATAAATTCGTAGAAAGCGCATTTAAATATTGTAAAACATTTAAAATACCCTAAAATATTTTTTAAACTGAAATATTTTTAAAATCTATTAAATTACTGAAATAAATTGAAAATTACTTGGGATATTTGTTTAATTTTCTTAAGTATTTCATATTCTTTTAAAGGTTGTAAAATCCCTTAACACTCTTGAAATCTCTTGAAAATTCATTGGCATTTTTGAAAATCTTTTTAAATTTCAAACAAAAGAATGGAATGTTCAACCAAATTGGTGAATTTTTCAACAAAAAAGATTGAATGTTGTTTCAAACACTTTTTTTGTGTTACTTGAAAAATCAACAATGTCATTGACTTTTTTTATTTTTAACTAGCAAATTTGTTTTTCTGATAAAAAGTCCAAATATTTTCTTGGAAGTTCATCTTTTTGATCCAAATGTTCACCCTTATTGTAGAAATGCAACTTTATGGTTAAAATTAATTTGTTTTGCCTGAAAATTTAATTTTTGTTTTTAAAATTTACATTTTCGGGTTGAAAATTCAACTATTTTGTACAAAATTTGTAGATCTGGCTCAAAAAAATCATCAACTTCTTAGAAAGTTGAACTATTTGACTGAAAATGTATTTATTTTATTGAAAATTCGTCTTTTTTGGTGAAAACCAAATTTTTTGGTTACAAATCAAGTTAAAAAAAAAAAGTTTTCCTTGATTAAATCTAAGTTTTATTTGTATTCAAATATTTTTTGCCTCTGAAATGTAAATTATTTAATATTTATTTTAAAAATGGTTGAAAACTTGTTCAGAGTTGAATAACTGTCGTAAAAGTTCATTTTTTCGGTTGAAGATTTGTAATTTTGGTAGAATATTCCTTGTTTTGTCAAAAAACTTGTCTCTCTGTTAATCTTTGTTCTTCGGACAGTATTGCTTCATTCATGCGAACTTTTGTACTAAAAGTACTAAAAGTACAAATTCTTCTGTCAGTAATATTTCTATTGACAATTATCATTCTATCATTCTAATTATTACTGTTAAGCAATATGTATTGTGCAATACAATGAATTCATTTTGTGCAATAAACAAAAATCATGTGATACCTTAAACCATTTTTGTATTATTATTCCCTTATTTTAAGATATTAAATAGAAAATAGTAAGTTCATCTGACATTCAAGAATAGTATGGCAGTCAAATTTCGCATGTATGGCAGACTTGGTGTTGCATCTGAACCAGAGGTGGCGCTGAAAATCGTGTACGCGAAAATACATTGGACTCTTATGGCAGCTTCCACTCTCTATAATACTCTCTGGCCTAAACAACCAGTTCTATCCCATCCTTTGCGAACCACTGTATACGTTCGAATAAAGAATAGTCGCACTGTCAGGACGTCAGATTATCTTTAACCAAAGTAAAGTTTAAGTTCATTTTTACCCCTTCGAAATTCTTCATTAATTTTAAAGTTATCGAAGTTCGTGCAGCGTTTTCAGTGTTATATTGAAAACTATAATTTATGTATTTCAAGTATCGGTAATCAGAGGGCTCTTTGTGTGTATAAACTAAAGTTTTACATTCTTAAAATTATATGTACACACATTTAAAAGAAAATAATTATTAAATGATTTTTATGTGTTTAGCTCATTAATTGATTATAAAGCGATTCTGCTAAAATATATATTTTGTACAATTAATTCAAAGCTTATAATTAATTAACTTCAGACAAAGACAAGTTCAAATATAAAAAATATATAAAGTGAGAATTATTTGAATGTTTCAATGAAAATAATTTTTTAAAGCTTTAAATTATTTGTATTTTTCATGTGAAATAATTGTTTACAGTTTTTTTAAATGATTGAATATTGATTAATTAATTCTGTTTTAACTTACATTTTCTGGAATCAGTTTAAGAGCAATACAAATATTCAGAAATTAAAGTCCAAGTTAAAAAACATAAAGTAGATACAATTGGATTTTTTAAGTGAAAATTATGGCTTGAAGGTTGATAGGTTGTGAACTATTTTATTAAATTTTAGCTTATTAATTTTAACCACAATATTGATTTACATAAAGATTAAATTATAAAGAAGATAAGCTATTACTTTTAAAACAAAAGTTGATTTTTTCTTTAGAATACCTCTATTACCATAATATAATTTTCATGATGATTATGAAGTGAAATCAGCAACTAAATTCTATTTAAAAATGATAAGTAAATATAAATCAATTTTGTTGAAATTAGTCTTAAAGGTTGTTAATAAATTAAATATATACATATGTATCTTTGAATTTAAAGGAAATATAATTAAAAAATTATTAGAATGTTTCAATGACAATGATTGTTTAATGGTTTATATGTTGTGAACTGATTAACGAATTATTAAATAATTCTTTAAAAACTTATGATTTCTGGAATTAGTTAAAAATGTTATTGCTAAATCAAATTTTTAGAAATGAAAGTTCCAATTATTTAGTTAACGAAAGATTGAAATTTAGTTTTAGAAAATGAAGTAACATAAATTAATTACTTATTCAAAGCTTATATAGCTGAATATTGGGTATAATTTACATAATTGAAGTTTATTTATATTAAAACACCCCTATTTCAGTTACATCATTTTTTAACGTTTCTGATGTTGTAAAATGTATATATGCATTCAATTGATGAATTTACACGTAAATGTGTTTTTATTTTTTCTGAAATTAGTATAAACTGTTATTAACAAATCGAATTTTCAGGAGTGAAATTAAAAATAAAAAAAAATGTAGAACAACAATAATTTCCATGTCTAAATTAAAATAATAGTTTAATGCTTTTCACGTTATGAACGGATTGATGAATTATTAGTTGATGTTTTTCAGAATATTAAATTACATAAAGATTAAATTGGAATTTTCTAAAATTAATTAACATATATTGATTATTAACTTAAAGTTTTTGCAATTAAATATTCGCCATAATAGTTATAATAAACATTTGTGAATGTTTAAAATTCCTCCTTTCCAATTACATTATTTTTTTAACTTTTGCAACGGGAAATGATCTTCTGAATTCAGATTTCTAAAATATATGTAAGTATAAATTTATTTTTCCTGTAAGAGTTTAAAATGTTATGAATAACTCACATTTTTAGAAAAATGTAGAGTAAAAGTTATTTGAATGATTCACTGAAAATAATTCTTCAATGTCTTTTATGTTATAAACTGATTATTTACTTATTCGCTGATTAGTTTTTTTGAAATATTAAATAACATAAAGTTTGAATTTTATTTGTTCTCTTTTTAGCAACAAAAGTTAAGTATTCCCTAGAAAATGTCGAAAAAATCCATGATATGATGTTGAATGATCCCAAAGTGAAAATGAGAGAGGTAGCTAATACTGTAGGCATATCATTGAAACATGTGGGCAATATCGTCTATTCAGTTTCTAGCATGAAGAAGCTCTGCGCGCGATGGGTGCCGCGTTTGCTCACAGTGGAACAAAAACAAATTCGTGTGACAACTTCCCAGCAGAATTTGGCATTATTTTCGCGTAAGCCGACCGAGTTTTTGCGCCGATTCATAACCATGGATGAAACCTGGATCCACTACTACACTCCTAAGTCAACTCAACAGGCAAAACAGTGGGTTCCACCGGGCCAAAGTGCACATGGCATAATATTCGTGGACTATCTTGAAAAAGGTAAAACCATAACCGGAGCATAATATTCATCATTATTGGACCGATTGAAAATCGAAATCGCCGAAAAACGACCGCATTTGAAGAAGAAAAAACCGCTAAGTTGCACAAACAAAATTGCATGAAATCGGCTTCTAATTGGTTCCTCAGCTACCGTATTCACCAGACCTGGCCCACAGTGACTATTACTTGTTCCCTAATCTGAAGAGATGGCTCACCGGTAAGCGTTTTTACTCAAATGAGGAGCTCATAGCTGAAACCGAGGCGTATTTTGGAGACCTTCCGATCGAGTACTTTTCGGACGGTATGAAAAAGTTAGAAAATCGTTGGACTCGCTGTATCGATCTAAAAGGAGAGTATGTTGAAAAATAAAACCGACTTTGGCCAAAAAAACGTCTCCGTGTTTCATTTTTCAGGGACTTATCAGACTGCCTAGTAAATCATTACTTCTATGCTTTAAATTAACCTCAATACTTCATTCAAGTATGAAAAAATTATTGATTGATCAAAATATCTAGTCGAGAAAAAACTGGTTAGGGCCACTATCAGAAAATCTAGTCTACAAAAAAGTGCCTGGGCCCCTATTAGAATATCTAACCTAGAATAAACTGATCTACCTATCCTTTTTTTAAACAAAAATTCTATCCTTATGAAAGACTGTAAATGTTCAGAAAAAATTACATTTTCTGTCATTGTCAAAAGTTGTAAAATATTCTACAATGGGGAAAAACGAAATATTACAGGACGAAAAATTTCAATTAATTAAAATTATTTATTTAAAAATTATTTTTTTCATATTACGGTCAACAGTTCGTATATTTTACACTTATATAACGTCATATAATAATAAATTTATAATTTTAAATAGAGGGTTCAAAATTGTTTGAGTTGTAGCTTATGAATATGGCTTTTTCATCGACTACATAGCGTAATGGTTAAGACTACCGATTGCTAGGCGATACATTTAAGTAGAGATGTAGGTATTCGATACTCCGTAGCGTTAGTAATTTTATTTGTAATGTAGTGTTTAAAAATGTAATGTATGTATTCACTCTATAAAAGAACCATTAATATTTAAAGTAAAAATACTCGAAATATATTAATATTAATTTTTTAAATACCTTTTTTGTCATATCAATTAAATAGTCATCAAGTAATTGAAAGGGTCTAGACGGGGCCCTACTATTCGCCGGGCGATAAAAGAGTACTCTCATTAAGTCCTGTTTATAAGTTCTAGCTAGAACCTGGCTAAAACAGCGTTACATTTTCCCCGAGGAGCATCCGATTATAAACAGGGAAATTTATCCACGGCCCTACTAAACCTCGATCGGATTTTCCACATGGGGATGTGATTGAACATTTGATATAATTTGGATTATAAAAGTTTATTTCTTTTTTACCTTATCTCTATTAAAGTTATATGATTTTTTGAAATGCTTATGATGTTGTGGATTGAATATCTGAATTCAATTTTCAGAATTATATTTACATTTTTTTTTAAATCTGTGTAAAAGATTATTAATAATTGAAATTGTCAGAAATGAAAAACAAATAAATGATTATTCGAAAATTGGATTAATGATGTAAATTGTAAATGAACACAAAAGTTAGCGCGCACATGCGCACAAACACGATAGTCTAGTAAGTAAAAAAAAGAGAAGTAAAATTTCGGTGTAGGTAAAAAATAGAGTTTCATATTGATTGCAACAAATAAATGTGCTACACGTTTATTTCATGACGAAAAGAAGATGCGCAACTAAATTTCAGATTTAAACATAAGTTTTAAAATTCAATACATTTTTTACAAGCTATCAGGATAAAGAAAACGGACTGCTCCGATTTTTAAACTTGCCTAGCTAATCTTTTGCCTTATAATTGCTTCATTTCTATTCGAGATGTAGTGAGAATTACGACGCCAGCGCTATCTATCTTCGTTTAACTTTATTCAATTGGGGAGAAATAGGGATATTCGATTCTCTTAAAAAATCGATTCTAGAATATATTCTGAAACGGATCATAAAGAATCGATTTTCTAAAAAATCGGCACGAAAGAATCGATTTTGCAAGAATCGGGTGAAAAAAATCGTAAAAAATTATTATTTTCTTATTGGCACGAGATACCTTATCTGACGAGTATATTATTTTTCGTGAATTTTTTGCCAGTATTTTTTTTAAATTAAAAATTGTTGCAGAACACTGAGAAATAAAATTATTTCAGGTTTACTTAACGGTACTGAAATAAGTAATTAAACAATCAAATTTTAAATTGTTTCTAAAAATTTATTTTTCGTCAACTTTTCGTCAATAGTTATAATAAATTGAATTTTAAATACATTCATATAATATATCATTTTCAAGTTAGCTTATAAAAATAACTTACTCACCTTAAGTTCTTCTTGAAAATTGATTGAAAATGCTACAATAATTATCCTTTTGTGAGATCACAAGTAGTGTAAAAAGTTTCATCATTTTTAATATTTATTTACACTGAAATATAATTAAATAAATTCTGAAAGATACAATAAGCGTTACATTATTGGGGCACTCGCGATACAAAGCACGGTCCTGTGCTTCATGAAACTTCATACAACGAAAATGCTTTCGACCAATCAGCTTTATCTAGAAAGAGACAGGTGTACGCCTCATGTATTTTCTCTCTCTCTCTCTCTCTCTCCCTCTCTCTCTCTAGAGCCCATTTTCGTTTTTCCTACAGCTAGAGATCCTCAAGGGAGAGTTGAGGCACGGGGTACTCCAAATCGGATTGGCGCCGCTGTATCGGAACTACTAGTTGACCTTTATGTTTTTGGGGTCGCTGATCACGATCGCGGAGCCCATATGACTACATCACATCTAGATCAAGGTCAAATGAAGCTCAAACACCTTAATTTGATTCATGAAATTTTTTTACCCCGGAATCTGAAAGAGCGGGAAATTTTACGTCCGAATATGTCTTGAACTGTTTGTCGAACTGTCCTCTGAAGGTCGTTTGGAGGTCATCTATAGGTAAAACCCTTCTTTTGATCTCCCAGATGATGTGTCAGCTATGAACGGGTCTCGAACCAGTGAACCTTTATGTTTTTGGGATCGCTGATCACGATCCCGGTGGATGTTATTTCGCGAAATGATAGGTTCAGAGTCTAAAATGAGAAATTAAATGAGTTAATGTTTAAGTTCAAGTTTGAGTGTTTACATTCAACCGACTTTAAATTTCAGACCATGGGCCTATCATTTTATAAAATTACTTTCAACTGTTGAGCATTTTCACCTTCAGGGGTGATCTTAGATTATACCTACAGGGTATTCTCCAGATCAAACAGAGGCCAAGATTTATCACTTACATAATATGCTATAAGAAGGGACATCGTGAATCGACATTTTTTGTGCCTGCTCCCAGGGTATCTCCACGTGGTGACGATGGGCAATGGATCACCGGCGAAGTCCGTGGGTGAAGGCGTTCAAGCCGTCATGCCAGGCACAAAGAAAAGTAGCCGTGCGATACAGGGACTCGGAAACCCAGTATTGACGATTGGTTAGGATGAGCAAGCGGGCCCGCAATCGTCGTCATCATGCGACCGCAGCTCTAATTTAGTGAAAAACTTGGCCCTTTTAGATTCTAATGCTATAAGTTCATCAACAACCCCATGTTATCATCGATTAAACAACTTTTGCGTTGTTTGTGGAAAATATGCCATCACAAATCAGGGGAGACAATTTACAGATACATTGAAAGCACATTACAAAACATGTTTCAATATAGATACCAGTGGAATGGACAATTTTTGGACTCCAAAAATATTATGCGTCACTTGCTCCCTGCGAATCACGGAAAAGAAGAAACAGATCTTTTTTCTCCTACGATCTGGCGAGAGCCAAGAGATCATGACACTGATTGCTATTTCTGCTGGACCAATACATCTGGGTACAACAAAAAGAATAATTCTACAATATTATATGCATCTGTTCAATCTGTGACTCATGCTGTTTTAATCAGCATTGGACAGGTTGAAAGTGAACATCAGATATTTACTGACGAAGTCTCTTTTGAAACAGAAACTAATGATACAGATAGAAGAATGTCATTTGAAGAATTCGACCGATGAATGAGGATAAAAGTGTTCAATATCTAGCTAGTGACTGGCGACTATTTATTGATTCATCAGTGAGGAGTTTGAAAGCTGTCTTACTTCACAATGGAAACATATATTTTCCTATAACGGTTGGTCATTCTGTGATCTTGAAAGAGCAATACAATAATGTCTATTTTCTACTTGAAAAATTGAAGTATGAGAACAACATTATGTGAAAAAGGACTGGCCACTCAGGCAAGAATGAACTCCAGGATCTATGAACATACTGCAAGAGAGTCTCATTTCTAGTCATACAGTCATCCTTCCACCAATACATATGAAACTCGGCTTATTTAAACAGCTTATCAAAGCAATGAGGGTATCGGAGAGCGATGCTTTCGTGTTTATATTTGAGAAATTTCCCAATATTTCTGAAATGAAAATCAATTAAGGTGTTTTCGATGGCTCCCAAAGAAGGGAGCTGATGAATGATGATGAATTCGAAATGAGAATGGCAACTAGTGAGAAAGCAGCTTGAAGTAGTTTCAAAGAAATTTAAAAAAAATTCTTGGGAAATAACAAAGACCCTGATTACAAGAACATTGCCGACAGACTGTTAGAAAACTACCGAAAGATGGGATGTTTTATGAATTTAAAGATCTATTTGTTCCATTCCCAAATTGATTACTTCCTTGAAATTTAGGGGACTTTAGTAAGGAGCAGGGTGAGTGATTTCACCGAGACATGAAAGACTTTGAGAGAAGATATCAAGGTGTTTGCGATGTGAACATGATGTCAGACTATTGTTGTACTCACATACGCAAATAGAGACACACATATAAACGGGCCCACGTAAGTTAATACAGATCTACTTGCAGAAACATACAGCACATACATATACACATAGCCATAGATAGGCACACACAGATACACACAGAACCTACACAAACTGCTAGATACACACGAGTCTACACAAAGAACCCATATACACGAATAGACACACACAAACAGAATAAGGCTGTCATAAGAATTATATCGTCCGAGAGAGAAGGTCAAACGGAGTTTGACCTTCATTTGACCTTGATCTAGCCCTGATGGGGTCATATGGACACCGAGATCGTGATCAGAGACCACAAAAACGAAAAGGTCTACTGGTTCGAGACCCGTTTCTAGCTAAGACATTAGCCGCGAGATTAAAAGAAGGATTTTACCACAAGATGACCTCCAAACGACCTTCAGAGGTCGGTGCGACAAACAGGTCAAGACGTATTTGACGTAAAATTTTCCGCTCCTTCAGAATCCGGGTGAAAAAAATTGCATCAATAAAGTTAAGGTATTTGACCTTCATTTGACCGTGACCTAGACGTGAAGGGGTCTTATGGACACCGGGATTGTGATCAGCGACCCCAAAAAGATAAAGGTCAACTAGGCTGCAAGATGCTCCACCTCAATATTATCTTGTGGCCCTGTGTTATGAATGATTGGGAAAGTTATTTATTAAGGTTAGGAGGAGATAATATTCACTTTGAAACATATATAATTCAAAAATTTCATAAACAAAAGAATTAATAGAAAACAAAAATTTTTAAACTTTCGTACCCCATGAAAATATCAAAGTTCCGGTTCAGTGGCGACCATTGGAGGGGGGAACTTGTCTCAACTCTCCATATAGGATCTCAACCTACAGCGTTATCCGTCCTTTTCTATATTTCGATTGTCTTCTTCGCTGTTTGTGGCTTTATTCCTTTCTCACAAAGCAGAAAATGAACAGCCAATTACAGAAAACCTTTGGCTTTCCTTTCGTCTTACACGTGTTCCGTAATTGGCTGTTCATTCTCTGCTTTTCGTTTTACTCGCGGAAGCCCACGTGGAGCGACAACCTGACTTGGGCTCTAAAGTCTTAGGGTGGTGTCTCATGATTGCAGAATTGCGTTGCGTTTGGCGTGATGCGTCAATTCACTGGACATTTCAGCCAATAATTTTCTCCTAGTCACTCAGAGAAACACTGTGATTGGCTGAAATGTCTAGTGATTTGACGCATTACGCGAAACGCAACGCAATTCAACAAATGCAACTGTAGAACGTAGATATCACAAAGATACAGACATTGCGAGCTGTTAGGAAAAAGAAATACCTAAATTAAAATTTTTGGAAAAAAATCGACTCTTCGATTCTTAGGGTAAAGAATCGATTCATTTAAGAATCGAATAGCAAAGAATCTGGTGAGAAAAATTAATTCTTTTTCAAGAGAATCAATTTTTCGAAGAAGGAAATGGGAATCGAACATCCCTAGAGAGAAATGGGGATTCCCAGCTGTCAGTTGCTTTTTGCGCTTTTTGCTAAATCGTATTAAATAAGTTCTAATTTGTCTAAAATAGTGTAATTTATTTTGGAGGAGATATATCAGTAAAAACAAAACAAAAATTTCGTGTTATTTGTTGCTGACTCTACATGTTATGCCAAAATTTGCTCACTTCAGCGCGGCCTGACGCAGAAGTCGAGATCAAAGTTATTCTCCTAGACTCTGTGAAATTTTCGCCAACATATGTTTTATTTTTAACCGTTGCAAATCTTACCAGCAACAAATTTTTACTTTTGTTTATTGTGTGTTATTCTATATCTTGCGTCCCAATTTATAGCTTGAATTCACTCATACTTTGTCGTTTTTCCATTGTTGCTAACGAAGCCGTAGCAGATGACAGATCAATGAGCAATGGAAGAGCCCAGAACTAAAGGAACCGTCATGTTGCTCACGGTACCCTTACACACTTGACGCGTCATTTCTGTTGCGAGCGAGGAGGCAAGTCGCTCCCTTGTGGATATTCTCCCAAGCTGCCAGCCCTGAATAGTATATTACTAGCACACTACTCTTCACTGATTAATCAAAAAAAAAAAAATTTCCCAATTTCTATTACCTGAAGGATGAGACTCTATTTAAGAATCTATACAAATTTAGTCTTATGAATTCCGCCGGGCACCTTTCACCTGCATCTATATGTATCTTTTCCAATGTGGATTTTCTTAACATTCCATACATTTTTATAAAATTTTCCTGATTTATGCGGCAAATTAAACATTAGTTTTGAAACGATTTCCTAAATTTAGGGGAAATCACTCAATTCCCCAAATTGTAGGGAATATTCCAAAACTTTCGATAAATTACCCTTTGTTAAAAGAACTTTTAAGAAAATTTCCCCAAATCTTGGGGAAAATGATTCTCCCCAACGAACATATGGATTTTTCCCAACTGAATAGTGGTAAAAATCCCCGAATTTTTTTACAGAGTACCCACATTTTTAGAAATTAATCTACTTATTTGGGCTAGGACCTATCACTCTTAACAGAATGAATGCCTTTCCATAGATACATATCAATGTCCGTTTTAAAAAACGAAGCTTCCATCTTATATTGATATGATACTATCCAGACGGATCATTACATCCGAGCCATTCGACCTGACAACGTGGTGCGAGAAAAAAAGGTGTCCGAGACTACATTATCCACATTGATGTGTACTTAACCGAAATTTGCAGGCAACCTATAAAACAAAGATCGATAAGTATAGCAGACTAAAGAATGAAGTAAAGATAATGAGGATTGCTATGAAGCACATATTTATTTATTTTATTGTGCTTTCAGCTAAAGTAGGCATTGTGCACGCAAGATGCACTGAACATCTTGAACATTTAGGAGTCATTGGGGTGCTGGCAGCAGCTCAGAAGGCGGTTTGATTAAACATCTCTCAAAATGTTTTTAATGATAATCGCTGAATATAGTGCCCAAAGAAACCATAAAAAGTGTCATCCCGCGAGTGCAGGTGGAACACGCCTCAAATCATCCCCTTCATATTAAAAAATTCGTTCAAAATACACCATTTTTAAAAGTCAAAACGTTTATAATGATCATCGCTGCATTTAGTGCCAAAAGTACCACTGAAAAGTTGCATCCCTTTAGTGCATGTGGAACACACCCCAAATCAACCCCTCCATATTAAAAAATTCGTTGAAAATAAAAAATTTATAAAAGTCAAAATGTTGATAATGATTATCACTGAATTTATTCCCAAAAGTACACCTCAAAAGATGCAGTCTTCTAGTGCATGTGGAACACAACCAAATCAACCCCTAAATATAATAAGATTCGTTAAAAATACACAATTTTGAAAAGTAAAAATGTTGTTGATGATTGTCGCTGCATTTAGTGCCAAAAGTACCACTAAACAGATGCACTCCAATAGTGCATTTGAACCACGCCCCAAATCAACCCCTAAATACAATACAATTCTTTAAAAATACAAAATTTGGAAAAGTCAAAATGTTTTTAATGATCATCGCTGAATTTAGTGCCCAAGGAAACGCTAAAAAGTGTCATCCCTCTAGTGCGTGTGAAACACACCTTTAGTCATCAGCTACATTTAATAAAATTCGTTAAAGATACACAATTCCGAAATATAAAAATGAATTTCATGATTATCGTTGCACTTAGTGGCCAATGTACCACCAAAAAGCTGCAGCCCTGTAGTCCATGTGGAACAATCCGTCCCTATTACACCATTCTCTAACAATACACAATTTTGAAAAGTAAAAATGTTTTTAATGACCATCGCTGTATTTAGTGCCGAAGGTACCACCAAAAAGTTGCATCCCTCTAGTGTATGTGAAACACACCTCAAACCAATCCCTCCCTATTAAAAAATTCGTTCAAAATACACCACTTTTAAAAGACAAAACGTTTATAATGATCATCGCTGCACTTATTGCCAAAAGTACCACTGAAAAGTTGCATCGCTTTAATGCATGTGGAACACACCCCAAATCAACCCCTCCATATAATAAAATTCGTTGAAAATACAAAATTTTTAGAAGTCAAAATGTTGATAATCATTATCGCTGAATTTAGTGCCAGAAGCACCACTAAAAAGTTTCATCCCTCTATTGCATGTGGAACACACCCAAAATCAAGCACTGCATATTAAAAAATTCATTAAAAATTAACAATTTTGAAAAGTTAAAATCTTTATAACGATTATCGCTGAATTTATTTCTAAAGGTACCCCTCAAAAGCTGCAGCCCTCTAGTGCATGTGGAACACACCCCAAATTAACCCGTCTATATTAAAAAATTCGTTTAAAATACACCCTTCTTAAAAGTCAAAATGTTTATAACGATCATCGCTGCATTTAGTGCCCAAAGTACCACCGAAAAGTTGCAATCCTTTAGTACATGTGGAACAGACCCCAAATCAAACCATCCATATTAAAAAATTCGTTGAAAATACAAACTTTCAAAAATTGAAAATATTTCTATTGATTTTCGCTGCATTTAGTGCCGAACGTACCACTAAACAGATTTATTCCTCTAGTACATGTGGAAAACACCTCATATCAACCTCTGCGTATTATAAAATTCGTTAAAGAATTCACAATTTTGAAAAGTCAAAATGTTTTTAATGACCATTGCTGAATTTAGTATTAAAAGTACCGACAAAAAGCTGCAGCCCTCTAATGCATGTGGTGACACACCACAAATCAACCCCTCCATATTATAAAATTCTTTAAAAATACACAATTTTAAAAAGTCAAAATGTTTTTGAAGATTATTGCTGCATCTAGTGCCAAAAGTATCACTAAAAAGTTAGAGCCCTTTAGTGCATGTGGAACAAACTACTAATCAACCCCTGCATACTAAAGAATGCGTTAAAAGTACACCATTTTTAGAAGTGAGAATGTTGATAATGCTTATCGCTGCATTTAGTGCCAAAAGTACCACTAAAAAGTTGCAGTCCTCTATCGCATGTAGAAAACACCTCAAATTAACCCCTGAATATTAAAAAATTCGTTAAAAATACCCGATTTCGAAAAGTCAAAATCTTTATAACGATTATCGCTGAATTTATTTCCAAAAGTACCCCTCAAAAGTTGCGGTCCTCTAGTGCATGTGGAACACACCCAAATCAACCCCTAAATATAATAATATTCGTTCAAAATATACATTTTTAAAGAGTCAACATGTTTTTAATGATCATAGCTGCATTTAGTGCCAAAAGTACTACTGAAAAGTTGCATCCCTCTAATGCATGTGGAACACGACCCAAATCAAGCCCTGTATATTAAAAAATTCGTTAAAAATACACAATTTTGAAAAGTCAACATGTTTTTAATGATTGTTGCTGCATTTAGTGCCAAAAGTTTCATTAAGAAGCTGCAGCCCTCTAATGCATGTGGTGACACACCACAGATCAACCGCTCCGTATTATAGGATTCACTAGAAATAGACCATTTTCAAAAGTTAAAATATTTTTAAAGATTATTACTGCATCTAGTGCCAAAAGTAATACTAAAAAGTTAGAGCCCACTAGTGTATGTGGAACACAACCCAAATCAACCCCTTCATATTATAGAATTCGTTAAAAATACACAATTTCGGAAATTAAAAATGTTGCTGTTGATTTTTGCTGCATTTATTGCCGAATGTATCACTAAAAAGTTGTATCGGTCTAGTGTATGTGGAACACAACTCACAGCAACCGCTCCATATTAAAAAATTCGTTAAAAATGCACAATTTGAAAAGTCAAAATGTTTTTGAAGATTATTTCTGCATTTAGTGCTAAAAGTGCCACTAAAAGGTGACAGCCCTCTAGTGCATGTCGAACACACCCCAAATCAACACGTCCATATTATAAAATTCGTTAAAAATACACAATTTTGAAAAGTCAAAATGTTTTTACTGATCATCGCTGCATTTAGTGCCCGACGAACCACTAAAAAGCAGCAGCCCTCTAGTGCTTATGGAACACACCCCAAATTAAGCCCTGCATATTAAAATATTTTTTTAAATACACAATTTTGAAAAGTCAAAACGTTTTTAATGAACATGGCTGCATTTAGTGACGAAAGTACCAATAAGAAGTTTCATTCCTCTAGTGCATTTGGAACACACCCCACATCAACCCCTCCGGATTATAAAATTCGATAAATAACACAATTTTGAAAAGTCAATATGTTTTTAATGATCATCGCTGCATTTATGCCAGAAGTACCACTTAAACCTTGCATCCCTCTAGTGCATGAGGAACACATCCCAAATCAAACCCTCAATATTATAAAATTTGTTAAAAATACACAATTTCGAAAATTCAAAATGTTTTTAATTATTATCGCTACATTTAGTGCCAAAAGCACTAACAAAACGCTCTAGCCCACTAATGCATGTTATACACACCCCAAATCAATCCCTTGATATTATAAAATTCGTTAAAAATAGACAATTTTCGAAAGTAAAAATGTTTTTTAAGATTATTGTTGCGTTTAGCGCCAAAAGTATCAATAAATAGTCACAGCCCTGTAGAGCATGTGTACGACACCCCAAATTAAACCTTCCATTTGATAAAATTCGTTCAAAATACAACATTTTGAAAAGTCAAAATGCTTTTAATGATTATTGCTGCATCCAGTGCCAAAAGTATCACTAAAAAGTTACAGCCCTCTAGTGCTTGTGAAACACACCCCAGATCAACCCCTAAATATAATAAAATTCTTTAAAAATACACAATTTCGAAAAGTCAAAATGTTTTTAATGATCAGTGCTGAATTTAGTGCCAAAAGTCTTACTAAAAAGTTTCATTCCTCTAGTGCGTATGGAACACACCCCAAATCAAGCCATGCATATTAAAAAATTCATTAAAAATACACAATTTTGAAAAGTTAAAATGTTGATAATGATTATCGCTGCATTTAGTGCTAAAAGTATCACTAAAAAGCTGCGGCCCTCTAATGCATGTGGTGACACACCCAAAATCAACCCCTCCATATTATAAAATTCGTTAAAAATACACAATTTCGAAAAGTCAAAATGTTTAAATGATTATCGCTGCATTTCGTGCCAAAAATGCCACTAAAAAGTTGCAGTCCT
>NC_046659.1:9487382-9491337 GCF_010883055.1 Belonocnema kinseyi | reverse complement strand
GGCTGTAGCCCACTAATGCATGTTGTACACACCCCAAATCAATCCCTTGATATTACAAAATTCGTTAAAGATAGACAATTTTCAAAAGTAGAAATGTTTTTTAAGATTATTGCTGCATTAAGTGCCAAAAGTATCAATAAATAGTCACAGCCCTATAGAGCATGTGTACGACACCCCAAATCAAACCCTTCATTTTATAAAATTCGTTCAAAATACAACATTTTGAAAAGTCAAAATGCTTTAAATGATTATCGCTGCATCCAGTGCCAAAAGTATCACTAAAAAGTTACAGCCCTCTAGTGCTTGTGAAACACACCCCAGATCAACCCCTAAATATAATAAAATTCTTTAAAAATACACAATTTCGAAAAGTCAAAATGTTTTTAATGATCAGTGCTGAATTTAGTGCCAAAAGTCTTACGAAAAAGTTTCATTCCTCTAGTGCGTGTGGTGACACACCCAAAATCAACCCCTCCAAATTATAAAATTCGTTAAAAATACACAATTTCGAAAAGTCAAAATGTTTAAATGATTATCGCTGCATTTAGTGCCAAAAGTGCCACTACAAAGTTGCAGTTCTGTATTGCACGTCGAACAAACCCCAAATCAACACGTCCATATTATAAAATTCTTTATAAATACACAATCTTGAAAATTCAAAATGTTTTTAATGATTATCGCTGCATTTAGTGCCAAAAGCACCAACAAAAGGCTGTAGCCCACTAATGCATGTTGTACACACCCCAAATCAATCCCTTGATATTATAAAATTCGTTAAAGATAGACAATTTTCAAGAGTAGAAATGTTTTTTAAGATTATTGCTGCATTAAGTGCCAAAAGTATCAATAAATAGTCACAGCCCTATAGAGCATGTGTATGACACCCTAAATCAAACCCTCCATTTTATAAAATTCGTTCAAAATACAACATTTTGTAAAGTCAAAACGTTTTTAATGATCATGGCTGCATTTAGTGCCGCAAATATCACTAAAAAGTTGCAGTTCGCTAATGCATGTGGAACGCGCCCCAAATCAACTCCTGCATATTAAAAAATTCCCTAAAAATACACAATTTTGAAAAGTCGAAATGTTGATAATGATTATCGATGAATTTGGTGCCAAAAGTACCAATAAAAATCTGCTCGCTACGTGGGCACACTGTCATCGCGCGCTGCGCGCGCAGCTCGTTACGCAACTGTTGGTTCTCGCGCTTCACGCTCGATGATGTATTTATCTCGCGCTTCGCACTCGACTATGTATTTACCTCGCGCTACGCACTCGGTCTTAATATATCTTCCGCATTCGTGGACACACCTTTTAAAATCAAAGGTCAACGGACTGACAACTGTAATTTTGTGATTTTGAACTCTCTTTTGTTAAAGCGCTTTCGGCTTTAACCGACACATCCTCATCACGTATCTCGTGCTTCGCACTCGATTTGTCCAAAATGTCAACTTTTCTACATAATAAGCAACACTTTTATATTAAATATGATACATTTCTTATGTAACTCTGACTGGGATTGCTTATTCAAAAATTGCAAAATAAAGAGCAAATTGTATTTATCATGATTATTTTTATATTTTTTTCTTATTTTGCTTTATGTTGTATTTTAAGCTGCGCTGAAACATGTATGATTTCAATAAATTTATATCATTACAATTCATAATATTCATAAAAATTGAATAATACTGATTCTTATTTCCTTGTTTTTATCATTTATTTTTATTTGAATGCCGTAGGAGTGACAGAGATGGTAATAAATTACTCTTAGTGCCGCATTGTGCCTTTGAATGTAGGTCGTTCCCGCGTGTGTTGGACAACTAGATAGTATGTGAGCTAAATGCTCGGGGTGTGCATGGCATGCCCTGCAGCTATCATCGGAAATGTCTTGGCTCAAAATCCGGGCGATTTAAGGAAAGCAAACGTTAGCTCACAAGACATTGACTGATCCTTCAATACCGTGCATCCTCTTATCGAGGAACTGTTCACGAAAGTTTTTCGCTTGTGCTCTCTTCATCCGGGCTTTCAGGAGTGAGTACTCGAGATAGATTAGATTTGATGCATTTTGCGACCCCCAATACTGAAGTCAAGTCCGAGTGTTTCAGCAGCCTCCTCGGTTGGTTTGTACAGAAATGCTCCTTTGCCCACTTCTTCGTGATTCCTGACCATTTTAAGAAGAGGGTCTCTACCATTTGCAACTCTATGTGCTGTACCCTGAATAATCCTGCTGTGAAGACATTCAAGACTCAATATTCCGCGACCCCCTTGACAGCGTGAGATGTACAGTCGCGGAACGGAAGACTTAAGATGCATGCTTTTGTTCATGTGCATAACCTTTCTTGTCCCGATATCAAGAGATCTGAGCTCGTTCTTCGTCCATGGAACTACTCCAAATGAATAGAGTAGTACCGGGACGGCAAGCATGTTCGTTGCAGATACTTTGTTCCTCGCCGACAGTTCGGAAGACCGAATCTGTCGGATGAGACATATATATATATATATATATATAGGGTCCTATATAGAATCCTGTGTCCTCTTTCGTCTTTTTTGTCCCTTTTCCAAAAAATTTAATTTTTTTATTTTTAATCTTATTTTTTACAATTAAAAGAAAATCTACTCGTCCTATCTAAAAATGATTAATAATAAATTCATAGATTTTTTAGCCGAACATTTTTTGTCCGTTAATTTTAGTTTGTACGTTGTGTCATTTTCAAAAAAATTTAATATTTTTATTTTGATTGTTAATTTTTACGTCTAAAGCAAAAACTACGTGTCCTATCTAAAATTATATATATTTTTTTGATGAACAAGTGTTGTCTCATTTTTTCCGTAGCGTGTGTCGCTAGTCCAAAAAAATTAAATTTTTTTATTCTTAATGTCTTTTTACGACTAAAAGCAAAATCTACGCATCCTATCGATTCAGGGGGTCTCAAAACGTGGACATTTGACAAAAACGGGGAGGTCAAATTTTACACAAATCTAATACCTTCTCTTGATGAGAATGTAAAAATTCATTAATTTGCCATGAATAATGTTTTGATACTTCTGTTTTTGGTTTTTTGTGAAAAATAGCATTAGGAACATTTTAAAAAAAGTAAAGTTTTTGTTAACCTACACATGAGACGAAAAAGAAATTAAAAAACATAAGTTGTGATGAGAATGTGCCCACGCAGCGGGCCGATTTTTTATTGTTAATATCGTGTTTCACAATTAAAACACAAAATATACATGCTATCAAAAAGTTATCTATAACAAATTTGTAGACCTTTTTGAACTGAACAATTTTCGCTTGGTCACCTTTTTACCCATTTTGCACATTTTAACCGTAAAATGTAATTATGTTATTTTACATTCTTTTTTATTCTGTCAAAATTGGAATTTTCAATTTAAAAAAAATCAAAAAGGTGTTTAAACAATCTTGTAAGACATTGAAAATGAAATAGTTTTCTTTTTTGACATTTTTCCATATCATGCGTTATTTGGCTCAAAATGTTGATTTTCTTGTGTTTTTTGAAATTTTGTAAATGCTATAAATGTGGTAAGTTTTTGTTTTATATAAAAAGTCATCAGGATAAATTGTTCGTCTGATTGAATACTATGATAATCCAATCTGTTAATTCTTTTGAAAGTTATCGTGCTACCAAACTAAAAATCTACAGACACACGCACACACGCGCGCATAGAAAGACAGACAAATTCGTCAAAAACTGTTTTTCGGATTTAGGGGGTCTCAAAACGTGGATATTTGACAAAAATGGGGGGGGGTCAAATTTTACACAAATCTAATACCTTCTCTTGATGAGAATGTAAAAAACTGCAGCCCTGTAATGCAAGTGGTGTCACACCCCAACTTTATTATTATTACACCATTAAGCCATTTCCCTTTCGGGGTAGGCGTGACTCACTCGGCAGGGGAAAGGAGTAGTGTGTGGATGGGATAGAGATTTTTCAG
>NC_046659.1:9480262-9487282 GCF_010883055.1 Belonocnema kinseyi | reverse complement strand
CAGATATTTTCGATAAAACAGTTGAATTTTCAACAATATAGATAAATTTTCAATTGAAAAGAAAACGTCAACCAACTAAAACAGATTAATTTTCAACCAAACGTTTGCACCCTCAATCAAAAGAATTGATTTTCCACCGAAAGAAAAGAATTTTTGAACAAAAAGGATGAATGTTGAAAAAATTGCCGAATTTTGAAGGAAATAATTCAGTTTTGAGCCAAGTAATACAATTTTTAACAAAAAAAGAACCATTAACAACAAATTTCATTCTAGGCGTTTCGATTAAAAAGAATGAATATACACACATAAACATATATACGCATACACACACACACATACACACACACATATATATGTATCCTTTTTTTGTGTGTTTATTTTAGGCCTACATCTTTGAATTTACAATAAAAAGAGTTACCCCCCCCCCCCCCCGGTTCAAAATCTCAGCGTTATTTTTAGTTTGTAGGTTTAAAATTTCTTTTTTTTTTATCGTAAAATTATAATGAATTGCTATGATAGATGCTTATTATACCTTAAGTGCATACTGCCTGCAGCCGAACCCTGGCGGACCGAAGGAACTGAAAGGAGCCTCTAAAAAGTACCCGTAAAGAACCGATTGGTCCCCATTCGGTTCCTTTTTAAAAAACTCAAAAAAACAGCAAGATCAACTTTTAATCTGTTGAAATTCAGATTCTACGTTCAATTTTCGATTACAAACTCACGGAGTAATAGCAATAATTTTTTTTGCAGCGTTAAAAATGTAAAAAAATGTCATTAACTTCTGCTAAAGGTGACTTCAAGCGCATCCATAATAGCTCAAGTAGTATGTTGCGCGCGAATATCAAAAATAACATTCAAATTGACAAATAAATGTTAATAAATGTATGTAATAATTAACTTAACGTTAATTAACTTAACGCTTTTATTGTACGAATTCATTTATTTTAATGTAACTAACGATTTCCAAAAACTTTTAGTGTAAAAAAAGTCTGGTGACGAATGTAGTTACGTCGAATATAAGTTTTATTTGAAAATCGAAGTTTCAAAGATAACCTAAATCGTACAAAATCATTTTAAAAAATTTTGTTATATCCTTTTCAGGGGCCCTTTATAACCTGAACATACATTGAATTTTAAAAGAATACAAAATAACCATAATTTCGATTTTGTCGTATCATTAATTAAAATAATATGAGGTGTGTTAAAAAAATAAGGTGACTTTATGGTTTTCTCAAAAAAAATTCATTTATTCCTTAATATTTATGTTGTCCCCTTCAAAGTAATCCCCCTCAGATATAATACACTTGTGCCAACGCTTTTTACAATCATCGAAGCACTTCTGATAATCATTTTCTGGTATAGCCTTGAGTTCTTTCAGCGATGCAGTTTTTATCTCCTGAATCGTTGAAAATCGATGTCCTTTCATGGCTCTCTTCAGTTTTGGGAAAAGAAAAAAGTCACTGGGGACCAAATCCGGTGAGTATCATTATTGACTTCATTCAACATCTCCTGAGCGATGGCCATGCGATGGATCATTTGATCAAAATTAAGCAGTTTTGGAACAAATTTCGCTGACACACGTCTCATGCCCAAAACGTCCGAAAAGATAGCAGGTCATGAGCCAACCGATATGCCAACATTTTCAGCAACTTCTCTGATGGTAATTCGGCGATTTTTCAACACCATTTCTTCCACTGCTTGAACGTTTTCATCTGTTGTTGACGTGCTGGGACGTCCAGGGCGAGGTTCGTCTTCGATATCCTCTCGGCCTTCTTGGAACCCTTTTAACCTTTTACGCCTCTGCCAGAAAAAAAAACACGAGCTATATAGTCAAAAATGTGAACATATGATCCTGACGAGTGTACCAACACAACAAAACAAACAATTTTAAACTTGAATGTACGTAGCCCGCGAAAATTGAAAAGTCACCTTACTTTCTGAACTCACCTCGTATGTTTCCAGCTTGAAAAAATGTTTGCGCCATGAGCTATTGCTATGATATTTCATATTAATTTGCAGATTATTTAAATTCACTCAAACTTTGCAGCTCTTTGCTTACTTACACAGTAACTAAAAACTTTCCCTTCTAAATTTATATTTATTTTCAGGCCCTACCATTTTTGATTATCTGCGAAACTTCGATTTTTAAATACAACTTACATTCTACGTAACTACATTCATCACCAGAATTTTTGTACAATAAAATTTTTTGAAAATCATTTGTTACACCAAAATAAATGAATCCGTACAATAAAAGCTAATTCGATTAACAAATGGTGACCGAACATTGAAATTTATTTAAAAAATAACTGTTTTCAAATTTTCAAACTTCAAATAATTTCTGCTAACTGAAGATATTTTTAAAATCTGAAATAATCATGGGCACTAATTTTAATACGTAGAAGCAGATTTTTCCTAGCCATGGTAAAAATAAAAATGAATGCGGCCTTGAACATAAAAAACCATATTTAAAACATCGAAATTGCTTGCAAAAGAAATATTTTTTGAAGCTGAGAAAATATTATTTTACTAAATGATACGCAATAATCGCAATTTCAGTTATTTTCTCTTTTTATTTTATACTTACATGTATTTTTAGGTCCTAAGAGATGCATGAAAAGAATATTTGAAAAAAATATATTTTTAAAAATTATTTTGTACCATTTTTGATTATCTGCGAAACTTAGACCTTCAAATGAAACTTATATTCTACGTAACTACATTCACCAGCAGAATTTCTTTTACAATCAAATTTTTCAAAAATCGTTTGTTACACCAAAATAAGTGAATTCGTACAATAAAAACTAATTCGATGAAAAAATGGTGACCGAACATTAAAAAATATTTAAAAAATCACTGTTTTCAAAGTTTCAAACTTCAACCAGTTTTTTTCTAACGGAAGATATCGTTTTAAAAATCTGAAATATTCATAGAGATTAATTTTCACTGCTAGAGAAATATTTTCCATAGCCATAATAAAAATTAAAAATTAAATAACATAGAATAGTTACTATTTTCGAAAAAATCGAGTATGAAGAGTGAGATTCGAAATACGCGCGCTCAGTGTTAGTGAGATAACAGGCAATTAAGAACAACAGCAAAATATATCTTACAGAAAATTAATGAAGATTCACTAAGGATGTATAAGAACTACGACTTCTATCTTAGCACACACTCAAGGGACCTTACTTAAAATACTTAACGGATTCTACGTACTCTTCAAGGTCCCTCATTCTCCCTGTAAGTAAGCACACAAACTAGTTCTACCCCCCCCCCCCCCCCCCCATTGATGTACATAATTTAGAATTTCCAGAAATAATAAGATATGAAAATTAAAACTAATGAAAAAGTTCCTTATTTAAAACAATCTACGCTTTGAAGAGTGACAACTTCATTTTCGAAATTCTATGATCTTTCTTTGATTAATTTGGTCCCCTTACCATTAATATTCAAATACCAGCAGTTTAATCTTTTAATATTTTTACCATAGGATCTTCCATAAACGGAATAAAATAATATTTTTAAAATAAATTTAAAACTTCTTAATTTCATTTTCATCCAGAAAAGATTTCAGTTCACTTTTCAACATCGAAACATGAACTTTCGACCAAACAGAATAACTTTTTAACAAAAGTGTTGAATTTTCAATTAAACAGTTCTACTCTTTTCCAAGAAAAATGCAATTTCTATTAAAAAAGATAAATTTTCATATTAAAAAGATAATTTTTCAACAAAAAAATAGTTAAATTTGTATCAAAAAAGGGTGGCTCTTTGTCAAATTTTCTAAATTTTTAAAGAAATAATTAAATTCATAACTAAAAAGAGAATATTTAGAAGGAAGAAACTGCAAAAAAACTGAAATAGAAATTTAACGAAAATAAATTACTAAGAAGATTATTATATCAAGGTTTACGCAAAACTTCATTCAAAATATTCCCTATTATTTATTTGTCCTAACTATTGTTAATTAAAAACCAGAATCTCAAACTTGTAACTAATTTTAACCTAGAATATTTTATAAACGGGATAAAACAACTTCAAATTCAAATTTAGAAATTATCAATTTATTCTATTTGAGTCATTAAAACTTATAGAAAATCTCTGACTTGGGTAAGATTTGTTTTTTCGAAATCGCTGACTTTCCCTTGACCACTAAAATTCACTGCCTTATTTCTAAATTGCTTTCGTCTAATCCTCCTGCATTTACAATTTTGCTTCGCTGAATTATTGGTTGCTCTTAAGAGCCTCTACTTAGAATCGCCCGTGTATTTTTCCAGCGAAGACATCGTTGTTAGGTTGCGGTTCTTAGAACGTGAATTCCACAATTTGCTGCAAATAGTAATTAAAGTTTTTAACTGGAAATGTAAAAAAGGGGTCGATCAAAAACTATGACACATTTTCTCTACTCCTTCGTTACAGATCATCACACAAAGCTTGATGCAAACTACTTTCCTAGAAAACAGTTGATTTTGCCATTTGATAATATGAACTTTTTTCCCAGAACTTAATTTTCAACCAATAGTTACATTTTCCATCCAAAAAGATGAATTTTCAAGCATACAGTCAAATTTCCAAGGCTGATCACAAAACAATATACAAAACAGATGAGTTTTAAATAAAATAGTTAATTAAAAAATTAATAGTTAAATTTTAATCGAACAGTGATCAATTTTCAATGAGAAATCGAATATTGAAATTGAAAGTTAAAAAATTAGTTTTTAACCCAGAAAAAGAAACGAACTTTTATTACACACATGAAGTTTTCAACCAATAATGAAATAGCCAAACTTTCAGTTGCAAAAATTCATTTCAAAGAAAAAACCTAATTTCCAACAAAATAGTAAAATTTTCAACCAAACAGATTTTTTTGAAATTATCAAATGAGTTTCTAAAAAAGTAGTTGAGATTACAAACAAAAAATTGAATTTTGAACCAAAAAATACGAATTTGAAACAGAATAAACCAAATTCCCGAAATAATTAATTTACGCTTCCTCACAGAGGAAGCTTCGCAATAGTAACGGTTTCGAAAGAAATGTAATTCACTTCATCACGTATTCCTCAATTTAAAAATATTTCATAGGATGTTCTAGGCAATACTGTTTGGATGTTTGTGCGTGTTTGTAGATTTGTATTCGAATGTCACAATTTTTTGCGAAAACGATAACTTGAAAACGGTTGCAGATAAATTGATAAAGTTTGGACCGCTTATTTTCTCCACTAATATCTTGAAACTGGCTAAAGGATTTTTTAGTCAAACTTTTAGTGCTAATTTTGGCATTTAATGCAGCCATACTCATTAAAAACATTTTGCCCTTTCAAAATTCTGTATTTTTAATGGAATTTTATTATATCTTCAGGGGTTGATTCGGGGTGTGTTCCACATGCACTAGAGGGATGCAATTTTTCGGTGGTACGTTTGGCACTAAATGCAGCAATGATCATTAAAAACATTTTTACTTTTCAAAATTGTGTATTTTTAACAAATTTTATAATATGAAGGGGTTGATTTGGGGTGTGTTCCACGTTCAATGGAAGGCTGCACCTGTTTGGTGGCACTTTTGGCACTAAGTGCAGCGATAATCATTAACAACATTTTGACTTATCGAAATTTTATATTTTTAACGAATTTTACAATATGGAGGGGTTGATTTGGGGTATGTTCCACATGCACTAGCGGGATGAAACTTTTTAGTGGTACTTTTAGAACCAAATACAGCGATGATCATTCAAAACATTTTGAATTTTCAAAATTGTGTATTTTTAACGAATTTTATAATATGGAGGCATGATTTGGGGCGTGTTCCACAAGTACTAGAAGGATGAAACTTTTTAGTGGTACTTTAGGCACTAAATGCAGCGTTGATCATTGAAAACATTTTGACTTTTCAAAATTATATATTTTTAACGAATTTTTTAATATGGTGGGGATCATTTGGGGTGTATTACACATGCACTAGAGGACTGCCACTTTTTAGTGGTACTTTTGGCATTGAATGCACCCATAATCATTAAAAACATTTTGTCTTTTCAAGACTGTGTATTTTTAACGAATTTTATTAAATGGAGGGGTTGATTTGAGGTGTGTTTCTCATGCACTGGAGGGATGCAACTTTTCGGTGGTACGTTTGGCACTAAATGCAGCACTGACCATTAAAGACAATTTTACTTTTCAAAATTGTGTATTTTTAACTAATTTTATAATATAGAGGGGTTGATTCGATGTATATTTCACATGCACTAGCGGGATGTAACTTTTTGGTGGCATTTTCCGCACTAAATGCAGCAATGATTATTTTAAAAAATTTGACTTTTAAAAATTGTGCATTTTTAAAGAATTTTATTATATTATGGGGTTGATTTGGGCTGTGTTACACATGCACTAGAGGATTGCCACTTTTTAGTGGTACTTTTGGCTCTAAATGCAGCGATAATCATTATAAACATTTTGAATTTTCGAAATTGTGTTTTTTTAACGAATTTTATTAAATGGAGGGGTTGATTTGGGATGTGTTCCACGAGCAATAGAGTGATGCAACTTTTTAGTGGTACTTTTGGCACTAAATGCAGTACTCGTAATTAAAAACATTTTGACTATTCAAAATTGTGTATTTTGAAAGAATTTCATTATATGTAGAGGTTAAGTTCTTCGCTTTCAATATACATGTGTGTGTATTTATGGGTTTTCTAAGAATTTTAACCAGGACGATTTTTAACGACTTTAGGATACGACGCAGTCGCAAACTGACCCCCACATTATCTTGTATTTTACTTACCAGTTCCATAACAAATTTGAAAGAGAGTGGTCTTTCATATACTCGGTTGGAGAAAAAGCAAAATAGAAAATTTTCATTTTGGTATAAATAAACTTTCTTAAAATTGTGCTTCGATATGCAGTTACTGGGAAATTCGGAAACTCACTTAAAGATAAGTAATTCATAGCAATTCATTATAATTTCACGATAAAAGAAAGAAAACAAAGGAAATTTAAACCTACAAACTAAAAATAACGCCGAAATTT
>NC_046659.1:9473727-9480162 GCF_010883055.1 Belonocnema kinseyi | reverse complement strand
GAATCAAAATTGAGAACCTACAGAAACCGGATGTGCGAATAGATTTCCAAAATAAGATAATCAAAAGCATAGATAGGGCAACATGGGAGGACCATATAAAAAACAAGGATATAGAGGGCGCCTGGACAATGTTACGGGATATCCTTGTTAGATGTACAATCGAATTGTGTGGTACCGCAGTTGTAGGAAGAATGTCTGGTGATGCGTGGTGGAATGATGAGATTCAGGCTGCCCAAAAAGCAAAAAGAGAAGCGTACAAGGAACTTTGAACATCGCAGGTCTTAGCAATGAAGAAAGAAATAGACGTAGAAATGATTATAGACGCGAAAACAGGATACTTAAACGATTAGGTAAAGAAAGTAAAGATACAATTAGAGCAGAAGAAGAGATAAAAATACAAAACGACTTTGAAGGAAGCAGGAAACTACTGTATACAAAAATGAAAAGAAACAAAAGTACAGAAATTGTCAAATGAGAAATAGTAGGGGGTAAATGGTATATAATGCAGACGGAATACTATAGGCTTTCAGAGTCTATTTTAGGAGACAATTCGGAGATGAAGCTATGGGACACCACATCTGCGATGTTGAACACGATGCGATGGAAAACTCAATTGAAAAAGTCTGTGTCACTGAGGTTAGGGATATAATTAAGAACTTGAAAAATGGTAAGGCTGCCGGGGTAGACGGTATTAATGTTGAAATGCTTAAACACGGTGGCGCGTGCATACCACATAGACTGTGCGAATTGATAAATTTATGTTTCGAAATGGGAGACGTGCCAGACGATTGGAAAAAAGCGATTATCGTACCAATATACAAGAGAAAGGGAGATAAAAGAAAGTGCAATAATTACAGAGGGATTAGCTTATTAAGCACCGTAAGTAAAATATATTCAAAAATACTTATTCGTAGGGTAATGAAAATAACAGAAGCAAAGATTTGGGAAGTCCAAAGTGGGTTTATGCCAGGAAGGTCATGTACGGATCATATATTTAGCTTAAGGCAAATAACAGAGAAAAGTTTGAGAGTAGGAAAAAAAGGTTTCTGTGCATTTGTTGACCTAGAAAAAGCTTTTGACAAGGTAGATAGAAGTAAACTTTGGAAAGTCCTGAAAGAGTATGGAGTCAATGGATGGATCCTACAAGCTATAAAAACAATACATACAGGTAGCAAAGCGAGTGTAAGAGTGAATGCGAAACTAAGTCTATCGAAGACTTACAAAGAATGTTGAATAAACTAGAGGCAAGCATGAAGAGCATGGGCCTCAAAATTAACGCAAATAACACAAAAACTATGGTGTTCGAAGGAAAGGGTGCGAAAACACTATGCAATATTTTATTAAATGATGAGAGAATTGAACCAGTTGATAAGTTCGTATGCCTTAGTAGCTTATTTACTACGGACGGGAAGTAGATGAGGAATTAGGTAGACGAATAAATAAAGGTAAGAACGTTATTGGTAGAGCAGGTCTCCTTATCAGAAGTAAAAATATATCAAATAAAGCTAAAATGGCAATACATAATTCCATATTTGTACCGACAGTACTATACGTTAGCGCGTCATGGACTTATCAAGAAAAAAATAAGAGTAAAATTAACGCAATTGAAATGAGATTCATGCGCATAATATGCGGGAAAACCCTGATGGACAAAGTAAGTAACGAGACAATTCTAAAAGAATGTGGTGCAGAAGAGACGCTAGTAGACACATGGGAAAGAAATCGGTTAAGATGTTTCGGACATGTTGAGAAAATGCCAAATGAACGACTAACGAAGGAAGTATATCAAGGTTAAGTAAATGGCTGCGTGCCCAGAGGTAGACCGCGGAAAGAATGGTTAGAATGTGTGAATGAGACCCTAGTTAGAAGAGACATTAGAAGTCACAGAAACACGAGAGCCTGCATGAAAAAATGCATGGATGTAAAAGAAGCTAGAGAAGTATGCCAGGACAGGAAAGTATGGCGGCTAATAGTTAATAAAAAGAGTGTCAGTAGAGTGAATGACGCCTGAAACAAAAGACCTTGGACACTAATGGACCCAAGTGGGGAACTTTACATAACGACTTCGTGAGGTTCTTCGCTTGAGGTGATTGCTAGAGAGATTGATCAGCAACCTGGGTCGGAGCAGCGTTGCGGAACGAACGTGTTATTTACTTAAATAGCACGAGAATTCTGGATCAATCTGAAAAATCTCTATCCCTTCCACACACTACTCCTTTCCCCTACTGAGTGAGTCACGCCTACCCCGAAAGGGAAATGGCTTAATGATATAATAATAATAATAATAATAATAATAACATCTAGGAGTCAGTAGGCTACTGGCAGACGCTCCAAATGTGATTTTACTGAACTTTAGAAACTTTCTAGACCTAGACCGTGAGGAAGTAAACAACAGGAAACCTATTATCTAAAACTAAATTTTATCTCAATATAAGGTCTTTTCAAGAAGTGTCAAATATCTTTTTACAATTTTCAGATCTTTTACTCTACAAATACTTGGTATTATTCGTAGCTGGTGATAAAAAAAAGCTTCGCCCGAGAAACAGTTTAAGGGTGTTGGTTCAATCCGATTTTGAATTTTTTCAAATAGGCACGGAACTAATTCCATATATATTTTTTCCGAAGGATTTGTGAACAAAGAAATAAAAACTTGTCGAATATCTGAGGTTTTGCGAGATCCTCGGATCAATAAAATGTTGAAGTCAAAAAAATTTTGAGGAAATGATTATTTTCCGGACAAATATGAATTTCGCGAAAGATAGAAACCAGCGGGTAGCAGACGGCAGCATTTGAACGATTCGAATCGTTTGCTAATTTATTTTTTTATTCACAATTCTGACATAATAGAAGAATTCTAGAGATTCACGGCTCTTCCAAAGGGCCAGGTTTTGAATATGGTGTCCCCAAATTTTCCAAAATACGTTTCAAAATGGAGCAAACAGCAGAGAGAACTGACATGCCCTGTCTGTGGTTTTGTAACGTATTTGTGATCAACCGCCAGGCTAGGTTACGTTCACTCTATAGGCGGAATCGGGACGCCCTTCGTTATCGACCGTGGGTCAAGACTACACTTCTCAAAGGTGAAAACCTCTTCTGGGACATTAACTTTTTGATGAGACTATCATCAATCGATATTACTTCAAAAATAATAAAACACGTGTCCCGGATTTTTTGGTTCCTTGTAAGAACTATGAGCGTTTATAAATCACATTAGCCAAGGGTGTAGAAACTCTACCGGTTCGCGCGCATTGACTCCCATCAAGATCCGCTGGTCTAGTGGACCAGAGTCTGACTAGTGACCATGCTGCCGTGGGTTCGTATCTTTTTCTCAACTTTTTTTTTCGTATTGTAAACACGTCAAATAATAATTTTTAATGCTTCCCCAGCGAATAAATTATTTGTTTGAAAAATACTACTGGCAAATAAATATCATGAAGACACTTTTCGAATAATTTATTTGTATAATCGTAATTTTTTTTACATTTTTGGGGTGATAATCGTCATGGATTATCAGGTAGCTGGGTGATGCAGTGTTCACTGCAGCGACGGAAGAAAGAATCAGCCAAAAAATTAGGCAGTTTTCAATTGGGAAATAAAAACAAAAAATGTGAGTACAATTTCCTACAAAATATTGAAATGGACTTTTTTTGCAAATAACATCTGCAATCACATAAATTTGATAAATAAAACAATTTATGATTGTATGTAAATTTGTAAATTTACCCAGTTTGAAATTATAACTGGATTATAAATTATAAATTTGTCAAGTTACCCAGCAACAAATGTCAAAACTAACCAATTTCGACATTAGGCCCTTTGCAAATTTATTTATGAATTCCAAGATTATCAAGTTGCCTAATAACTATTCCGCATATTGTGCAATTTTCCATATTGATTATTATTCCACAATTACAAAACTGGCGAACCTTGACTTTTCTTTATAAATTTTTAATTTATCAAGTTGCCCAGCGATAAATTTCAAACCTATCAAATTTCAAATTTAGGCTTTATGCAAATTTAATCATAAATTGCAAGCTTATCATGTCGACCGACTATGAATTTCGACATTACACAATTTTTCAGATTTACAATTTTAAAATATAAATGACAAATTTATCATTTCATCAAATTTTTGTCCTAAATTGCCAAATTTGACACGAGCCAGAAACGCTTGAACGTTAGAGGAAGCAAGCGAAATCCTCCGATTAGAGAAGGGCACGTGCCATATACTGAAGTGACCAGTTTCGTAACTTTACTCATATTTTATTTCCATAAAAATGCATTCATAAGCTTACAATTTGAAAAAAATGTAAGCACTTACCATGCTCTACGTTTCAAAATTGTAGATGTGATAAATTTGGCAATTTAGAACAAAAAATTTTACAAACTGATAAATTTGTAATTTATATTTTAAAATTATAAATCTGGAAAATTGTGCAATATCGAAATTTCAAGTCGGCGGGCTTAATAAACTTCCGATTCATAAATAAATTTGCAGAGCGACTACTTTCAAAATGTTGCGAATTATAAATTTGTAATTTTGAAAATTATTCCTGGGTAACTTGATAAATTTACAATTTATAATCCAGTTATAATTTCAAACTGGGTAAATTTACAAATTGACATACAATCATAAATTCTTTTATTTAACAAATTTATGCGTTTGCAGATGTTATTTGCAAAAAAAGTCCATTGCAATATTTTGTAGTAAATTGTATTCACATTTTTTGTTTTTATTTCCCAATTGAAAACTGCCTAATCTTTGACTCATTCTCATTTCTTCCGTCGCTGCAGAGGACAGTGCATCACCCAGCTATGTGATAATCCATGACGAGTATCACACGCAAAAATGTAAAAAAATTACGATTATACAAATAAATTATTGGAAAAGTTTCTGAATGATATTTATTTCGCACTAGTATTTTTCAAACAATTAATTTATTCGCCGGGGAAGCCTTAAGAATTATTATTTGACATGTTTACAATACGAAAAAAAAATTGAGAAAAAGATTGGAACCCATGACAGCATGGTTACCAGTCAGACTCTTTTCCACTGGACCAACGGAGCTTGATGGGAGACCATGCGCGTGAACCGGTACAGGTTCTGCACCCTTGGCTATTTTTTCCCCAGTAATATTTCTAAAAAAAATAATTTATTCGCCGGGAAAGAATTAAAAGTTATTACTTCACATGTTTAGAATACGAAAAAAAAGTTGAGAAATTGATTCAATTTTCTTCAATTGTCTGTTTAACACCAATGTTCATTTTCCTAATAAAGAATTTGCCACCGAATATTTCAGTGGGCTAATTTTTCAGGCTTTTTTATCTTATTCGTATGAAAGCCTTGAAACTGTTATACATTCTTATTGAAGAACGTCCCAGGAAATAGACGACGTGTTTCGCACGTGTCCGAAAAAATACTTCTAAATACGTACGCGTGTCCAGCACGTGCGGCCTCAGATTGTATCAACAGTTGTTAGATTCTTGAAATTACAGCAGATCAATTTAATTTCTTCACATTGCATGATTTTTCGAAACAATTTAAAAAATAAATTGAACTTGAATAATTTTTTACTTAACTCTCCACTTCGCGTTGGCATGAATACATAAACAATTACCAAAGAAGTGCCTACCAAATTTGCATAGTATTCCATCATTTTAATCATTTTCCATTTGACGGTGCTCAGTTATTTATTTTTCCAGATTAATTTAAGGTTTATTTTTTAGTATTCTAAACTAACACCATTTTTATGACTAGAAAATATATTGCATTTATTGTTAAACTAGAGGCGATTCTTTTATCATTATTAATTATTAATTATTACTTGACATGTTTACAATACGAAAAAAAAAGTTGAGAAAAAGATTCGAACCTACGGCAGCGTGGTCACTAGTCAGACTCTGGTCCACTGGACCAGCGGATCTTGATGGGAGTTCATGCGCGCGAACCGGTAGAGTTTCTGTACCCTTGGCTAATGTGATTTACAAACGCTCATAGTTCTTACAAGGAACCAAAAAATCCGGGACACGTGTTTCATTATTTTTGAAGTGATATCGATTGATGATAGTCTCATCAAAAAGTCAATGTCCCAGAAGAGGTTTTCCCCTTTGACAATTGTAGTCTTGACCCATGGGCGACAACGAAGGGCGCCCCGTTTCCGCGTCTAGAGCAGTGGTCGGCAAACTTTTTGCTTCATTTTCAGGTATGGTCAGGCTCCACCCGACTTAATTTTTTCTACTACTTTTCGGTCTATTCATGTACCTTAGTGTGAGTGAGCTTACTCCAGCAAGGGTCTTCTGTCCACAGGAATGTCAAAGTAAGGAAATTTTAAGACTTTTAATTTTTCAATTAGCGATTTGAAAATAGCATTATCAGCATCTACGAATTTTTCCGATTCCAATGATATATTACTTGCCTACAAAAGTTAAAAATTT
>NC_046659.1:9468915-9473627 GCF_010883055.1 Belonocnema kinseyi | reverse complement strand
TTACGAATTTTTTAATCTCACATTTTTGTCCCATTTTCTAACAAAGGACCCCTGAGGAAAGGGGTGGTCTGCCCAAGCTAGCAGGTACTGCCCTGAGAGTAGATCACAGGGCAGCCAGGGCAGGCTACCCTGCCCAGGGCAAGAGCGTGCCGACCACTGGTCTAGAGTGAAGGCAACTGCTAGCCTGGTGGTTGATCACAAATAAAGTTACAAAAACACAGACAGGGCATGTCAGTTCTCTATGCTTTTCGCTCCATTTCGCAACGTATTTCGCAAATTTTGGGGACACCATCTTCAAGACCTGGCCCTTTGGAAGAGCCGTGAATCTCTAGAATTCTTCTATTATGTCAGAATTGTGATTAAAAAAATAAATTAGCAAACAATTCTAATCGTTTAAATGCTGCCGTCTGCTACCCGCTGGTTTCTATCTTTCGCAAAATTCATATTTGTCGAGAAAATAATCATTCCCTCAACAATTTTTTTTTATTTTTTAACATTTTATTGATCCGAAGATCTCGCAAAACCCAAGATATTCGACAAGTTTTCTTTCTTTCGTTTACAAATCCTTTGGAAAAAATATATATGGAATCAGTGCCGTACCTACTAAAAAAAATTCAAAGTTGGATTGAACTAACACCCTTAAAAAACAACATAGAACAACAGACTAATTAGACCATGACAAGGAAATTTAAGGAGAAATTGTAAAAAAGCAGTTAATATCTCCTGTCCAGTTTGAAATTTTTTATACTTTTTTGTGTGTTTTAAAATTTTCTTTATTACTGAAAGCATTTAACGTTTTCCATCAATTTACTTCGTACTTTTTTCTCATTGTAGATATTAAATAATTTATGAAATTAAAATCTAATTTAGCCATATTTTCCTAATTTCAATTATTGCAACCGTTTCTTCTTTCATTTGTCTCTAAAAGGGTCTTTCGTTTATGAAAAAAGGCTTTATGCTTGTCACGCCTCATGCATACCACGCAACGAAACTCAGAGACAGCTACACGGGTGTAAGAATGTCCTGGCAGTGTAGTTACAGATCTCAGCGAGGTCTAGATTTATCTATTCTAAAAGAACTGATCTAGCCCAGGTCTGACGCTAGTTTGGCCCAGAGCCAAACTGTGACCCGGTTTAAGTTTGGCGGTAGTCAGCTGAATAAGAACAAGAATTGTAAGTTCAGTCTTGAATTCTAGAAGGTCTAGCTTAGCACAGAGCTGGCGCTGATCAGTGAGCAAAGAGCAACAAAATATTTAGTTTGATTCGCAAATTTTTTTGGGCATATATCGAAAAAGGTACAGGGTATTTAAAATGATAAAAATAAGAAATTCACATGAACATTTTGAAACTGAAAATGCTTATAGTGAAACAAGATTTTTTCCAAGTCATTGAAAAAATTAAGCTTCTTTCGAAGCAACTAGAATCACAAATTAAAATACCAGTTATGTGTTGATTCTCACCTTTCTCACATACTGCTAGTTTTTGTCGATAAGTGTCACAAACTTTTAGCCAGTTAATAACTCGAGACTGACCAGCCCATACCTAGCGGCTGACCAGATGGTCTGGCCTGGGGCTAGCCAGAAAAAACTTTGAACTTTTGGACAGGCCCAGACCAAACCGTCTGGTCTGCACGAACACTGGAAACCAGGCAGTCTGGTCTGCGCCAAGCCGCACATAGATTTCGTTTTTCGCAGAGAGAAAGAAATTTTGCTTGAACTCCTGTGATGGGCTACAGCAACAAGTTGGGGTTGACATTGAAGTTAAAGCTATTGCGAAAACATTGTGATCTCGTCCTTATTATTTTTATCATCGGTAGCAACTTTACTATGTAGTAGAAATATGACATTTTTTCAAAAGTTTCACTTTTTTCAAATAAAAGCTCGAAATTCGCCTCTTGATATTTTTAAAGCTTTGATCTAATTTCAGAATCGGGTTTCTGCGGACAAAAATACGTAAGAAATGAAAGTTTAGAAAATTATTTATGGCAGATTTTGATAAAAAACATTTGCTATTTGTGGTTAAAAATTATTGAAAATTTCGCGACTTTTCAAAAATAATGTTTTCGCAATAGCTTTAACTTCAATTTCCACACAAACTTTAGGCTGTAGCTCATCACAAGAGTTCAAGCAAAATTTCTTTCACTCCGCGAAAAACCAAATCAAAGTGGGCCAGCGCCAGAACATTTTTCCACATAGGCAACACTGAGCAAAGCTGCTATTGTAATTTGCTTTTCAATTATTCTGGAAAATAGAAACAGTTTTTCTTAAAAATAGCTCTCATCATTCAAAGATAACGTATGCAAAACATTAATAAAAAGTATTCAACCGTTTGGTTGTAAAACTTGAATCCGCGCAAATTTTATTTTGATAAAGGAGCGTTAAGCTACACGAATAAAATCACCTTTATCCTATGGTACACACGATATTTTTTATTACATCTATATAAAAAGTGCGACTGTAAGAGTAGACGACACTTAACTTAGGAATATTGAGGTAAGGTGGTCGTAGTTCAAAGAAATATTTATAAGAAATAGAAATCTAAGTAGAAATAAAATGAGGTCAGAACGTCATTTTATGTCTTAACACATGCGTCAGAGTTATTTTATCACGATTGCTCTGAAATAAACTATTTTGCATCTTCTCTATAGGCATGGAAAATCGCTATTTTTATGCAGATCTTGGAAAAATATATATCCTGTATGTGTTTGCTGTGAAACTATAATAAGAATAACCTGATTCAAAATAAATAATTAATAAACTAGAAAACGATTTTCAATAGGTCCTTTTGTCATGCAGTCAAATAAGAAAAATGTTATGTATTGCACATATTTACTCTCTCGTATGATTTTCTTGATCACTGCTATAGATGCTCTCATTTTCGCTACTATTTTCATCGTAGAAGTAAAGATCGCTTCCGCTTGTGCTTGTGCTTCCAGTACTTCCTGTTGTATGAGACGGTATTTGCGATGGGATCGTGGGTAGAGTAGTCGTAGTTGCGGCACCGAAATGAGAAGGTAAAGGTGGTACCCCCGCATTTCCAAGAAAACTATGTGTTTGGTAGATGTATTGACGGTTTATCATTTCAAATTCCAAATTATTCATCGCACACATTTTTATTGATGATGAACTAGGTTATTATTTGTTTAATTCATGTTAGGAAACAGTTATCCAGTTTTCATCACATTATAAGCATTCAAGGATTTCAGCAATTCATTATTAATTCTCCATATTTTGTCTAAAGTTCATGAAGATCACTAATATTCACACATGACTAGTTGTGATTACTGGAAAAAAATACGAAGTATAATATGCAATTTTATGTTTAACACCAATGTTCATTTTCCTAATAAGGAATTTGACACCGAATATTTCAGTGGGCTAATTTTTCAGGCTTTTTCATCTAATTTGTATGAAAGGCTTGAAACTGTTATACATTCTTATTGAAGAACGTCCCAGGAAATCGACGACGTGTTTCGCACGTGTCCCGAAAAAATACTTCTAAATACGTACGCGTGTCCAGCACGTGCGGCCTCAGATTGTATCAACAGTTGTTAGATTCTTGAAATTACAGCAGATCAATTTAATTTCTTCACATTGCATGATTTTTCGTAACAATTTTAGAAATAAATTGAACTTAAATGATTTTTTACTCAACTCTCCACTTCGCGTTGGCATAAATGCATACACAATTACCAAAGAAGTGCCTACCAAATTTGCATAGTGTTCCATCATTTTAATCATTTTCCATTTTACGGTGCTCAGTTATTTATTTTTCCATATTAATTTAAGGTTTATTTTTTAGTATTCTAAACTAACACCATTTTTATGACTCGAAAATATATTGCATTCATTTTTAAACTAGAGGCGATTCTTTTATTATCAAAAATGTCGCGATATAACTAAAAGTAATTGAGTTTCTCCCTTCCAACGCGGTTAGAGAGTGTAATGATTACTCAGGTGGTTTAACTCTACTGACAATTATTTGAGGGTGACCTGGAAACCATGCTGGAGGGGTTGAAAATGAACTTGTACCTGATTCGTCCAATGGAGTGTTAGGAGAGCCAGGCGTACGCCGTTGCCTAGGAAGCGGTTCCGCCTTTTCATTGATCTGAGAAGAAACTGCAGTATTGGACTTTAGTTAAAAGGGCGACACCTAGATGATATAAGCTTCCATAAAAGAAATTCATAAACTTATATATTTTTAGGAGTGTAATTTCTAAAAAAATGATTGAGATTATAATATTTAATCAATTAAAACAATTGATAAGATCATACAGGCCTGAATTATGAATACTACGGTCTGACAATGAATAGTGGTTTCCCAAACTGTTAGAAATTATAACAATTTTAACAATAAGTTAATATACATTTATTAAATAAATCTTAAAACTGAAGTATTTGGAACCGCCATTAAAAGACAGTAGATGAAGTTTCATATGTACATTTATTACGGTTGTTCAGATTTCTTTTTTTCAATTTCAAGTCGGACTCTATTTTAAATTGTTATTTCTCTCATTAGAAAAGGTTAAAAAACATGAACCGAAAAATATATAGGGTGTGCTTAATCAATATACATTTTTTGGCCAAATTTCTCGTCTTAGCCATCAATTGTTTTAATAATTTTTTTTAATAGCTGTACGTTTCTATTTATTAAATAAAATCTCTTCCAGTTTTCTTGATTTCCTTATTTGAATATATGATGCTAATCTAATAT
>NC_046659.1:9461648-9468815 GCF_010883055.1 Belonocnema kinseyi | reverse complement strand
GTGTTCCAATCTAAAATTATTATTATTTCCATCGGGTTCAAACTTGGCTCAATTATGATCCTGGTAGTCCTACATATTCATTTATCAACCAGTTTACATAAGTTTACCATAAGAAATGAGATTAAAATTGATCAATGAAAAATTTGTAATTATCAAATAAGTTATTTGTAATTCAGAATTTTAAGAATCTGTGAGTCTGAGCGAGTATCAACCTTAAAAAAATTCTTTACAAAAATTAAAATTGTAACTTTTTCTTATCCTAAGCCGTCAGAATGACTCTAGGAATGAACTTTTTTGTTAGAACAGGTATAAGCTCGAAGTTATAAACCGCGCGTCTTGGAGCTATACAAATTCGACTCAAGACATAAATATATGTCTTCAAAAAATAGAAACTTGTCTCTAAGACATAAATTGAAGTCTGGCTCCATCTCAAAACTGAGACATGCTCAATTTGAACTTTTTGACTTCAGCATGTCTTGATTGGGGGCAATTCAAGTCGAAACCAAGTTGAAGAATTTTTACTCGGGATATACTGAAGCTTGAAGTTTTCACTTTTTCACGTGCTTTTTCACCTTCACGTTAGTTGAACTTTCAATTAAAAAAATTACATTTTCATCATAAGCAGAAAGTATTGTTATTATGTATTATTAACTATCGAGGATACCTTTGAGTCTCAACGTTTCGAGACCCTTTGAATTTTAAAATACCCGTTTTAGGCCTATTGTCGTCAATGTCCTTGTTGTCGTCGTCATATGTATGTCGGATAACTTTAAAAATACTAATCGGATTAAATTGTGCTTTGGCACATAGTTTTAGTACGAAAAATAAGACCTAGTTTGTAAACCATCTATTTTGGATGAAAATGCAAAAAGTTAGACAATGTTTAAAATTTCTTAGACCATTCTTTTATCAAGATTAAAAAATGCTATGTACGACATCTACTGGAAGAATCTTCTGGCTGTCTGATCTCAGTTCTGGCCCAGAATTGACGACATTTAGACCGTCTAGTCATGGCGGTCTAGTCTGGCCCAGACCTGGGACTGATCCGCAGTCCATACCATGAAAATATTAAAGTGTAAATCAGTCTAATTTTTTAACGATTCTCGAAAAACTGTCGGGGTGTCTGCAATTATACAAAATAAGAAATTAACACTATTAAATTTTTTTTCTCATTGTGACAGTCTAGTCTAGCCAAAAGCTGGGACTGGTTCGCAATCGATGCCATAACCCAAGTGCAAATTGCCGGAGCTGAATACACGGCCCAGTGTTAGTCCAATTTTGGCAATCAAAGTTCGGCTAAAGTTATTGGGCCAATACCGACATTTTAATCGGCCCAGTAATGAGCCAGTGCTGGCAGCCTATATTGGCTATTTATATTTGCCGACCCTCCACCTATGCTTGGCCCAGTATCGGCACTTTATTGCGCCAAGTATCACTTTTAGTACGAGGAACCATGTTTCACGAGGATCAGCCAAAGTCTGGCCCAATGAGGGCACAATACTGGGCCAAGAGTCACTTTTACCACGGCAAACCATGTTTTATTTAAATCGGCCCAATGTCGAGCCCGTGCTGGCAGCCTATATTGGCTTTTTATATTTGCCGATTCTCCACCGATGCTTGACCCCGAATCGGCACTTTGTTTCGCCAAGTCTCAGTTTTAGCACCTAATAAATAAATCTTACACGAAAGATAAAAAAATTTATTGAAAAATTGTCAAAGTTCATGATGAAATTTGTTAAGTTCTGTCATTAAAAAATTTTAATGTTTATGAAAAATTACATTTCCTGTCATTGCAAAAAGTTGTAAAGCAAGCTACAACGGAATAAATGAAATATTATGCGAAGAAAAATTGTAATCGATTTAAATTATTTATTTAAAAATTATTGTATTGATATTCCTGTTAACATTTTGTCGCATAATAATAAATAATTAGAAAAAGAGAGCTTAAAATTTGGTTCTTAAATTTTTCTGAACTACAGCTTATGAGGATGACTTTTTCACAGAGTTTCAATTGTCGGTTTAGCGGAGTGGTTAGCACGTACGACTGCTAGAAAATAGATTTAGGTATATAGATGTAGGTTCGATACCCTGTAGCGTTAAAAATTTTATTTTTGATATAATGTTCAAAATGAAATATATGTATTCAATCTAAACAGGACCATATTAATATTTATATTCAAAGTATTCGCAATCAATTAATATTTATTATTTAAATATCTTTTTTGTCATATCCTTAGACCGTAGCCAGTGTTGGGCCGACAATGGGAGCCAAGCCCTGGCTGCCAAGTAAAGGCCATAGTTATCAATCCGGAAATGGCGCGATGATGGTAGCCATGTTTGGTCCAATGCTGGTACCCAGTGTTGGGCCGACAATAGCAGCCAAACCTTGGCTGCCAAGTGCAGGCCATAGTTATCATTCCGTGATTGGCGCGATAATGGCAGCCGAGCTCCGGCAATATTTTTGCCGACTATGGGTCAAATTCGGAAGATCGCTCTCGAATATTAGTGACTTAAGTAAGCGAACCTAGCGTTGGACCGAGTGCAGCCGAGCGTAAACGATGTCAGCCAAGCAACGCTCTACTGAAATTCCTTAAATTTATCTATCACTCAATTTGGTTTGATGCAAAGATCCTTATTGCCATAAATTAGGATAATTCGAAAAGTTACAATTGAAAAACAAATTTTTCACATAGAGCAACAAATTATTTTTAAACTTCTATATTAGAATATTTGATTACGTTAAGATATAGTGCTTAGAATTTTTTAAATTCCATCACTGGGAACAATTAATGAATAATTGAAGGGAAATCGATTTGAGTGCTAGCATTTACTTCATACGGGCGATAAAATTCTGTATCGCATTATCTAGTTTAGCAGGATGGAATATCGTCGTGCTGCTCCGTTGGAGACTCGTGTACGATTCCCACCAGCTTTATTTTAATCACATTTTTCTGTTTCAGCTTGTAATATAATATTCCTGCATGTATATAATAATATATAGACTATATATAATCATGTGTACTGTACAATTGCAATTTAAATAAATATAATAGTGCGAAAGTGTTCAAACTCCCATAATAAATAAGTCTGCATTTATGTCGTATGCTCGTGTAAACCCAAATGCGAAGTCACATACGGCCCAGCATTGGCCCATAGTCGGCAAAAATATTGCCGAAGCTCGGCTGCCATCATCGCGTTAATGACGGAATGATAACTATGGGCTGCACTTGGCAGCCAAGGTTTGGCTGCCATTGTCGGCCCAACACTGGATGCCAACCTGGATGCCGAAGTAAATTCGAAAACTGATAAAAAATCCTTGCATTTTTCTTAGGACGCATCTGCTTTATCCATTCATCATTATACGACTGCATATCGTTCGAATATTATTTATAATTTCAAGGATTAAAACTTCATTTAAACATTGTGGTTAATTTTAACGACTGCTGCCAAAGTCTAAGAATATGACAAAAAAGGTATTTAAAATATAAATATTAATGTATTGCGAGTACTTTGAATATAAATATTAATTGTCATGTTTAGATTGAATACATATATTAAATTTTGAACATTATATTACAAATAAAATTTCTAACGCTACGGGATATCGAACCTATGTCTATATACTTAAATCTATCGCCTAGAAGTCGGGAGTGCTAACCACTTCGCTAAGCCGACAAGTTGAAACACTGTGAAAAAGTCATCCTCATAAGCTACAGTTCAGAAAAGTTAATGTAAACGTAAAATACACGAACTGTTAACAGGAATATTAATACAATAATTTTTAAATAAATACTTTAAATCGATTACAATTTTTCTTCGCGTAATATTTCGTTTTCTCCGCTGTAGGCTACTTTACAAGTTTTTGCAATGACAGGAAATGTAATTTTTCATAAACATTCAAAACTCTTAATGACAGCACTTATAAATTTCATCATGAACTTTGAAGATTTTTCAACAACAAAATTTTCATCTTTCGTGTAAGATTGGTTTTTTAAGTGCTAAAAGTGAGACTCAGCGCAATAAAGTGCCGATGCTGGGCCAAGCATCTGTGGAGGATCGGCAAATATAAATAGCCAATATAGGCTGCCAGCACTGGCTCAATACTGGGCCGATAAAAATGCCGATATTAACCCAATATCTTTAGCCGACTTTTGGCTGCCAAAATTGGACCAATGCTGGGCCGTGTATTCAGCTCCGGCAATTCGCACTTGGGAAGGATACGTGTGTCATAACCTTCAACTGGACGCGGCGCATGTTGGATTTATTTTTCTTTATCTTGGCCTTGTCTTGGCTAAGACGACGTTTATTTGACTTAAGACGAGCCTTGTCTTGGCTGAGATTATCGAACATTTTTTGGCTCATAAATGAGATTAAAATTGATGAATGAAAAAATTGTAATTATGAAATTAGTTATTTTTAATTTGAAAATTTAGAATCGTTGGGTCTGAACTAGTAAAACCCTTAAAAAATTTCATCAAAAAAATAAAAATTAATTTCAAGAGATTATTTAAGATCATTTTAACACATGGCAAAAGATTTTAAAAATTATCAAAGAAGAAGCTGAATTATTTCAAAGGCACTTTTTTCTAATTTATCAGAATTAAGAACAAATCAGGAAAAGGACGTGATTAAAAAAAAGAATTTTTTTAATTTTCGTGTGCAAATATTAAACGATTTATTATGTTGAATAATCAACCTTAGGAGAAAATTGAAAAAGTTTTTTTAAACTAAAAAACGATTTCCTAAAATTTTCTGCCAAGCGTGTTAAATACTTCTAATTGAAATTTTCTAGAATTCGAGAGATTCAAAAATAATTTAAACTTTAGAAGATTTCTAGAAATGCAAAGTTTTAAAGATGTCAAAAATATATTTTAGTAGCTGCTGATAATAAAAAGTGAAAATATAATTAATTACTAAAAATAGCATTATAATTAATAATTTCATATCTGTAAAAAGCATTGATAGAACATTGGCAGTAAAAATTAGACAACGGTACTTTGGCCGTAAGAAACAGGAATAGAACAACACGGCATTTAAAAGTGGACACGCGCGTTTCTACTTTTTACAGCCACAAATTTGTGTAGATTTTTTAACGCCGGTTATGCCATTTTTTTTTTTCTTTTCTGTAAGGTCATGATACACTATTCGGCAACATTGCAATATGCATTGAAACTTCAGAAATATTTGAGCCTTGGGACATTTTTTTCTTTTCATCGGCGTTAACAATTGTTACGTATAGCCAATGACAGAGGAAACGGGAATGTATGTGACACCCCACCTTACACATAGGTGGAGTGGTGGGGTCACCTCTCGAGTTACATTAAACGAGATGTTTACGTTTTGAAAGAGATGCAATAAACGAGGTTGGAGTGTGAGTCTTGACTTAGAGTTGCGATCACTTCATTTTTGTACTTCAATGTATTGTTCTCCCATAAGTTCGAGCACCATTGATAGCTTTGTTTAAAATAATACTACATGTTAAAAACCCTTTTTTGTTTAGGAAACGCCCTTCATGTTTTTAAACATAATATAAAAAATTTGACGTAACGGCGATGAGGGGAAGGCCAGAAAGAAATGTCATGGTCTGTGTCACATTGCGGGGGGGGGGGGCACTTTTAATAACTAATTAACATACTTTTAGAAAATTTAAAAATTTATTCTGCCCTCGGGTCAAACATGGTACAAAAAAATGTCGTGAAATTTTGAATAAAAACGGTTGTTTATACATTAATTTAAAAAATGGACAATATTTATAATTTTATAAAATTTTCCTAATATTATTTAAATATGATACACATTGACTTTTATTATGAATATTCTTTCAAATAGTTGGTAATTTTTTTAAATTTACATGTTTTTTACCATCTTTGGCCTTAGTAAATAGATTTCATGAATGAAATTATAGAAATATTTCCATATGTTTCATAAAAGGCTATGGAGTTTTTTGCCTGCGAAATGATACTAAAAACCTTTGAAAATGTTAACAGACGGACTGCAGATTTGGATTTAAGCTTTTCTACCAATTGGAGAAATAGATATTTCTTTTATCATTATCTCCATATGTTTCATAAAAGGCTATGAAGTCTTTTGCCTGCGAAATGATACCAAAAACTTTTGAAAACGTTAACAAACGGACTGCAGATTTGGATTTAAGCTTTTCTACCAATTGGAGAAATAAATATTTCTTTGATCTTTTTCCAGGATCTGATTTTTTCCCTGAAAATAAAGCAGATTAAAAACACTTAAAAAATAGAAATAAGAGATGTAAAAAATGCACGCGTTTTTTTGTTGGAAAAACCGGCACATTTTTTAATGAAACTCTTTTCCACACCACCCGCGGAAGAAAATCTTTACAATATTTTTATTAAATAATAAATATGTGATCTTTTGGATTCAAATAGATAAGTTAATTTTTTTTCATTATTTATGGGTGTTTAATTGACGTCAGTTATCGTACTTGACAATTGTGGAATCCCTTTTTCGAAAACAAGAAATATGATAGTTTTTCCCTTATCGACTTTCTTTAGTTTTTATTTACTTATTACATACACACACACACATATTATGCCTTAACCAATTTTGTATGTACTTTGAATAAAAAAATTTCAATTGCATGAAACTTTTTTGACGTGAACAATTTCAAGGCACATCTTTGTTTCCATCAACAAAAATGTGTAGGTTGATCATTTTTTTAAATAATTGGAAAAAGTACATTTTTTAAAGTAAAAAAATGTCGTTGTTTCTTAACGTCAACTCGTGCTAACTTAGCTCATTTTCAGAATTTTTATATTTTTTTAATACTAATTCAAGTACGTATCTACATTTTAACTCAATTGAATTACTGATTCGAAGAGTATGAACTTTTCAAATAGCAAGTGGGAATAGTCGAGCTGCCTTTTATGCATGTGAGTAGATGTATAGGGGGGTTTCTGGACCAAGGTTCCTACCTTACCGGCATCGAGAAGCTTCGACCTGTAGTGGTTCGTGTCCGTGTTAAGCACTGTCTGGAAAAAGGGTTCGTGTCCGTGTTATGCTTTGAGATCTTTCTCGAAGGATCCTGATGATTTCACGATTGCGCAATAGTCTGTAGCCAAATTCATGTAAACAGGTTAAAGGTTATAACGTGCATGTGTCAAGGTTAAATGAGAAAAAAAGGATGATTTATTG
>NC_046659.1:9459908-9461548 GCF_010883055.1 Belonocnema kinseyi | reverse complement strand
CGAGGGCGCATACTTTGAATAAAATATTTTTTATCATTCTCTTGAAATAAATGTGTTTTTTTCTTGAAAAAATACCGGTTTCATATGTATACACCTGGTAGAAAGAAGGCATTATTACCTACAGTTCCTTTAGTTTTTGGTGTTGTTTGGAAGACAATGTGCTCCTTTATTTTTACATCTAAATCTAATATTTTCAGTAACTGTTGAACTGTAATATTGTCGTATCCTCCTCCTCCTCCTCCTTCTACTCATCGCCATCCTCTATTTACAACTAGAAGCAAAATCAGCGTAGCTGACTGTGGCGCACTCTATGATAATCTTTGATAACCCAGGATCTCGTTTTAGTGAAAGAAAGTTTCATTTGCTGATTTCAAATAGTAGAATCAACTATATATATTCATTATTCTCTTAACTTGACATTTTGGCCCCTTCAAATGGGTTTTCTTAACTACGATTTAAAACAAACTGTTGGTTCTAAGAAAAACCAAGATTTTTAGTTGTTATACATAATAGTGCATTTTAATATACGTGTTGAATACTTCACTTTCAATGCTTGATTCACAGTTTCTTTTTATTCAATTTTAATACTGCCGAATTTATTTTTGTTATTTATGATGCTTTATTTTAATGTTTGAAGTAAGTATATTTAATCTTGGTTCGCAGGTCACTCTATAATGTGAAAGATGATTTCAACGTTTCTTAGTCAACTCTAATATTTATGGAGCTGATTTATTTTATTTTCAAATTGTATTTTCTTCATCTCAAATGGATGTATTGCCATCCTAGCTATGTCAGTACAAAATTCTAAATCTGTTACAGTGATCCACTGTGGAATTAAAACATTTTTTATTACATAGCTCTCTCTATCTACAAAAACAATATATATAGCTAGAAAATAATATATCATCCTCGATTTCTATAAACTGTATTAATGTTTGTATTTTTTAATTTCTATTTGACAAAATTTGGATTTATAAGTTTCAGAGAGTAGATGTTCACGTGACCATTGTATCATTTTTTCCAATGTTTGATTCACAGTTACCCTGCATTACATTTTAATACTGCTGAATTATTTTTGTTATTTATGTTGCTTTATTGCAAGTACGTAAATTCTAATAAGAACATTCATATTATACGTTCTTCATCTCAAAATAATTAATTCATACTACAAATAAAATTTCGCAGTATAATTATACGATGTCAGTAAGAATATTCTGAACATATAGCACGTACCAGCCACTATAGCAGTAGAATATCAGTAAGGTAGGTTTCTATGGTTTGGTTTTCATGATCTCTGAACTAAATCATTCAACTAGAAAGCAATATATTATCCTCTATTTATATGTACTATATTATTATTTTTGTATTTTTTAATTTTTTTATATCACAAGATTTTTTATTTAAGAGTTCCAGAAAGTAGATGTTCATGTCATCAATGTATCATTTTTTCCTATGTTTGAATCACAGTTTCCTTACACTAAATTTTAATATGGCTGAATTTATTCTTATCATTCTTCGTACTTTATTGCAAGTACGTAAATTCTAACAAGAGCTTTCAAATTCCATGTTCTTCATCTATAAATAGTTGATTCAATACCACGAGGCTACCTGGTATTAACTCTAAATCTGTTACAGTAACC
>NC_046659.1:9457269-9459808 GCF_010883055.1 Belonocnema kinseyi | reverse complement strand
ATACGCCAATTAGCACAAATGGTAAGTTCCGACAGTGCCTACAAGTGTGCCTACTAGCCGCTAGATGGCAATACCGGTTTCATATGTATACACCTGGTAACTACTAGGTGTATCTCCACTATCGATGCTACATTTTGCGCTGAGCTGGATAAATCACCATCCTCATATATCAAATACATTTAGGTCTTAAATCAATATTTAAAGTAGTATTGCTGATCTTGATATCTCCTAAATCAAGGTAAGTAAACTATCGAAAATGTATGTGAAGGAACGAGAAAGAATAGAGGTGGAGGAGGAGAAGAATTCAGTAATGATGTAGTGAAGACAAGTAGGTACTGAAAATATTAGATTTATTGATTATGCCATCTGAATTTTATGTTGTCTGATATTTGAGCGTGCAAATAAAAGAAGCGCAACATCTTTAAATTAAAAATTCAAAAATTTTAAAAACTTAAAGAGACTGTAGGTAACACCTTGTTTGTGCGTACTAAGTGTATCTCCATTCTTTGTACTGCACTCTGCGATGAGATTGATGAATCCAGTTAAATAGATAATGATTTCTTATTAATAGAATCGTGAACATACTTTTGTCTCAACTATGTCAACTTAGTAAACGAAAATTTAGTTCAATTAAGGAGAGATCTTTGGTTTACAGAGATTATCATAGAGAGCATCACAATCAGATTTGCTGCTTTTCTTATAGTTGTGACCACACTTTTCCTCCTGTTGAATCTTGAACTATACTAAAATAAAGGTAAATAAGCTCTTAAAATACATGTAGAAGAATCAGAAAATAATATTGGGGTTTGAGGAGGATATGATCATGATTTAGAGTAGGTAAATAGGTTCTGAAAATATTAGATGGAATGATAACTTATACTAAATCTTCGGTTTTATAAGCTGATTTCCTAAACTACAATTAATTCAGGTGAAGGAATCAATAAATACACATACATTTTGAAAATTAAATTTATTTAACTTATTTCGTTACAATAAACGTATAAAAATTATATATTGAATTTTAAAACTTATTGCTTACTTGTACAGTGTTGGTTTCGTTCCATCAATGTTAAAAAATATTGATGACAAGGATTCTTGAATAAATAATCTCAAAATGTTAATTACATTTAACTAGTTTCTAAACTAAAATAATTATTTAATAATACCAGCCTCCCGCGTTTCATTAACAATTGAAATAATTTCGTGTACATTATTTACGTTTCCAGCTAGTTGATCTAGTAAAAGAAAGCGCAATCGACCCACAAACTTATTGGGATCTTCCCAGGCATCTAACATTTTAGATTTGGCTTTTATTTTATATTCTAAAGAAAGGTCACTTTCAGCATCATCTTCCTCCTTGTCATCATCTTCCTCCTCATCATAGACTTTATCATTCTCATTAATATTCTCATCAGCAGCATCATTTTTTATTACGTATGAAGGACTGTCATATTGGCTAAATTCTTCTTCTGGCGCTACTTTTTGCTTCTTCAAAAGCGGTTCCACTTCATCTTTAGACTTATGAGTAATGCATGATAGATTCCTCAGTGGAGAGAATTGTGGTTTCCATGCTTTCTGCATAGCTTGTTTTTGGTCCAATTTGAAAATCTTATGCTTTCGAGGAATTGCTTTCCTCTCCTTATCAGTCCGACTGTCAGATTCTTGCATTGGTCTTAAACTTCGAGTTACCTTTAAAATTTAATGAAAATCTCTTTCATCCTGGTTATGATTCTTGGCTGAGCAAGAGTATTCCTCATGTCTTTTTAAATTAAGAGTAAGTAATAAGTATATATATATAAGTAAGTAATAAGTAGGTAAAAAAAAGCAAAAAGTAGTAAACAAGAGTAAGGAATTAAGAGTAAGTTCTGGAACAATTTGAACAAGTGCTAGTCATCTTGTCACTGACACAGTAAAAATGGCTTTTCATTGAATCTGAGTTTATATATCCTCCTGCTCCTTCTCCCTTCATCCTCCTCCTCCTCATGTCCATCTTCATTTATCAGCTTCTCTTTCTTCACCTCCTCCTTTTCCAACTCCTCTTCCAAACCTCCCCCTGTTTTTCCACTGTTTGGAAGAGGAATTGGAAAAGGAGGAGGTTTGGAAGAGGAGTTGGAAAAGGAGGAGCTGTAGAAAGAGAAGCTGAAAAATGAAGAAAAAACACTACGTTGCCAAAAATCTTTGGTTAAAAAACTGTTTTTCAACTGTTTGGAAGAGGAATTGGAAAAGGAGGAGGTTCGGCAGAGGAGTTTGAAAAGGAGGAGGTGAAGAAAGAGAAGCTGAAAAATGAAGATGGACATGAGGAGGAGGAGGATGAGGGGTAATGAGGAGGATATATAAACTCAGATTTAATGAAAAGCCATTTTTACTGTGTCAGTGGCAAGATGATTAGCACTTATTAAAATTGTTCGAAAACTTACTCAAGACTTGATAATTTAAAATACTAGGCAGTCTGATAAGTATCTGAAAATTCTAAGAGATGGCATTAGTATTCACTAATGTGAACCATTTTCGTCGAGCTTGATCCTTCAAATGACGCCTG
>NC_046659.1:9452617-9457169 GCF_010883055.1 Belonocnema kinseyi | reverse complement strand
CTTCGCAAGAAAACGATATCCGAGACCAAGGCCAAGCTGGATAAGTATTACCCGGACTCTGCACCGTCGATTGGAATGATTCATAAGTGGTTTACCGAGTTTAGTTGTGGCCGTACGAGCACAGTTGATGCTGAACGATCTGGGAGCCCAAAGGAGGTCACTACACCAGAAAATGTCGAAAAAATCCATGATATGATGTTGAATGATCCCAAAGTGAAATTGAGAGAGGTATCTAATGCTGTAGGCATATCATTGGAACGTGTGGGCAATATCTTGCATTTAGTTTTGGGCATGAAGAAGCTCTGTGCGCGATGGGTTCCGCGTTTGTTCACAGTGGACCAAAAACGAATTCGTGTGACCACTTCCCAGCAGAATTTGGCATTATTTTTGCGTAAGCCGACCGAGTTTTTGCGTCGATTCATAACCATGGATAAAACCTGGATCCATTACTACACTCCTGAGTCAACGCAACAGGCAAAACAGTGGGTTCCACCGGGCCAAAGTGCTCCGAAGCGTCCAAAAACGCAACAATGGGTCGGAAAGGTTATAGCCTCCGTATTTTGGGATGCACATGGCATAATATTCTTGGACTATCCTGAAAAACGTAAAACCATAACCGGAGCATACTATTCATCATTATTGGACCGATTGAAAATCGAAATCGCCGAAAAACGACCGCATTTGAAGAAGAAAAAACCGCTTTATCATCACGACAATGCGCCTGTTCATACATGCTTAGTTGCACAAGCAAAATTGCATGAAATCGGCTTCGAATTGGTTCCTCAGCCACCGTATTCACCAGACCTGGCCCCCAGCGACTATTACTTGTTCCCTAACCTGAACAGATGGCTCACTGGTAAGCGTTTTTACTCAAATGAGCAGCTCATAGCTGAAACTGAGGCGTATTTTGGAGACCTTCCGATCGAGTACTTTTCGGACGGTATCAGAAAGTTAGAAAATCGTTGGACTCGCTGTATCGACCTAAAAGGAGAGTATGTTGAAAAATAAAACCGACTTTGGCCAAGAAAACGTCTCCGTGTTTCATTTTTCATGGACTTATCAGACGGCCTAGTACATGAGAAATACTCTTGCTCAGCCAAGAATCATAACCAGGATGAAAGAGATTTTCATTAAATTTCAAAGATAACTCGAAGTTTAAAACGAATGCAAGAATCTGACAGTCGGACTGATAAGGAGAGGAAAGCAATTCCTCGAAAGCATAAGATTTTCAAACTGGACCGAAACAAGCTATTCAGAAAGCATGGAAAACACAATTCTCTCCACTGAGGAATCTATCATGTATTACTCATAAGTCTAAAGATGAAGTGGAACCGCTTGTGAAGAAGCAAAAAGTAGCGCCAGAAGAAGAATTTGGCCAATATGACAGTCCTTCATACGTAATAAAAAATGATGCTGCTGATAAGAATATTAATGAGAATGATAAAGTCTATGATGAGGAGGAAGATGATGACAAGGAGGAAGATGATGCTGAAAGTGACCTTTCTTTAGAATATAAAATAAAAGCCAAATCTAGAATGTTAGATGCCTGGGAAGATCCCAATAAGTTTGTGGATCGATTGCGCTTTCTTTTACTAGATCAACTAGCTGGAAACGTAAATAATGTATACGAAATTATTTCAATTGTTAATCAAACGCGGGAGGCTGGTATTATTGAATAATTATTTTAGTTTAGAAACTAGTTAAATGTAATTAACATTTTGAGATTATTTATTCAAGAATCCTTGTCATCAATATTTTTTAACATTGATGGAACGCAACCAACACTGTACAAGTAAGCAATAAGTTTTAAAAATCAATATATAATTTTTATTTGTTTATTGTAACGAAATAAGTTAAATAAATTGAATTTTCAAAATGTATGTGTATTTATTGATTCCTTCACCTGAATGAATTGTAGTTTAGGAAATCAGCTTATAAAACCAAAGATTTAGTATAAGTTATCATTCCATCTAATATTTTCAGAACCTATTTACCTACTCTAAATCATGATCATATCCTCCTCAACCCCCCTATATTATTTTCTGATTCTTCGACATGTATTTTAAGAGCTTATTTAACTTTATTTTAGTATAGTTCAAGATTCAACAGGAGAAAAAGCCTGGTCACAACTATAAGAAAAGCAGCAAATCTGATTGTGATGCTCTCTATGATAATCTCTGTAAACCAAAGATCTCCCGTTAATTGAACTAAATTTTCGTTTACTAAGTTGACATAGTTGAGACAAAAGTATGTTCACGATTCTATTAATAAGAAATCCTTATCTATTTAACTGGATTCATGAAGCTCATCGCAGAGTGCAGTACAAAGAATGGAGATACACTTAGTACGCACAAACAAGGTGTTACCTACAGCCTCTTTAAGTTTTTTAAATTTTTAAATTTTTCATTTAAAGATGTTGCGCTGATTTTATTTGCACGTTCAAATGTCACACAACATAAAATTCAGATGACATAATCATTAAATCTAATATTTTCAGTACCTACTTGTCTTCACTACATCATTACTGAATTCTTCTCCTCCTCCACCTCTATTCTTTCTCGTTCTTTCACATACATTTTCGATAGTTTACTTATTTTGATTTAGGAGAAATCAAGATTTATTATATGAAGCGTGGTTGCAACTATATGAAAAGCAGCGTAACTGGCGGTGGTGCACTGCATCATAATCTTCATTAACCAAAGACCTCTGCTTAATCAAACTAAGTTTTCATTTACTAAGTTGACATAGTTGAATCGAAAGCATGTGAGTGATTTTGGTAATCAGAAATAATTAGCTGTTGAACTGGATTTATTTAACAAAAATTAAATGTTTGTTCTAAGAAGAAAACAAAATTACTTGCAACTGTTATATAACAGCATACTTTAATATCATTGATACTTCACGAGCAGCATTACTACTTTAAATATTGATTTAAGACTTAAATGTAGTTGATATATGAGGATGGTGATTTATCCAGCTCAGCGCAAAATGCAGCATCGATAGTGGAGATACCTAGTAGTTAGAAACAAGGTATTATTACCTACAGTTCCTTTAGTTTTTGGTGTTGTTTGGAAGACAATGTGCTCCTTTAGTTTTACATCTAAATCTAATATTTTCAGTAACTGTTGAACTGTAATATAATTGTATCCTCCTCCTCCTTCTCCACCTCCTTCTCCTCATCGCCATACTCTATTTACAACTAGAAGCCAATTCAGCGTAGCTGACTGTGGCGCACTCTATGATAATCTTTGATAACCCAGGATCTCGTTTCAGTGAAAGAAAGTTTCATTTGCTAATTTCAAATAGTTGAATCAACTATATATATATTCATTATTCTGTTAACTTGATATTCTGGCCCCTTCAAATGGGTTTACTTAACTACGATTTAAAACAAACTGTTGGTTCTAAGAAAACCCAAGATTTTCAGTTGTTCTACATAATAGTGCATTTTAATATACGTGTTCAATACTTCACTTTCAATGCTGATTCACAGTTTCTTTTTATTCAATTTCAATACTGCTGAATTTATTTTTGTTATTTATGATGCTTTATTTTAATGTTTCAAGTAAGCAAATTTAATCTTGGTTCGCAGATCACTCTATTATGTTAAAGATGATTTCAACGTTTCTTAGTCAACTCTAATATTTATGGAGCTGATTTATTTTATTTTCAAATTGTATTTTCTTCATCTCAAATGGTTGAATTGGCATCCTAGCTAAGTCAATACAAAATTCTAAATCTGTTACAGTAGTCCACTGTAGAAAAAAACATTTTTTATTACATACCTCTCTCTACCTCTCTCTTTCCATCTCTTTTTCTCCCTAAACTATAACTGCTGCATATGATTTACCATCTTTATCTACTTAACAACATTAAAAATATCCTTGAAGTTGTTTTCGAAGAAAATTGCGTAGTAGAAGTTCGATGACGTCATTGAGAATATTCTGGAAACATAGCATAAATCATTACATCTATAGAATATATCGGTAAGGTAGATTTCTATGATCTCTAAATTAAATTAGCTAGCTAGAAAGCAATATATCATCCTCGATTTCTATGAACTGTATTAATTTTTGTATTTGTTAATTTCTATTTGACTGAACTTGGATTTAAAAGTTTCAGAGAGTAGATGTTCACGTGACCACTGTATCATTTTTTCCAATGTTTGATTCACAATTGCCCTGCATTAAATTTTAATACTGCTGTATTTTTTTTTGTTATTTATGTTGCTTTATTGCAATTACGTAAATTTTAATAAGAACATTCATATTATACGTTCTTCATCTCAAAATAATTAATTCAATACTACGTGGGTATCTGGTATTAATTCTAAATCTGCCACAGTAACCCACTATTCGTAAAAGGATCTCTTGAGAATCTTTTGGCATTGTCCAAGATTCGTACACAATTTTTTTATATGATGTAATTCATTTTGATGAGGCATGCTGTGAGATTTGTAATTGGTTTCGAGTCGCTCAATCGCAAAACCTTCTGCAGTATTGAAAATTTCAGAAAATTATTTTCAATTTAAAACACTTTTTAATACATAACT